>NC_142031.1:67167860-67523055 GCF_982192425.1 Myodes glareolus
TTTCAACTTGACCATTGTCCATGATTTCTTGGGGCATCTGACCATGATTAAGCTCTTAAAAGTGCAAAGATGCAGGTTATACAGAGAGCTCAGTAGCCAGTCTACTTCGGAAATCCTCCATGGACAGCTCATTCCAAAGTTAAAGTTTAAACAGTTTCTTTCTATGCCCCCCAACTTAGATGTTTTAGTATATACAGAAAGAAAAACTAATGTTCTTTCTGCTATACTCACTTCCAGCATAATACAAAAGACCTTTGACACAGGGTGTAGTTTATTTTTCCTAATATATATTAGTTCCCCAACAGACAGACACCAAATGAGTATTTAAAAATCTAGTTTGATTTTAATATTAACCAGATTTAGTACAGATTTCAAAGGTTAAGGAGAACATTGTCCCACACAACAGCTTCCCATTCCTGATGTCAATTAGAAGTCTAGATCGTAACCAATGCCTCTCACAGTTCCCATGGCCTCAACCTTCTGCTTGGATTTGATGATTTATTATAGTGACTCACAGAGAACAAAGAGAAGCACATTTGACCTTTGTTATGAAGGATGGATATTACAAGGACACAGTGGACAAGGGGCTGAGAAAGAGCCTAGACTCAGTGAGTGTGAGAGGACACGGGGTGCCTCAGTCTGCTCAGAGAACACCAACACCCTGGCTCTTGCGTGTACACAGGAAGCCTTTGAATGCTGTCTTGTTTGTTTGTGATTTTAGCTGTATTAAATAGACGTTTCTGCATTATTGGCAATTGGTGATTAACTCAACCTCCAGTCTGTCTTTTGCGGTTTGCATTTAAACGTTATAAAGCTTCTACTTGTTGGTAATGTTCTCAACAACCAGCCTCTACTGAGTCCACCCAGAAAACCCCAGACACCAGGTAGAAGGAAAGAGTCATCTCTACACATTTCCTATGAATCCTAGGATCTGGATTTCCTTTTACAAATTATAATACCAAACTTCTTGGTAACATTTTTTATAAGACATCCTTATAAAAATGTTCTAATACTGAGGCAACATTTAAATTAACATCATTGGAGATAATTGAGGTATGGTTAGGGGCTTCCTTAAATCTGTCCCAAAGATAGAGACTCAAGTGCCCATCCTAACTCTGCCTGTACTAGGAGACCACTGTGCTCTGTCATTAGCAGTGACATATCCTTTCTGAGATGATGATGTCTGTAACTGGTATTCTCTGGTAGCAAGCACACTAGGCACTCTCCCTCCTCACAAGTCATGCCTTGTATGTTTTAGATTTTCCAGCCACTCTCTTATTGGTGCCTCTGAAGTACCCCGTGTTTTGCTAAGTGGTTAATATTGTTAGAGTCTGAATAATCTTACTGGAAAAAAAGTGGAATCCATTGATCAAACTGTGCCTGTGTTGTAAGTCATCTGATTACCTGGATCAGAAATACCACTAAACATACTCCCTGTAAGCATTGCTTACAGGGGCAAAGAAGCAATACCCTAACATCAGTGTGCTCACATTCTAGCCAACAGATTAAATTAAATGGGAAAAGAGGGTAACTGAGCTGTACCAGCTCATTCGAAGTCCATGGATTCTGTGTTGCAATATATATTGATTGGCTATTGTGAGACTTAAAACCTTAATCTGTTTTGCTAACGTAACAGCATGCAAAGCTGCTGGCCACATAATTTACCGCATATAATAACACAGTGTCAGGGAATGCATCTACTGTTCTCAATCTCATAATCATACATTGAGTATTTGCTTTGAACAAGATTCCTTGGGCTTAGCAGAGGGTTCACAGGTTGGGAGCACACTTGACCTGCCTTTGAGGAGCTGAAAACAAATGGACAAGTGAAGTTCTATAGCAGGGGATCGATGTGCACATAGCACAATAAACATCACTAAATGAATTCACATGTGCATTTATTACCCTAGAAAATTGAAGGATCTTCAAGTTTCCAGGCTGAGACTTCTGTGATAGGGATGGAGTTAGATAGGAAGTCAAGAGAGAGAGACTGCATTAGCTGAAGTAGAATGTATGGCTGAGGTTACTTTTAAAAGATTCTAAACAGCAACAATGCTTTTTGGACAGCCATAACCACTACCCATATGATATTTCTTGTTATTTTGTATTTCACACAGAAAGTCTGACTTCCTTTTCACTTAAGTCTGTAGGATGCTTTATAGAGTCATAAGCTATGTGCAGGGTTTTAGGATGGCTTTCCAGTTCTGTTGTCATATTGGCACATTAGTGTTATCTTGATTTTGATCACATCCAGTGGCAAAATGAAGACTTACAGGTATGCTAATCTCTCAGCTTCAACACCTGAACAGCAGAGAGATCCCCAGGCTATACACAAAAACCAGTCCAGGGAGATTTCAATGGCAGGAGGGACCTAATTAACTTTAGTTACTGGAAGATAGGAAGGACCACCTGAGAAGGAATCCCCATATCTGTGAGGATCTGAATGGGACACAGATGACTGACAACAGACAGACAACCTTACAGAACTGAATCCAACCAACACCCAGAGAAAACTCCGGAAGTAGAATTTCCCTGGAAATAGATTTTCCTTATAGTCTAAAGTTAGTGCCCAGCTTAGCATGCAGCCTGTTTTATTCACATTAAAGTCCAGCACTGAAAAAAAAAAAAAAAACAACGGATCATTTGGGTAGACATCTCACTTACATAAGGTATGGATATTGTTTAGAGGTATTTCATTCATGGTACGTTATTATGCAGTATCAGGAAAACCACAGCCTATATATGGACTTGCTTGCACCAGGGTTAGTTTTCTTATAATACGATTTTACTTGGCAGTGTTGTACCCAGACATTCTGAAATGACAGTGACACCAAAGAAGGGTGATTCTGTCCCATGGGTGAAAAAACTGCTCCTGCTTCTCCGTCACTAAAGGTCCTTGACAGCTTTGGGGGCTGTGGGCTGCCGCACAACCATTGACTCCCTTCCTCCCACCTCTATGGGAGAGCATCCCTAACCTAAGGGAAGAAGGTTTAAGGGTAAACTCAAATTGCCAGAGTCAATCCCATAGTCTAAATCTGTCCTTACTGAAATCATTCAGTGAAGTGCACATTTCAAAACTTGGTTTCTCTATTTCAGTGTTTTCCTTATTTTACATTTGTGCCTCCTCCACTAGATGATTGGGAAACCCACCGCATTTGCTTCCATTCAACTTATTTTTATTCTGTAGAGCACTGGAAGTCGTTTTGGGAGCCTGTGAGGACAATTCCATAAATTTATCGCTTCCATGATAGACATTCCAGATGGCCTAAGCATTTAGGACAGGAAATGCAGATTCCCCCCACAAGGAGTTTTGGAAGCCCTGTCTTTATCTCAGGATATGGCTGGGATGTGGGCCAGACCCCTGCAGGTTCCAGCTTCTGCTAATACCTCTTTTTCCTTGCTGGGCTGCCAGAATGAGAGGAAATACGCTCCCCCACCCTCCCTTATCGAAATGAAGATATGCTGTCAGCCTGAAACTTTTTTTTAAGTCTTAGGAGTCTAGAATATTGCAGCTGCCTTTTGACTAGAACTGGTTTATAGGTCTTCAAAACCCTCTGCTTTCAGTTCCTGTGGAGTGTAACTCCTTCTCCCTTGTGATCCTACTTCTGCCAGAAGAATGAGCAAGCAGCACTTTGAACTTTTGACCTGGTACTTTCTGTGCTTTTGAATCTATCCCATGCAGGGAAAATGGCCTTTGCCATTGCTAACTCTCTCTTGCTCATCAACTGACTAGAATGACAGAAGGGTTCCCTACTGGGCAGGGCACCATGTACTTGACCCAGTCAGGACATGGCTGTTAGATATCCAGACATTCTCATTAAGCCCCAGACACATCATCCCAACTGCCCAGAACCCAGAAGAATTCTGCTGGAAAATCTGGTCCATCTGATATTCCCTGCCCTCAGTGCTCAAGTGTCTTAAGAAGACACATTTGTGGAGACTGTTTTGTGGACATAGGGGAATGGGGAGATTTCCAAGGCCTTGATTTACTCTTTCACAGGATATAGAGAAAGGATAGGCTATGTGTTAGAGAAAATTTCACAAACAACATGAACATTAACTTGACCGTGGCACAAAGACAAGACTTGCATGAGGAGAGAAAGAGGCCTGAGAACACAGACGCTGTGAGCCCAATAAGAACTGTAACCTGTGGTGGAAATGAAGTGTGACTGCCACATACTTCATTCCTCTGTCTCAAAACAAGACTGAACCATTTATTATTTTATAGATTGTGAAACCAAAGGGGGGAGGGGAGAGAGAGAGAGAGAGAGAGAGAGAGAGAGAGAGAGAGAGAGAGAGATTTAATCTATTAGGAGTGTTTAATCTATTAGGAGAGTTTAATCTATTAGGAGTGTTCAGAGAGACAACCAAAGTCTTTGAGTGTCACTATTTTTTATTTAGACATTCAAGCTCTACATTCAGTAATTAGAGCCTCTCTTTGTCTTTCACACACATACAAGTTACACACTCTATATATACATCTATATTCCAATGAATAGTCACCTATGTTTTAACCTACCAAGAAGACCCTGGGTTTATCAAGTCAGTAAAGAGAGTACCATTTAGATGCTTAGTTATCTGTTGATTTCACCAGATATAATTTAACATTTTTAGCTGTTAAGCCTTAAGGAGCATTTGTTTTTTTTTGTTTAAGTTGTTTGCTAGAATATTTGCAGATTGCCTCCTCTGCATTTTTGTACCTTGATATTTTCCTATCCATTTGATCCTCAACTTAAATAGTGGGCCAACATTCATTTCCACAAAAGTTTTATTACTTCTTTCAGAATTCTATTTTGATAATATTAACATACTCTCCATTGATAATATTAACATACTCTCCAACTCCTCCCAGATTTACACCCTTTTTTTACCTATCTTTGTGTTTTCTTAAAACAATGAAATATTTTTAAAGAAAACTGACTTTTCCCATTTCTACATCAATCAATTGCCAATAACTATTCAATTTGCAGTCCGACTTCATCCCCACTTCCTTCTCTATGACAAGATTCTGTCTGCTCTGAGCTTGTCAAGGTCTTGAGCATGCTGTGACAACCGCTGTGAGTTCATATGTGCAACTACCCTTTGGTGTCCAGAAAACACCAGTTCCTTAAATTCATTTATCTTTTATATATGTGATACAATATATAGCTCTTAGAATCATTGTCTCTACAGAATGATCTGAGTTTTGAAACAAACAAGTATAGGATAGGTGTCACATTTAGGACTGATCATTCCATGGTCCTTTATTCTTTGTACCTTGACCAGTTGTAGATCTCTGTGTTAATTATCATAGACTTCAAAAACAAGCTTATTGGATTAAAGTTAAGAGATGTACTAATCTATGAATATAGGAATAAATCATTAGGAGCCTGTTTAATAACATGACCATTTAGCAGAGCCTTTGTAGCCGCTTCTGTCTTGGGCTATAACAGGTCTATTTATAGGTTCTGGATAACAGTGCCAGATGTGGGTTTCTTCTTAAGGAGTGGACCTTCAATTCAATCAGAAACTGGTTACTCCTAAACACCCATGGCATGTTATACCAGCAGTCCTGTCCTGCCAGGCTCATCACAATTGTAGCTTGCAGGGTTCACGGATGATGATTGCTTCTTTTGGTAGCATGCCTAGCATCTTAGTGTGCTATAGACCTTTGGGAAAAGTCCCATGGAAACCTACTACTACAAAAGTATCCTAGAATAAACACATGCAAATATATAAAATCAGTTTAAATGGGTTTACCCTGTAATGAGTGGCAGTGTCTCCACAAGGCGCTACAGGGTACGAAAAAGTCCCATGCTAGGAATGGGTTACATTTTTGGACTTATTAGTCAGATCCTCTCTCCACCAACATTATATCCTATTGCTAATGCTGATACCATCCAGAAGTTGATATTGAGACTGTTCTGTTGAAGACACCACATAGTTGAGCCATAGGATAGGGAGAAATGATGCTGGTGCTGACCCAGAAGCTTCGTCCTTTTTGGCCCTCTTTCATAGTTCTGGAAGGTGACACTCAATCTTTATTATAAATTATGAGCTGGGTGGTTGTGGCTCATGCCTTTAATTCCAGCATTCAGAAGGCAGAGGCGGGAGGATCTCTGTGAGTTCGAGGCCAGTCTGGTCTATAAGAGCTACTTCCAGAACAGTTAGGGCTGTTACACCAAGAAACCCTGTCTTGAAAAACATATGTGTGTGTGTGTGTGTGTGTGTGTATTCATACCTGCACATATAAGTATATACCACAAATAAATACATGTAGCAAAAACTTATCTAAATGCTTCACTGCTTTAATGAAAAAATTTTATGTATTAAGATATCTAGTTTAAAACCAACTACATTTAAATAAAGTAAAAGGATTTCCAAAAATAGATGATAACACAGGTGGGGGGTAGTTTAGATAGGAAAAAGGTGGGATTTGGCTGGAGAAGGGAGGAGCATGAGACATGGTCACTGATTGGGGCAAAAAGACTGAAATTCAGTGCGTGAACATATTAAACTGTTAAACAAATTAAAAATAAATAATTAGTTAAAAATCAAATAAGAAGGGAAAGGAAGAGAATAGGGAAAGAAAGAGGAGGAAAAGAAGAAGGTGGTGGTGGTGGTTATAGTGGTGGTAATGTTGAGGACAGAGATGATTGCAGTGGTGGTAGTGGTGGTTGTAGTGGTAGTTGTGGTAGCAGTAATTGTAGTCATGGTGATGTTGAAAGTAGAGGTAATTGTGGTGATGGTTGTGGTGTTTGTGTTTGTGGTAATGTTGAGGGTGGAAATGATTACGGTGATGGTGATATTGAGGGTGGAAATGATTGTGGTAGTGGTAGCTGTGGAAGTGGTAGTGTAGGTGGTTGTGATGGTAGTAATATTGGCAGTGGTTGTAGTGGTAGTAGTTATAGTCATGGTGAGGTTCAGTGTGGTAATGATTGTGATGGTTGTGGTCGTAGTGGTCGTGGTCACGGTAATGATGAGGGTGCAGATGGTTTTGATAGGGACGATGATGGTTGTAGTGGTGGTGATGTTGATGATGGATATGATTTTGTGGGATGATGGTGATATTAAGGGTGGAGATGATCACAGTAGTGATAATGATGGTGGTGGTGGTGATGTTGGGAATGGAGATGGTTGTGGTGGTTATGGCTGTGGTAGTGGTGGTTGTGGTAGTGATGATGGTGATAGTGTTTGTAGTCAAGGTGATATTGAGGGTGGAAATGATTGTGGTGGTGGTGATGGTAAGGGTAGAAATGATTGTGTTGGTGGTAGCTGTGGTAGTGATGGTAGTTGTGGTGGTAGTGATATTGAGGGTAATTGTATTGATAGTGGCTATAGTCATGAAATTGTTGAGGGTAGAGATGATTGTCATGGTTGTGGTGGTTATAGTTGTGATCATGGAAATGTTGAGGGTGGAAATGATTGTGGTGGTAGTGATATTGAAGTTGGAGATAATTGTGGTGGTTGTGGCTATGGTAGTTGTGGTGGTTGTGTTTGTGGTGGTGGTAGTGGTGTTTGTGGTCATGGTGATGTTGAGGATAGAGATGATTGTGGTGGTGGTGGCTGTGGTAGACGAATTCCCAAGAGAATTGCTCAGAGACAGAATGTAATCAGATTATCATGTTCTGATAAGAGTGATCAATCAGAAAAAAATTAACAAACTGACTAATGCTATCATTATTTTGTAGTTCTTCTTTTTAAGGATCCTGGGAAGGAAGAAAGTGCTAAGATAGACACATGCCGTTTTATATTTCAACCAATGCCGAAATTCCCGAGACTTTGTTTGTGGTGCCTCTAAAAATGGTGACCTTGAATATTTAGGATTTAGGGACTTTCAGAAGTAGTCATGGCTATCTACAATGTAAAAATTCTAGAATCCAGTGTAATTGCATGTAAGTATATTAAACAGCTAATCAATAATGTTCCTGTAAGTCAACAATAAGAAAAGCTACTTTTTCTATTTTGTTTCTCTTTTGTTTCATTTTCTTCTTTTATTTATTGATTTTTATAAGACTGTTAGTATAATTCCAGGAATATTCATGAGTTCAATACCCACTGGAATAAACCATTTGAATATCAGAATAATGGAGACAAACTTTTAAGGCCATTGTCATTTCAATTACCTTTCTTTTCCTTTCCAAACACAGGAGAGCTTTTAATGCATGTCACTCTCTAAACAGGTCTGTTAAAACCACTAATGAATATTCATACAAGAGTTCTGGTCAGAAAAAAGAAAAAACACATGTATAGCTCTTTTTCTAATTTTTTATTTCTATCTCCAGTTAATGATAATAGAAAATACCCACCCAGGGATTATACCTGCATCAATAGCACTTGGAAGGCTGAAACAGAAGTGTTACCTCAAACTTAAGGACAACTTACATTGCAAAGTGAATACCAGGCTATCCCATGTCATATATCAAAAATTTGTTTTAAAAAAAGCAAAACTAAACTAATTAAGTGAATAAGCATGAAATAATAAAAATTAAAGCAAAAATAATGTTCAAAAATCTGTCTTTTAATATGTTCTTAGAAGAGCACTAAGTGACACATTTATTAACCTGAAGGCCTCATGATTTTTTGAACCCCTGCAGGTAGGGTAATTGAGTTATATAACAAGCTTAAATAATATGATCAAAAATAAATAATGAAAAACTGTAGTTGTAAGTCTTAGGGTAAAATATTAAAAAAATACTCCCTCAGGCATGAGCAAACATAGGATATGAAGGCCATTCTGCTAGTGTGTCAACTGAAATGTGAGACCAGGGTATGTGAAGCACAATTAATAAAAGTTCAGGGAGAGATATGGGCTCATCCTGAGGATCAGAAAAGCAAAGCAGCAAGTCACTGACTCTTCCCTCTACCTCAATCCAAAATGGCAATCTTACCTCCTCCCAGAATCTCAGAATGAGTCTGTGTCTGTGAGCTGTCTCCTCCCATTTTATACTCATTTTTAGGGCAGGAACTAAAGGCGTGTACCACTGGGATTAAAGGCATGTATCACCTGGTATCTATGGCAACTAGTGTGGCTATGGGATTAAGGGTGTGTGTTATCACTGCCTGGCTGTAAGGCTGACCAGTGGGGCTGTCTTCCTGTCTGATCTTCAGGTAAGCTTTATTTATTAAAATACAATTGAAATTCTACTACAGGCATGAGCTAAGGGACTTGGAAGAAGTCAAGTCATGTGCAATGACAGTTAACGCAACACGTTAACTATTTCTGGGACAACATGGTCAAAAATCTGGCCCTGCCAGCAGTCAGGGGTATACTAAACCTACAAGCTGGCAATCTCTGAGTCAGACACTGGACACCTCTTTCTCTTTTACCCTGTAAATTGTGGAGCCATGAGCATCCCTCCAGAGTTCTCCATTGTTAAATTACATGTTCTCTGATGTTCATGGCAACAGCTTAGTGATACCTTGCCACCCCTTTTCCTACATTGCAGCTTTACAGACATGTCTGGACGAGTAAATATAAAACCTTTAGTAAATTTTCCATGAAGACTCGAGTGCCTGCTGTAGTTTTGGAAGAAAGCAGGTACATTGCAAGCAATTATCTGGCAGACTGAGAGTGTAGGGAGTGGTATGAATTTCTTTTTCTGTTACTGTGAACAGCCCGGTGACATACGCAACTTAAGTGAGGAATGGTTTCTTTCAGGTCACAGTTCCAGGCTACGATCTGTCAGAGTAGAGAAGCCACAGTGGAGGGAACATCTCACTCAACTGGTCATACTATATCTCCGCTGTGAGAGGACAGGGAGAGATGGATGCTTCTGTTCACTGGACTTGCTCTTTTTTATTTGCCCTAGCAGTAAGGGCCAGTCTTCCTACTTTTAAGACTACTTCCTTTAAGACTGTGTTTACAGTCTTAAAATTTTCCTAAACAGGTCTACCCAGAGGCTCATTTTCTGTGTGCTTCTCACTGCTGTCAAGTTGATAATCAATATTAATGATCAAAGGGATAAAGCTGGTGAAATAGCAGTGCGCACCTGCTGTGGTTCAAATTGGGGTGTTATCCCAAAGGCTCTTGAGCTGAGTCTTGGAACTCACGGTTGAAGCAATAGACTATGTTAGATTTGAGAATGTACTTGGATCCCAAAGGTACTACCTTTGGACAAGATATCAGTCTTTTGAAGATATTTAATTACCAGGAGAGCATATCCTTGTGAAACAAGACCTCTTTGCACATTTGGTCATCTGATTGATTTGCTTTCTGCTGCTTTGCCATTCCATGGCACACCAAACCATTGACAGCAGGCTACTTAGATAATCCAGTTACAAAAATAATGTGTTAGTCATACACTTTTTTTTTAAAGTAGCTAAGTCTTAAGTATTTTGTTATAGCAGCATAAAACAGACTAAGACAATATCCTTCAACAAACTCTGTACTACCTATGCTGGCTTATATGTACAATTACTGTAAGTTTTGAGGCTACAACAATGGGTACAGTATATAAATATTTAAAGAAAACATGAAGAAAATAAGTTATAATGTGATTCAGAGAGTTAATTATCTAATTATATGATAATGGAACATTATGTCAAAAGTACTTCATTAAAAAAGAACAATTACCTATAATTAAATTTTAAATTTGATTGAAGAATGTTGAATTCATTATGCACTAAGGAGTTCTCAGAATCATTCCCTTCTCCTAGTAACTATTCTTTGAGGATGAGCTGTCATTTCATTCATAAACATTTTTAAAAAAAATTTAAAAATTGACATTAAAAGTAAGGTTTGGCCAATCACAGAGCAAGTTGTAGAAAAGAATTTACAACATTAAAGACTGAGGGCCAGTGAAATGACTCAGTAGGTAAGGGTACTAGGTACCAAATTTGATTTTAGTTGGATCCCAGAGTCCATTGTGGAAGCTGTTCTCTGATCTTCACATGCTACAGTACACACACTAGTGTGCACATACACAGCAACTATAAACAAATAGGCAAATGCCTACGTATGACTCCTTTGGTAACTTCTGGGAGACAATCCTGGGGCCAGAGCTGGCAGTCTGAGTAGGCTCTATTAGTCCTTATTCCTGGATTAGGTATTTTTCTCCTCATTCTGACAAAATACCTACCCAAAGCAACTTCAGCTCACACTGAAAGCCAGTACAGTCCAAGAAGCCAAGGAGACTGTGGCAGCTACAGAATGAGGTAGCTGATCACGTTGTATCTACTAATTAGGAGAGGGTGTGACATGAAAGAAAGAGGAAGAGAATGAATTTTGAAAGTTGCTTGCTTTCTGTTTTTATTCTTCCTGGGACCCATGTGATGATCCTACATTCAAGCTGTGGCTTTCAGCTTCAGCTAAATCTCTCTAGAAATACTGTCATTTACATGCACTCAGAAGTTATTCTCCCTGAAATTCTAAATCGCTTCAGGATCAATGGTTCTCAACCTATGGGTCATAACCCCTTTATCCCCAAAATTATTTACATAAGAATCCATAGCAATAGCAAAATTACAATTATGAAGTAGCAATAAATTTTTTTATGGTTGGGGGTCACCACCACATGAGGAACTGTACTAAAGGGTTGGACCATGAGGAAGGTTAAGAGTCACTTTTAATTTGAAATAAATGATGAGTGCTAACTGCTTGAGACAATAAAGATAATGTAGCAGACATAAAGCCAATGGATTGAATGTGGTCTTACGGCATTTTTTTAAAAAAAAATATTTTTACTTTTTTGTTTTCTTAATTTAGAATTTTTTATTCCTTTTACATACCAACCACAGTTCCTCCATCATTCCATTCTCCCCACTACCCCCAAATTCACCCTCCTCCAATGCATATATCTTCTTTATAATTCTATAAACTCCTAACAGGTGAAGTTGAAAATTCTGGATCTTTCACTGGTTCTTATTTTTTTTTTTGGAAAACAGTTAACTATCATATATTAAAAATTAATCAATAAAGTCTGGGTACTAGAGGCACACTCCTTTAATCCCAGCAATCGAGAGGCAGAGGTAGGTAGAGATTTGGGCCAACCTTTTCTACAAAGTGAGTCCTAGGACAGCTGGAGCTGTTACAAAATGTAGCCCTTGTCTTCAAAAAACAAACAAAATTAACAAAAAAGAAGTTACCATTGAACAATCTATGAATGGACCCTTTCCTAGAGGAGAATGGTTCTCCCTTTCTGAATAGGCATTGACTACTTGGTAACTTCATTTAGGATTGGGACTAAATGGATCTAGCCCTTTTCATATTGACATGCCAACTGGCATTATCACTGGGCTGATATTGCTCTCTACTGTTCAGAACCATATGAGTACAGCTTCCCTGTCATATGTAAGAAATGCTATCTCACAGTAAGATTTCTTGGTCTCCAGGTTCTTACAATCATTCTGCCTTCTCTTCTGTGAATTTCCCTGAGTCTTAGGTGTAGGGGTTGTTCAAGATATATGGGGTTGGATACTACACAATTACTTTTTTGTATTTTTACCAGTTGTGGATTTAAATAATGATATCTATTACATTTGTAGTTATAATAATGGAAGCATCCATAACCATGAAGGGAGAACATCTATAAAAGAGTTGTATTCATCAGAACATTCATAAGTACCTTGACCAATTTACAACTTCTTCTACAACCCTAGGTATTTTATCAACAACAGTGTGTCTGGTTTACTCCTATATCTGCTGGAGAGGGTTTCTCTGGATATCTAGTTGGTGAGTATGTAGCTCTACAGCATAAAATATCATAGGAATTCTCTGGGATTAAGTTATCAGATCAAGAAAACCTAACCTGTATTTTCTTTGTCTTGTACTTTCAGTCTCTGAAGCAAATCTTTTCAAATATTTAAGACATGAAGTATATACAATGTTTTTATAATTCCAATTGCCTTCAAGCATTATTGATAACCAAGAAAGCATATTGATTTTCCTGGTGGTGTTTACATGCATGCTTTCTGCAGCTATTAGTGGTCCTCATAGAATTGATAGCTTTTTGAACCATGTCAATGAGATTATTGATTCTTGGAGGGGCCCTAATCTAGAAAAACTTTTAAATGTTTGCTATTGACTTTCATTAACATATAATGTAACAATAGGATTGAAAAATGCAAGAATTGTGTGATTGTCTGGAAATCTCAAAGTAAAAAATCAATATAGCTAATCTATTTAATAAGTCATGAAACACACACACATGCGTGTGTATTCACACACACAGAATTGAATGAAAGCCAGTTATGATTAATATCAAAAAGGTAACTTTATATGAACATGCTTTGCTGTGCCAGCTAGATTTCCAGAAAGTTTCTTATCCTATGTGCTCAACAATTATATGCAACAACTGGCATTTAATATGCCCGTCTTTCTAAGGCTCCAGTTTCCTCATGCCTCATGCCCACATCTGGACTTGAATTGTCACAGGCAGGTTCCTATTCTTTATGTGTCTTTATTCTGTAGATTTTCTATTAATAGCATAACAGACTAGACAGCACCCCTAATGAAGTCTGTACCTCTAGAGAAATTCTGCCTGATCGTAAAGCATAGAAAAGTACCTTCATAAACACAGACTTGAATATGGCTCCTGGTATTCAGGGCACTAGGCATGGAAAAGTCATATACAATAATTGTTAAAAATTAAGATAATTAGCATTTAAATGTCCAAAGCAATAGTAAATTAGACACAAATTGCTACAGGGCACAGCTTACTTACCACAAAATTAACAGACAAAAAAGTGACCCCTGATGTCTCACACCCTCCAGCATACACTCTTAATTAATGGAAGCTTGTTCGCCTCTTTCCTTCATATCCAGAGGAGAGTGAACAATATATTCTTAAACATTTATGTTTATTTTTGTCAAGACTGATACAGGCAAGAGAAATTAATAGCTAACATGGACAATAATTTATTCACAGTGAGGAAAATATCCCAAGTAGTCATTTTGAAATTCCCACTATGTTATCAAAAAAAAGAAAGAAAAAAAAGGAAGAAAAATTCAATTCCATTCCTCTTTACAAATCCATTTATCTGTAGCACTAAGGAAAACAATGAAGTACTCTATTAAGGCGGATAAATCTGGGTGTCCCTTGGAGATAATAGAGCCTAAAGGGGAAATAAAACTGGGCAAGAAAATGGGATCACTTTTATATCCAAATTTTAAAATGGTTGACTAAAGGCTAACTAGTGGTTATAATGCAATGATTCTTATAAAGCCTATGGAGGCAATCTTCAATGTCTTGGGGAGTTAATCTAAGCTGTGGGCATCTCATTAATAGGAAGATAAGAAGGTATACACCAAGAAAATGTGTCTACTTGTCATGCAAATTGATGCCAAGGAAGCTTTACCTAATAGACATATATACATATAGTGCATAGACACTGCGAAACATTAGGGACCGGACAAGAGGTGATTGGAGACTACAATGTACAGTGTACAGGAGGCATACCACCTCTTCCCCAAGAACACTAAGGCAAATGAAACATGGTATGTTTAAGATAAAACTTACCTGCCTGGCACTGGTGACATATACCTTTAATCCCAACACGTGGGAGGCAGAGATGGGTATACCTCTGTGAGATCGAGACTAGCCTGGCCTACAAAACCTAGTTTCAGGACAGGTTACAAAGCTACAGAGAAACACTGTCTCAAAAAAACCGAGAGAGAGAGAGAGAGAGAGAGAGAGAGAGAGAGAGAGAGAGAGAATAAAAACTTACCTTTGTGTAAAACTTACCTTTGTGTATTTGGGAATCCTATTAATAAGAAGATACCAGTCAAGTAGCTCTTTATTGTGTGTGTGTGTGTGTGTGTGTGTGTGTGTGTGTGTATGTGTGTGTGTGACTGTGATATAACAATGCAACCCTATATACACATACTATATATACTATATAATATGTGTTAAACAATGTATGAACAAGAAGAAGATACATGGGATTTATCAGCAGGTTAAATATTGGGTCACTTGTAAATTTAGGGACACATATTAATTCTCTCCTACCTGGCATTCCATCCTCCTATCTGATGAATAGTCCACCTCCATAATAATAGAACACAGAATATTGAAGTTGTGAGCTATACATGCCCCACCTTACTGTATGTCTGCTAAACACTGAGTAGTTAAAAGACTAAAAATGTATATGTGTGGACACACGTGAGTGCATGTGCACACGTGCATGCATCCACACAATGCCTAATTAATCTAGATGTATACCTGTAAGTGTGACTGATTCATGAGATATCAGGAGAAAAATGTGATGGAGGAGGGTCATCTGTCTATGTGTTACTTTCATTGGTTAATAAAGAGACTGCCTTGGCCTTTTTGATAGACCAGCCCTTAGGTGGGTGGAGTGGACAGAATAGAATGCTGGGAAGAAGACAATAAGTCAGATGCCGTGCAGCCAGCCACCAGGTCAGACATGCTGAATCTTTCCTGGTAAGCCACCACCTTGTGGTGACATACAGATTATTAGAAATGGGTTGAAGTCAAGATGTGAGAGTTAGCCAGTAAGAGACTGGAGAAAATGGGCCAGGCAGTGCTTAAAATAATACAGTTTCCATGTAATTATTTCGGGTAAACTAGCTGGGCGGGCAGCAGAAAGCGGCCCACCATTCTTTTAACAGAGTGGTGCCCAAAATGTGGTAACTAACTCCACGTAAAACCTAAGAGGGCTTAAAACGAAATTCTAGACACAAATACAGAGTTTAACACAGCTTTTTGCTGTTCGCTAGGGCGTACTGTAGAGAGATTTCCTGATTCAGCAATAGCAGCAGAAAAAAAGTCGCATCATTTTAAAACGTGGCTTTCTGGGCTGTGCCGCCAGTGCAAACTCTGGCTTTAAAGCATTTCAGTGGCTTTTATGAGACTGGATGTTTGTGTGCCCACTCATGATTGGGAAGGAAGTACTCTAAGACCATGCCAATGGCTCAGTGCTCCCTGCCTGCATGTGGGCAGATGGCCAAATCAGGTTTAGGCAGGTGGGAGAGCATGGCGGATTTCTGCTGCCATACACCGAGATGTTTCCAGGCTGCTCAGTTCTCTGTGTGTCAGATTTGGATGTAACTTGTATGAAAAGAGTTTCTGTGCTGCACGCTCAGTCTCAGAGTTAAACTGCTGACTGTGGCTCCTACCTAGTCGCCCCAGAGCTAACAGAAATGGTATGTTCACCATTTTGAAATTGGAGAGAGGTAGAGCCAACATCCAGAGCAGTCCGCGACTCTGCAGCTCAGAGGCACAAGCTGCTCTGCCATATTGGACTGGGCGCGGCAAGCCGGCAGTACCTGTTTTTGACCAAGGAATGTCACAGCTTTGATTCTTAAGTGCTTAGTGATTTAAAAGTGCAAAGCAAAAAAAAAATGTTTCTGGACAGTAAAAAATTACAGATTCACAATAGGACAGATTCAGACATAAAAGACCTCTAAATGGGTCATAGTGTTACATAGAGTTAGACATACGTAGGCTTGGGAGAGTGAAGGAAACGAATATAGAGAATAAAGTTAATGCCTTAAAAAAAGGGTAAAGTCTTTAAAGAGACAGAATAAAGTAAAGTGATAGAGTAAAAATAAGCCACGTAAAAATGGAAAATTCACAGAGAGTTTGGATTCTGTATATTGTGTTTTCTATGAATTTTTTGACATAAAAGAGCTAAATACAAAGGACCATTTCATTGTGTGGGCTGCTAAGCTGATCCAACATATATGTTCTAAAGGTATCTTGACTTCAGGATTTGGGCCTAAGAATATGATGCTTTGGAAAAGTTCTTCTTTTGTTTTTACAGAGTATGAGACCCTGTGGATTGCTTTTATCCCAATATGGCATGACAGACCATGCCCTCCTGAAAGGTTGCTATGAACACCCTCAAAGAATTACTTCACACAGGATATATCATAAAAGACCTGATTAACAGCACCCCCATACAGCAGGAAGCAGTTTGGAAAGAAAAAACTGTGCCCATATTCCCAAATATTGTTTATAAATGTTCTTTTACATTTAAAGGGAGACATGATATAGATATGCATAATTTGCATTGGTATGGATTTTGCTTTAGCAATATAAATTTAAGGTCAATTTTGTTATATGTATATGTATTTCTGATTTTGATTAAGGTATGTGATTGTGTAGTTCATTTAAAATGTAATGTATAATTAGGAAATATAGGTTGTTAATGGATAATCATCAATAATAGTCAAGTTTGTAGTCATGTTAGTTAGATTTTCTAGATATATAGAGATATATTTCAGTTAGATAGGCATCCTTCATATCTTTCAAAGACTACAGAATATGGCATTTTAAATGATTTTATAACTTAGGGCTTTTCATGACAATAAGACACGTCTGCTCCTGGTAGCATCAATCTACTTCAAAAGGAAGATGGGCATCGAAGAGGCTTCTTATGGAGTTTGATAGCCATTTGGGCAAGAAACTGCTCTTGCCTGAACTGATGCATAAACTGGACACAAAGTACCCGCAGAGAGAGAACTGCTGAACTTGCCTAAAGGTGAGATGGTCTTTCGGGGTTCTGGATTCATGAAAGAGTCTGCGAGACATTCTGCAGGATACAGAAGAAAGTGACTGAACTGTCTTTGAAACTTCCTGCTTCATGGAAATGTCTGCTGGATACTATGGGCCTGTAGGCTGAAGATGGATGCCCCAACGGTACAAAGGAACTTTGGGTGACTGTACACACAACGAGATATCTCTGTCATTTCTAGAGTTTAGAAGTTACTTACTTCTTGTTTACTTAGATAGTATTATATCTTTTTGGAGTCTTTGATGGAATTGAAGAATAGATAGATATAGTTTTCCTTAGTTATGATAAAAGATAAAATAGTTTTATTGTGACTGTAATTCTTGCTTAATAGCTGTTTTGCTATCTGTAATTTTACTATGTTAAAATGAAAGCCTTTCTTTTTTGTTTAAACAGAAAAAGGGGAAATGATGGAGGAGGGTCATCTGTCTATGTGTTACTTTCATTGGTTAATAAAGAGACTGCCTTGGCCTTTGATAGGACAGCAGCTGAGATAGACAGAGTAGACAGAACAGAATTCTGGGAGAAAGAAGCAGAGTCAGAGAGCTCCCTGCCATGAAGCTGCTAGGTCAGACATGGTGATTCTTTCATGGTAAGCCACAACCTCATGGTGAGATACAGATTATTAGAAATGGGTTGAATCAATATGTAAGAGTGAGACAATAAGAGGCTGGAGGTAATGGGCCAGGCAATGTTTAAAAGAATACAGTTTCCGTGTATTTATTTCTGGAGTAAACTAGACAGGGATCTGGGCGGCAGAACGCAGCCTGCCACACCCTTTTACAACACAATAGCACATGACCATCTTCCAAGTCAGTTTGTTTCACAGTTCTGCCAAACATATAAACTCAAATTATAAAAATAGTTCACTTTTGCATGGTGCAGGCTGAAATTTAATTAAGAATTTGGCTAACAATGTCAGGCAGGAGGTTAGCTTTAGGAGAGAGTGACCAATACCTCCTACACCAAAGCTGGACATAAAGGTCAATAGGTGACAATGTCTATCCTAGCTGAATCAGGTTGCTTCAACTTCAGGATTGTCTTTCCCAAGGAAGCATGTACACCATGCTTTCACCCTTCCCCTCAGTGAACTCTTCACACATATGCCTACAAATAACCTTGCATCTTATGTATAAGCTTGTAGTAGACTGAATTTAGGGTAAACTAGGCTTTCAAGAATAGCACACCCATTTCTTGGAAGTGCTAGTCTGGAGAAATCACATTGAAGGGATAAAGGGGGTTAGAGAGACTTAACTCTAAGGCTCTTGTGTAGAGGCCCTTTAAGCCTTGGCTTGACCTTCTCTTTGTCTGAAGTGTGCTTGTCCTCACTCTCTTGCACTAAAGGGACTCCTGGCTACTTGCTCTACTTCCATTCACTGTCTGTATTCTTCTCTTTCAAGAGCACACAAACCAAAACTATGGCTAAATTAGGACTAGAGGAAATGGGAACACCCCTCATAACAACAATTGTTAATCATTGAGAACATATTACATTGTAAGGAGGCAGCAAGGATCATAGGAAGTGCAACCTCATAACTTGGAGCTACAGGGTTTTCTATCAGCAGCCAAGTTAAATTAACTTTGTAATACAAACTTTTATAAGCACATTGTGAAGTAATTTACAAAATGTTCCATGCATCCATCTTCTTTATCACATATAATCCTCAGCACATATTTATAAGTGTGGTTTCATTCATCTTATAAACAAAGAAAACCTCAAAACATAAGGTATCACTTTAAATCCTTATCCAGCTTACTAATGGAAAGATGTAAAATGGGACTGTGCTATTTTGATTCTTGATCTAAGTTTATTTCCAATAATCCTAAAAATATTGATCAGGAGGTACACATGCTGGCTTTGAATGACTCTGGATCACCTCACTAGCTTTAAATCATCCATGAACCCATTCCTTGATTCTTTCTGTCTTTGAGAAGTAAAATGGGAAGCTGATAAGCTATTCATGTTTGCTTGTTTATCAAGTGTGTATCTGGGAACATAAACCCTAACAAATAGAATAACAACAATAACAATGATAATAATAATAACCAAACCTTCAATCTAACATTTCATTTTGTAATTTCTTCAGAAACAATGCATATTCTCTAGTAGAAATCAGTGACTAAAATAAAAGCTATGAAGCTTTTATGGGTACTTTTAATACACTATTAGCTGGCTATGGAATAACTAGTCAATATCAACTCTTAGTTAATCTCATGAGATTTAAAAAATATAAAAAACTTTATTTCTTGCAAGACAGAAAACTATGTAACTAATTTATTTATTATGTAAGTACTAATTTTAAGAGACTGAGCTACATGTTTGAAATCAGATCTTAATATAAACCATCAAATATGAACTAAACAATTTAAATAACAGACTCTTTATGTAGGCATTTGAAAAACACTATGTCATTTCAATGTGAGAATTTTATGAAAAGTTTTTAATTAAAAATAAAATTATCAAAAATATTATACAGTTACATAGGAATTAGGGAACTTTGAGACAGAAGAAATAACATGAAAATGTAAATGACTATATCTTCAAACACAGATTTAGAAATCATGAAAGATGATGTCTCGTAGACATATTTAGATTTGGTTACAAGATACATTTTTGCTGTAATAGATGATATGGATTTTACTCTATGTACCAAAAAATAAAATCAGGATTTTAAAAAATATTCCCATTGAGCTTACAAAGAAACAAAGCTTCTATAGGGTTTACTCTTCTATAAAGTTCTGTGGAACGTTTGAAGTATAGGTCATGCCATATTTTCCAAACAGAAAGACAAATTCTAAGACATGAGGACACTGCCATGTGTACCTTTCTCGCTAGCACAGATGAGCATAAAATGCAGGCTTCATTATTTATGGTGTTAAGCTCAATTTCAGGCTGTTCTCAACAAGTTATTTTGTCAATAAGAAAACAATAGAAATATGACCAATGAGAGAGAAAATAATTACACACCTTCTTAAGTGGTAAATTTTTATGAAATGAACTCTAAAGAATGTAAGATATGGGTATGTTTAAAAAGCACCAGAGATGAACACTGATCAAAAATAGTTATTGTATTTATCTGAAGTCAATTTATCAGGTAAGACTAAAATAAACCTTTGAAACAGAGTAGAAATACTTGGGGATCCAGTACCTTAGTTACCAATGATTAAAGTTCTTGGAATTTATTTTCAAGAGGACCAACGATCTAGGAAATGGGCAATTAAAAACGAATGACTAGAATCCCCGTAGAGTCTCTAAAACGGCAGAAAAGAGGGTCCCTGAACTGTCCTTGCCCCACTATCACACTGATGATTATCTCGAATATCACCATAGAATCTTCATCCGCCAACGGATGAAGATAGAGACAGAGAGCACCATCAGAGCAACGGACTGAGCTCCCAAGGTCCAGTTGAAGGACAGAAGGAGGGAGAAGATGAGCAAGGAAGTCAGGACCGCGATGGTGAGTCCACCGACTGAGGCAAGTGTGCCTGTTCTAAGGGGAGCTTACCAAATCTAGCTGGACTGGGACTGAACGAGCATGTGATCAAACCGGACTCTCTGATTGTGGCTGACAATGAGAGCTGACTAAGAAACCATTGATAAAGGCACTGGGACTTGTTTTAATGGCATGTTCTGGCTTTTCGGGACCCTAGTCTATATGGATGCACAGCTTCCTAGGCCTGGATGTAGTGGAGGAGGGCCTTGGACTTCTCACAGGGCAGAAATTCTTGCCCTCTCTTAAGGTGGGAGGGGAAGGGAGGAGGGTAAGTGGGCGAGTGGGAGGAGATTGGAAGGAGGGGAGGAAGTATAAATTTTTGAATGAAAAAATAAAACTAAAAATGAAATTAAAAAAAAAACGAATGACTGTTGAGTAATATCACTCAGCAGGGCAAAGATTTTTTTTCCCTTTTAGGGTCAGGGATCTTTCTAAACTTATCTCTAGAAACACATTTTTTTTTCCGGTCCAGATGACTCTGGCAATTTCTATATGCCTTGACCATGTGATTACAAGCCTTTTCTTGATGTATCTACCCACACTCCACACTTTTTCTGGGCCTCCCTAAGGATGACTCAGAGATGAAGAATTGCTAATGTTTCCTATTGAGGTCATAAGTTATGTGTAAGCCATATAGGAAAATCTAATTTAATTTATTTTTTATACTTTCTATTAATTAAGGTTTTAATCATGAATACCTAAATTTCTTCAAAGGTCATGGTGCTATAAGATTCACGGACCACAAATGTTCAGGGACTGTGAACCAGCAAGAACCAGAGATGGGAAATTCAGCAGGTTTGAACATAATGTTGACCTCAAAATCATCATCTGTGTCTATCATAGGTTCAGAACAGGCAACCCTTCCAAAGCATGATTGTGTTTGATGCAGGGTTCCCTTTCTACACGCAGGCTAATCTCTTGGAAGTTTTTCTCATAAAAGTTTCTTCAAAGATTCCCAGTCTCTGTCTAGTTCCCTCCCCTTCTATTTTCTGCTCAGTGACCTTTTTCAGAAATAGTCTCATCAAGTGACCACTAATGTCTTCACTACTAACATCATGAACTTCTAGAACTTCTACCTTACTAGATCTATTTGTTCAACTCAAGAATATTTAGTTCTTATTTTCTTTATGATAATGATTAAGATGGACTAATGACTTATACCTATACAAATATAAGAGATCTGATGTAATCCTTAGTGAAATTTTATAGGAGTTGAGTTAACTTGAAGCTCTACTTTGACCTTTGCACAGAGAGACACCATTGTAGAGATGCTCCATAATGGTTGATTACTGACCCCATATCCCATCTGGGCTAGTGTTGAGGCTGAAAGGCTTTGGTGTGGTAAAAAAAATCAACAGATATTGTCCTCAAAGAAGCAAATACAAATCCATAAGGTCATCAGGCAGTGTATATCCCACTGTGCTTCTTTAAGTTGAGATGTATGTAGAGACCTCCTGCCTGTCTTCTTTCTGCTTCTTCTTAGAACGCTGCATAACCACACACAAAAGCACTGCATTCCTCATTACTTTTCTTGAATTCTAGGGAGTAAGTGCCAAGGAGGTTTGCCTGGAATGACTTAATGAAGCTCGAGGAAAACAGAAACTATCCATTTGCCTCCATAGCAAAGAATATAGTAATTGATCCATTATCAGAACAAAAACAACTATGTTGCTTGGTCCAGAAATGCTAGCAGCCAGAGCCCTAACTTAACAAGTCATATTGTCACCACACACACAGTTCCTAGGATGCTCTGGGGGCTCCCTAGACCATTATAGGGATTTCTTTGTAGTTTTCATGAGCACGGATAACTATTTGCTAATGTGTCTGTTATAGCATGTTTCAATTGGCTTCACATTTTCTCTTGATCTCCAATGGCACTTACTGGAAATACCTTCAAGTTCAAGCAAAATAAAATTTCACCATATTTATTTCTATTTCAAGGCATCACTGATGCAGATTATATAACCTCTCTACATTTGCACAACAATGTGGCCACGCTATCTTCTTCCTCAGTCTTTTCTTTATCCCTTCCTTCCTATGAGTGTATGTACTTGTTAGTGTGTATATATACATGTGTGCATGTGTGTGGGTAAGAGTGTAGAGATGTGTAGATCGGCTATATGTATCTATTCTATCCTTGATCTGCTTCCTCTTTGTGACTTGATGTGAGGTCATAGTTCCTGTTCTAACTGCCTGATACCTCAGTTCCTCCATAATGGACTCCAGAATTAGAAACCTTGTGGAAATTCTGGAACCATTAATCTTCTCCCTATAAATGACCCCAGTCATGGCATTTTATCATAGCTATAGAAGAATAACTAAGATATAGTGATATAAATAATCCCTTTGTGGCTATCTTTTTATCTTATTCTTAAACATGACTAAATTTTGGAATCATCTTGGATGTTTTAAGTAATGTCTTGACCCTGGACACAATATATAAGAATCTGCAGTGTTGACATGGTAGTGGTACGTGACTTTTCATTCCAGCACTAGGGAGTCAGAGACAGGAAGATCAAGAATTGAAGTCAGTTTTCCACATGTTAAGTTTGTGACCAGCTTGGGCTTCATAAGACCCTGTTTCAAAACCATCAACAACCACAAAAGAAAAAAATGTGTAGGAGCCTAGCCCAAAGCATCAATAATCTTAAAGCACCTCAGTGACTCCAATGTGGGATAAAGCTCTGAGATGCAGAGATAGATGCCGGCTTTTCAGTACTACAGAATGAAGGGCCCTGTGGCTCAGGCCAAACCATGTGATGGAGAACAGAGTTACTTTAAAAGCAAAGAAAAGCATAGGGCAAAGTTGACTTTTGCAAAGTTCATTCTATGAAGCACTAGTACTACAACAGTTAGAGTGGAGTCAAAACAATTGGTCTCATTGACAAGGACACTTAGAAAATACTGAGTCAATATCTTGTGTGGTTTCTTTGCAATTTTCATTTTTTGTAATTTAAGTTTTTCAGAGTCTTTAAAGTTTTAGTATGCTGAATTATAGTCATCAAAAAGTCTAGTATGAAGTAACAATATTTTCTAATTTTATTTTTCTATGTGCATTTTAAATAGTAATATCTTAAACCTTCTTTTTGAGAGTTCATACCTACGTACAAAGAAATCTAAATATATCCATCCCCATTTTCCCTCCATTTTCCCACATATCTCCTCTATAATGGCCCTCTGCAATGTTTGTGTCTTTGTTTTCTTTTTTCTTTTTTAAAATAATTCCTATAAGTCAAAATAGTATTACCTATATGTGCATAACTTCACGGCCAATCACTGGTCAAAATACCTCCTAAATAGTAATGTTTGTACCCATATACCTAGACGTATGCCCAGGCTAATCCCGAATTTTGTCAGCTACGTCTCTTTTGTAGTATATAACAGTCAGCACAGAAACACAGAGCTGGTCCCAGTGCTAAGACAAACAGGAGTGTTCAGTCTTGTTTGGGGTCATCTTTATCATTCTCCCAGTCAAGGCTCATGAAGAGAAGGTAGAAAGTATGAAAGAGGCAGAGAATATAGAAGTGGTGTGAAATGCTGTCTTAAATGCTGACCTAATGAGGCTATAGCATTGGTGAACTCACAAAAGCTGTTGTTACCTACATAACATCAAGCCAGCTAAACTTCCTGCAGAGAGGGGAGGTCTCACACCTTACTGAAGAGCTATTCAGAGTTGAGTGCAGCTGGGAGAGGATCAATCATTCTTTTCATGGTGGGACTAGTCCCTATGAATTCGTGCTTAATAGAATGAATTCTAAGATACAGTAATTCCAACAATGTTAAGGTCATCTATGAGATTGTTGGAATACATCAAAACCTTTTTAAAAAAAAATTTCCACGCATAATATTATGCTTTTATGGTTGAGAGAACTGACATTTGTAGGTATTAATTTTCTTAAACATATAGTAATTGATAAGGCTAGAAATCAAGTCTTATTTTTTTAAAAAAAGAAAACAATACTTTTGTTATATATACCAACCAAAGATTCTACTCTTTACCTTCTTCCCAACCCCTCCACATACCCCCCATCCCAGCCCTATCCCCTCCTCAGAGAGGGTAAGGCACCTTCTTTGGGGAAGGTCCAGGGCCCACCCTACTATATCTAGGTAGAGCAAGGTATCAATCCACAGAGATTAAGTTCCCAAAAAGCCAGTAAAAGCATTAGAGATAAATCCTGGTGTCACTGCCAGTGGCCCCTCTGTCTGCCCCAGCAATTCAACTGTCAACCACATTCAGAGGGACTAGTTTGGTCCTATGCTTGTTCTTCCCAGTCTGGCTGGTATGGGTGAGGTAAAGTGTTTCAGTGGGTGTACCGATCATGGTCTTGACCTCTTTGCTCATATTCTCATTCCTCTCATTCTTCAACTGGACTTTGGGAGCTCAGTCCAGTGCTCAGATGCAGGTCTCTGTTTTTATCAGTTGCTGGGTGAAGGTTCTATGGTGATATTTAAGATAGTCATCAGTCTGACTACAGGGCAAGGGCAATTTGGACTCCCTCCCCTCTATTGCTTAGAGTCTCAGCTGGGGTCACTATTGTGGATTGTTGAAAATTTCTCTAGAGCCAGGTTTCTTTCTAGCCCCATACTGGTTTCCTCGTTGAAGGTATTTCTTTTCTTGCTTTCATCTCTGTTCTTTCTCCATCTTGACTATCCTGTTCCCTCAAGTTCTCCTTGCCCCTCCCCTCCTCCCCTCCTCTTCCTCTTCTACTCTCACTTCTCCCTCCACCCCTATGCTCCCAATTTTGTCAGGCAATATTATCTATTTTAACTTTCCAGGTGGATCTATCTATATAAGTTTTCCTTATGGTTCACCTTATTACTTAGCTTCTCTAGGATCATGTACTGTAGGCTCACTATTTTAGGTGCTAGAGAGATTGCTCAGTGGTTAAGAGCACTGACTGCTCTTGCAGAGGATCTGGGTTCAATTCCCAGCAGCCACATGACAACTCAACCAGCCTGCAACTTCAGTTCCAGGTGATCCAACACCCTCACACAGACACACGTGCAGATAAAACATCAATGCACATAAAGCTAAATCATTAAAAAAGAAATCAAGTCTTATAACGATGAGTATGATATATACATACACATACATATATATAAGCATATATATACACACACAGAGATACACATATAACAAACACATACACCCACACCCACTCCCCTACACACACACACACACACACACACACAAGGTATAGCATCTTCTATGGATACTTTTGATAAACTGTCCTGAAACTCTCAGGTCATCCTATGGAGTTGTTATTATCCTGTAGCAGTATAGACCATTGCCAAGTTCATTGATTGTTTTAGGCAGGTAGATCTTGAGACTATGTTTTACCATTCTAAAAATATCTAGAGGCTACATGGGTGACAGCAGTTAAGAGAACTTGCTGATATTTGAAGAGGACTAGAGTTTAGTTCATAATACTATATCGAACGGCTCATAATTTCCTGTAACAAACTCTAGGAGACCTAGCACCCTCTTTGAGCCTCTATGGGCACTTGCACACATTCACGTACACAAAACAGACACAAGAATAAAGTAAATTTAAATATTAAAAATGTTAACACGTGTAAATTCAGGTTATCATGATTCACTGAGTGTAGTGGTCTCAACCTGTAAGGGTTGCAATCAGAGATCCTACATATCAGATATTTGCATTATGATTCATAACAGTAGCAAAATTACAGTTATGAATGTTAGGAATATTTCTTAAGACAAGCCTCTCTGCCAACTCAAATAATTCCAATCAGACCAAATTAGACCGAATAAAAGATGCCCATGTTTAATGCAGTGCTCTCATATGGCCCCGGAAAGCACGGCGAGGGGAAGAGAGAGAGGCAGGGAGACTAAACAAAACCCGGAGACCACATGTTCCTTTTCTGGGCAGCCGCCTAAATAGCCCTGGGAATGGTCCTGACCCTCATTGAGGAGGGGTCACTGCTTGGTGGGCTTTCCCTGAGGTGGAGTCCCGACCAAGGCAACTCCCAGGGCAGGGGGCTTGAAATGGAGCTTCCTGCTCCATTCTTGCTCCATTGGCGCTCCGAGCGTGGGTGCTAGGGGTTGGGGTGACGCTTTCACCCAAACAATGAAGTAGCAAGGAAAACAATTTTATGGAAGTATATTAAAAGGCGGCAGAATTAGGAAGGTTGAGAAGCCCTCAGTATGTGCCTCACAGTAGATTCTCCTTCCAGGGTCTTCTCTTCAGTCACTCTCCGTTCTCCTAAGGAGCTCAGGGCATCTATCCTCTCTTCACATTTACTCCATCTCTTTTCATGCTGTATCATGAGAGCGGAAAACTCCGGGAACAGCGACGCCTTCCCTTTATTTTTTAAGGACTGAATGGCTGTGCGGGGCTCTGCGGGGGTATGCATGAAAGCTTAATTCTATTGCCTGCCTCGTCCATGAGGGCTGCACAGAGAGCCTGGTCTGCCTGTTGTGTAACATCAGAGAGATCACATCACTTCCCCTGCATTTGCACAGGGTTGATAATCAGCGCTCCACACAAACAGGCAGTCAGATGAAGCCAGCTCTCTCAAAGGGTGTCCCTGTCCTGTTAGCATCTGTATCTATCTTGACTTCACGCTCTCCTAGCAAACTGAGAAGCATTCTGAGTAAACTCAGTTTGCTTCTTGATGGGGAAGGACCCATGGTTCTGCCTGCAAGTACTCAGTCAACTATATCGTTCTTCAAGAATGGGGCAAGATTCGGCTACTTCTAGGAGCGGCTTTGGGAGATAAATTTATGCTTTTAAATTCCCAGGCTTTAAGCACATTCCCATTTTTTTATTTTCAGATTGAAAACCCCTAATATACACAAAACGCTGCCTTAGTACAACACTCACTCATTGAGCACTGTCTCAGTGCACTGTGACAATCACAGCAGACAGAAAACAGGCGTATGAAACGTACTGCCATAAGAACATGCTGGAGTATTGCTTTTAGATAAAGCATAGATTTTAATGAGCAAGGCTGCATGCTTTTATTCTAAATAAGAAGTAGAGAGGGTTTTTTTTTTGTTTTTTCTTTTTTTTTTATTCCTCTGGTTCTCACCTCTGGTACTGATCAGGGGAGGCTAATGGATAAGTGACCCTGAGATTGAAATAAAAGAATTCTGTTTTAAGAATACATTTCCTTTCATTCTACAAGCATTTGCCAAAAAGCCAATCTCTGTGCTGTATGCATTAATCATGGCCGATACTATGCTAAATAAAACAAAGCACCTTTCTCTTAAGAGTAGAAACACAGCAAATCAGATCCTTAAAAAGCTATTCAGAGGGCAGTGGGACCATCAGAAGTAGATCCACATTCAAATACTCATATGTTTATGCAATTTCCAGGTATTCCACAGGGGGAGAGAGGTACATTGCACATGGAATCAAATTAAGAGGGGGGCTGAAAGTCCTCTGATCTGCTGCTACTTAAATTAGTGCAGCTTCTCCTATCACAGAAGGAACTGCCATCATTTCTATTCAGTTGTGTGCTCTCCAGCCTCCTTAATACAGCTTCAGGGATTAAATGTTTCCCAGTAGACAATGCAGGTGTCACTTCTGAGAAGCGTGCACACTCTGTTAACACTAAAGGTGGCAGGCAATTCTGAAACTATAATTGGAGCTTTTCTTCTCCATTCCAGTTGCATGATTTCTCTCTCTTCAGTGACTTGCCTAAGTTTATAAATGAATACAAAGGCTCAGCCTCATGCTGGAGCAAGGATATTTGCTTAATCCCTTTAGCTGTCTGTAAAGCAGGAATAATACACTCTATCAACTCATCAGTACTCTCTCTCTCTCTCTCTCTCTCTCTCTCTCTCTCTCTCTCTCTCTGTGTGTGTGTGTGTGTGTGTGTGTGTGTTCATGTGTGTATGAGCATCATACAGAAAATACATCCAGAAAGTACATTCCTATTTAGATTCCTATTTAGTTACAATATGAATAACCCAACAGAACTCTCAGATCTGGCTATTCCCACTGCCTGTGCACAGATGAATGTGACCCCCTCACCTTTGTCATTGTAGGTTTATAGAGATTTGTATGTAAGGAGGTATGCTATATGCAATTCTAGAATTTGCTTTAACCAAATTCAAATTCTATGTGGTGTTAGCTCATTTGTTTCTCATTAAGTTCTTTATTAACAGCCAAATCCCTTGATTATTACACTTCTCTGAACTTTCTTGTTAATCTTACTTACAAGTCACATAATGCCTGAATACATTTCTGCGAAATGTTGTCGAGATAAAAGAGCTGACAGTGACAGTAATTAACTTCTAAATAAATATTAAAATGAGAGGCCATTGTCAATACTCCCAGTGCAAGGGAAACACAAAACTAGTTTCCTAGGATAGTAAGTGGCCAGCTGGACACCGTTTGAGCTGAGGACAGCCCTGTCCCTGATTTAGAAGATATGCCTTTATGAGCTGGTTCGCCTGTGCAGTCTCTTTTCTTAGTTCTCAGTTTTAGCTAAAACACATATTTTATACTTTGATTTTCACACATTTGGCCACTTAGCCATATGTTCTCCTGTCCCATTCCCCACAGTTTTCTTGCATATAGAAATTCTTTTTAAGGTAGGGAACAAATCTGAAGGCTCCTTCTTCCCACCTCCCACTTCATCAGGGTGGATCCTTGCACACAGCCGCCTGGAAACCCAAGTGGTGTTCCACATGTCTGTGTTGAGAGGAGCTTCGTTTGCTCCCAGGATCTGCATCTCCAATCTGTCAACTCAAAACTGTGAAAGTGCCATGTGATTGGCTGAGACAGTGCCACAAGAACGCAAAAATCACACCAGCACAAGTGTGAAGTCTAGCATCCGACTGACAGGGTTGAAATATTCACTCTGACCCTGATTAAAAATGACTTTGGGCGCACTAGTTGGAGTCTCTCAGTCTTAATTCCTAACACATGAAATATGCAAACTGAAGTGCTTCTGTGATGGGGACATTTTACTTATTAAATGGCATAATAAAAATAACTCCCTCTTATTTTTGGTGGAGTTTGACAGCTGGTCAACCACACACAGCTCCGATAATCCTCATGAGTAATTCAGATATTCAGATAACAACCTTCTAAGTGGTGGCACATTGGAAAAACAAGAGCAACTTCTAGAAGGTTGATTGACTGCATATTTCAGCTTAGTTCTCTGCTAGCAATGTTAAGAGTTACAAGCCTGAAACTGTTTGCAAGAGGAGTTTCTTTTAGCTCCACAAGGCTCAATGAGCTTGTTTTCTCCGACTCTCCCAAGAGCCTCTGCTTACCTCCCAAAGGCATATGGAAGATGGTTGGCCGTCAATCTGACAATCATTAGTTTTGTTACTTACTCAGGTGTTAATAGGTGGTTTCAGGGACTAAACTCCAGAATTCTTTGACTGAAGAAGTCAATCCAAAACCAAGACAAAATAACAACAAACCACACCAGCTTCTATGGAATAGGTCAAATGTAAAAATACTGAGCAATAGGAAAACAAACTGTAAAGCTTAAAGACAATAGAAATGTAGTCAAAGAGATACAGGGGCCATGAGACAGGTGGAACCTAGGACAGTCTGAATGCATTGTAGACATGTCGGTTTGGTGACATTGTGATGTTTACTTGTTCAGTTCTACACATGATGGTGGATAGGCCAACAATGTTTATAGCAAAAGTTTTTCCTCTACCTTATGTATTGTTTGGACCTTACATGTCAGGCAGTTTAAGAAAAGTCTGCCTATAAAGCTGAACGTGCTCTAATTGTGTGTGTGTGTGTGTGTGTCTGTGTGTGTCTGTGTGTGTGTGTGTCTGTGTGTGTGTCTGTGTGTGTGTGTGTGTATGTCTCTCTCTCTATGTGTGTGTGTGTATGCCTCTCTCTCTATGTGTGTGTGTGTGTCTGTGTGTGTGTGTGTTATTTAATACTGTAGTACTGAATATCAGGCAGATAGCATTGGCCAGGGGTCACAGGGGTTCCTCTGTCATATTGAGTAATAGCTTAATTAATTTAAACAGGGTGACTCTGGGCAAGTAAGCACGTAGATTGATGAGTGTACCGAGCACATAGCAAGCGGGGGCAATGGGGCACTCTGCTATGGGGAGAAGCACATAGTGCTGGCTGTGAGGTCACCACAGATTCAGTCCTGGAAGTGTCACTTAGCACTGGGAGACAGAACAGGAGTTCTCGAAGGGTGCCCTGGAGCAGCAGCCTCAGTACATCCTGGGGATATGTTAGAAACACTGATTTCCAGGCCTCATTGGAAACCAGCAAATTAAAGCAGGCTGGGGCCCATAAAATTGTGTCAAAGCTTGCTATACGATCTGGTACATAATGCAGTTTGAACATCCACAGTGGAGTGAGTACACTGGAGAGTTTACGCAGTCTGGTCTGGTTCACATGGTCTTTGCAGACGCTTGTGTGTTTTACCTAAGTAAGAGGTTTCAGCCACAATGGAGCCAGCTTGACCATTTACCTCCTGGACTTGCATGTCCTTGCATTTAAATACAGCTACACGATGGACAAAGTGACAGGTCATCAGAGCTGAAGAGGTTTAATTGAGCACATTCTGAGATTCTAGAGAACAACCCGTTTATAAGGTGACACTATTGTTCAGTTGCGTGGTGTTAGCATGTTCTGGAAGATAGCAAGACTTGTTTCTTTTTTGTGTTCAGAAAGGTGTCAGAGAGGGAATGTTCCAGCTCACTATAAAGACAAAGGAGCTGATGTTGTTAGGACTGTTCTCGTATTTGTCTTACAAATGTATAATCTACAGCTGATAGACCTTAAATTAATCCAGATAGTACATAGGCTGCTGAAGACTCCTTCTATATATGGAAAGAAAAGAGCATTCTTGAAATACAGAATTAATATAGTTTGGAAGATAGTAATGATGTGAAAGTGCCAAGCATTGTCTCTCCACCCTGATATGGCATCTACAGTGAAAGGTGTTTGTGGGGTAGTGTAGCAACTGCCTCTTCCAGAAGGAAGTCAGCCCGGCACATTCTGCCTCCGAGCTCTTTCCTGCCCTTGCCTGGGATTTATTTCTCCATTCATTTTCCAATCTTGTTTCTCTAAATTCAAATACTTCCCCACTTCTAACCTGCAATTTTTATGTGCAACCGTTTCTAATTTTTCATTTTCCTCCCAACATTTTTCTTGCATTTGTGTCATAGGCCTTACCTTCCCTCATTTTCTTTACCACAATTTCATTTAATCTTGTTTATCATTTATTCTGTAAATGTGCCTTGTGATAACCTTATATAAGATATCATTTTCATGATGGTAGCAGGACAATCGTTCAGAAAATATTACTTCTTCATCTCTTTCACCATCCTCCACGTATTATTCCATCATAATGTTGATTAATCTGAACTCAGCACTATTAAAAGCAGAATTCCATCTATAGAATGGAAAAATGCTATTTGTAGATCATTTTGGCAGTGACACACACCCTTAAAATAAAGAATTAAATGTGCTCAAAATTGAATTAGAGAGGTGCCTTTCAATGAAGTAACATGTTATTTTTAGGTTCTTTGTAATTTTTCTTATTTTTCATGGTCTGTTCACTCTACCCTTCAATTTCACCAACTAACTCTGTATAATACAGATGGTAAAAAAGTCCATTGAACTCTATACAAATAATTAAAATTCATCCATTCTGCAAGCTCTTATGTTATGCTTTATGATGAGTGATGGGATACTAACAGAGAGACAGACCAGGGGGGAAAAAGGAAGCACAGTTTCCCAGTATCATTAACCTCCTCTTGCTCTCGATCAGTCTATGCCCCACTTATTTGTCTTATTGTATATATTACAGTATACAGTGTAATGTTTCAACAAAAGTATACGAAGTGAAATGATGCCAGCCATCACAGAAATTTGCATATCCATTTCAAATGTGTGGGCGTGTGTGTGTGTATGTGTGTGTGTGTGTGTGTGTGATAAACAGCTGGAAGTAAGCTACAAAACTAAAATCAGCAAACATCTAGAACGATATCTCACATTCTTAACTTTGGGCTTTCCTATTGTTAGACTTACTTATCTTCCAGCACTGTGGGAATTTTAGCCAACATTTCCCAAATCCATCGTAGTCACTACCATTTATCCATCTGTTTCCATGTGTTCAAATTTTGCTGATTTCATAAATAAATAAGATCACGGTGTGTTTCCTGTTCAGTGCTTGACTAAGTGTTTCCCTAACACAGCCTTCTTAACTTACTTATTATCTATGTCTTTCAATATTGACAATAAATGTATCTATATCTTTGTGTGTGTGTTCTGTTAACAGACACTAGGAATGTTCCCTACATAGAGATTGTAGGTAAAATGGCAATGAAATAAGAGTATAAACATGTCTTTGAAGTACCTATTTCATTTTCCTTGTTCATATAGTCAGATTACTATATAAGTAGATCACATGACACTTCTACTTTCCTTTTATGGTCTGGGTGAACATGAATGGCAAATGACCTACAGAGATCTCACCCTTATTCTTGGAAGGCTATCTATTTGGACTCAAATAGCATAAAACATACACTATGCTATTATGTACTATTAAGGTTTTGTCAATTCCCTACTAAAAATGGCCACTTGGAGACAAGAAATAGCCCTCAGCATGTACATTGTACTCCTCATTGGCTCCCTAGTACATTCTCTATGTGTTTTTCAGTGCACTGTACCACTTAAAACAGCTCAGATGCAATTCAGGGCTCTTTAATTTCCACCAGGAATCACATCCAGTCAGTCGATAACTCCTATGGATCCTGCTACTTACCTTTTCCTCTAATCTATTTCTTCTTTTTCATTATAGCTGTAATTACTTTAGTTGCCTGATCCTTCTATATACAAGATTACCAATGTGGCTTCTTAATCCTTGTCTCACATCCAGTCCTGCATAAATCCAATGCTTTTATTTTCACAAAATGAACAGAGTGCAGTATGATCATTTGGTGTTGGAAATGTGATATTTTCATTTCCTCTTCCAATCATTCAGTAGCCTCCTTTTCTTGCTTTTAAGATCAAATCTAAAGACATTAAGTAGTCTATAAAGACTTTTCTTACCAACTGCTATTTACACGATACTTTGATGCCCTCCCAATCTATCTGCCATGTTTTCTCTCACTTCTAGAACTTCTTTTTCTCCCTCTGTCTATTGAAGTACCTTCTCCCATTCTTTTTCCTCCGATTCCTGGTTAACTGTGATAGGTCGTACTCATTGCAGATTAACCATTGCATTCCACTGGGAGGCTCTCTGAGACACCTCCCTTCTGCAGATGTTGTTGCTGTGGCACCTGCAGCATGTTGTGTTCCTATTAATATGGGTCTGACTTTCATAGAAACAGCCTTCTCGATGAGTGTGCACGCTATCTGATCTTACTCACCATTACTTCTCACAGTCCCTGCAAATGTCTGTTTTATAAATGGACTTTTAAAATTACTCAAATGAAAGTGAGAAATGCTTTTATCTTTCAGGAGCTTAAGATAAATAATGTTGACAAATCATGTGGAGTGAGGAGCAATAATAAAAGTAAGAATATCACAGTGCTCTTTAAATAGTTCTGCCTCAATACTGAGCATGTAGTAGGCCCTTCATGTATGAGCTCAATCTATTATTATATAAAACATTAACTCTAGGGTAGTTCTTTGGTTTGTCCTTATTATCACTCTCCATATGCAAGGTTCAATAGTCAGACTCTAAACAGTCTGCTTCTATAGTTTATGTCCAATATATGATTAATATGCATTCTTTAGATAAAGGAGATGAGAAATGAAGAGACAGGAGAAGAAAAAAAGGGAAAGGGATGACAGAGCAGGACTGCTATGCAGCTAAGAATGAATCTCTCTTGCACAAGGAATATGGAATAGGGAATAAGTTTTGGCTTACAAATCTACTAGACAGTACATTCCTGGGAAGGAGCCAGGACTAACAAGGAGATACTTAAAGAACTCATGGTAAAAGATAGTTGATGGAATTTCTTACCTACTCCATACTTTTCATCTGAACTAAAAGCGCATCAGCATTACGGTCAAGCTCCCCTTTCTTGATGTCTCATGAACATGGTCTCAATGTAGTCAAGCTTCATCCTTCTCCTACCCCTAAGTTTTTGTTAGTTTCAGTCTGCCTAACTTATAGTCCATAGGAAACTGACTGAGAAATCGTTAATTCCTCTCTTAATTTCATAAGACATATTCCATTCATCAAAAAAGAGAAAAGAACATGTCTTGCTTTTAAATTTAATATAAAACTGTAGTCTTCTCATCCCTTTCTGTACCCCAGTACTGCCTCCAACTTTGAATAAAAGAGCTGTCCTTGGGGTACTCTCTCAATGAATAGCCAGGAGCAAATCACAAAACATGTAAGCTATACCTACTCCATCCACTATCCAAAACCTAAAACAGACTCCCACCTCATGAAGAACAATAGTCAACATTCATACCATAGTCTATATGACTCTGCATGATCTGAGCCCCAGTAATTCAGAGCTCACACTGAATATCACCCTTTGTGTTGGTTTGCACGAGAATGTCCCTCAAATATTCAAATTTGGTGAGTTGGTAGAACTCTTTCAGAAGGATTAGGAGGTGTGGCCTTGTTGGACGAGATAGATCCCTGAGAACAAAATTTGAAATGTCTAAAACCCTTGACATTTCAAATGTCTTTCTCTTTTCTTGTATTTTCAGATCAAGTTGTAGTCAGCTCCAAATCTAGTGCCATACTGCCTGCCTGCTGACAAGCTCCCACCATGATGGCCATGGATCTTAACTCTCTAAAAACTCTAAGCCTGAATTAGATGCCTTGATCATCATGTCTTATCACAGCAACAGAAAAGTAACTAAGCCTTATTCTACCTTCTGCAGTTACACGGCCCTCCTCGCCATATCAAGCACATTTGGTGTTCCAACCTGCTTATTCTGTGTCTTCCCTTAGACTGAGTAATTGTACTGTTTGTTGGGCTTTTTTTTTTTTTTTGAAAGCATGTCTCCTTTCCTTGGGACCTTTACTCAGATTTCATATTAATGAGGCCCACTAGCCATCTTAGGTAATGTTGCCTCCCATCGTTCCCAGATACTCTCTGTCTTCTATGACTTTTCTTTTTATTAGCACATTGCATTTATAATACGCCACCTCCGTCTTCTGCTATTATGTTCATTATTTTTTTTTCTGTACACTGTAAGTAGGACACAAAATATTCCTCAGCAGAAAGGAATCAGCTTTCCAATGGCATGTGCTGAGGCTACACAAGAATTCTGATGTAAGAAGAACCTGAATTTGAACTTTAGAATACTTAACACTTGATGGGGTAGGGAGTTACTTGTTTTTTGCCTATTTTTTCATTAGTTTTTGTTAGTGGTAGTGATAGGAATGTGTGTGCAAGTGTATGTGTGTGTGTGTGTGTGTGTGTGTGTGTGTGTGTTTGTAGCTGTCCTTCTGAATATTGTCAGTTAGATGTGTACCAGACCAAACATCATATCACTTTACTTCAGAATCCTTGAGTTAAAAAAGAGGGGACTATTTTGATGTGGATATGCACGTTTTGTTTTAAAATATATTTAATTGGTTGCAATCATTGTAATCAATGAGACAGTTATTGGTCTATGGCCAATATCTGGTAGGATTAATTCCTGGCAGCAGGATGGAGAATGTGTATTTAGAGAAAAATGAGACAGACTGTTGGTGTACCTCCACTAAAGTGGATGGACATGTTTAAAATGACAGCTCCTATTGTGCTTGTGCTTCCCCTGCGGAGATGGCAAGAGTCATGTCAAGAGCCTGAAGGAAAGAAAGGAAGGAAGGAAGAAAGGAAGAAAGGAAGGAAGGAAGGAAGGAAGGAAGGAAGGAAGGAAGGAAGGAAGGAAGGAAAAAACAGACAAGAGAATGAAAACACAGAAAAACTGAAAAATGCATAGAATGATAATGGGAAAGGTAAGAAAAGAAATAAGTATGGAAGAAAAGAGATGATAGGCCTAGGAAAGGGGCCTGTGTGCAAATTAGCAGCAGGCATTCTGGTGTTTTTGAAATGAAGAGTGTTAAGCTCTTGGTATAGAGCAGGTATATGATACTAGTTATAGCCTAAAGCTAAGGTAAGTAATAAATGCCTCACTTTTATCCAACAGCTCTTTTTAGATGATTAAGGATAACATATATTAACACCCAAATGCTGTGATGGTATCTAAATTATTATGGTGTCTTTGATAAAACTATGTTTCACTATTAGGGACTACATTATGGGGCCAAAATTGTCATGCAATCTAGCTGTCTTTTTCCATAGTAGAGGCTAGAGACAAATTCATAGCTAGAAGAAGAAGAGGGCAAGAAACCAAGGTTCACTGTGTAGACACTTTCTCTCCCAAACTGTACCCTATATAAATGTCCTGCGCATACTCTAAGTCTAATATTAACATTTGCTCAATGTTGGATTTTCTACCTAGAACTCTTTGGGGATGATGTCAACCCATCTGAGGAAGAATTCAGACTGATTAAGATGAGCACCTGCTGCTTATGGTTATGGTTGTTCCCCTGAAGTGCCTACTGGGAGCAATACTACTGATCCCATGTTCCTACTAGATTGGTTGGTATACTGACATTTTTTTAAAATTAGAATTTTCTAGTGGCTTTCTATCTCATTACAGGTTTCCCCAGACCAGTCCATTACCCCTGAATATTAAAGTCTCTTCTCCAGTCTATTAAGATGCAAGAGAACCCATAACACAAACCAGAATAAGTTTGGTATGTTAAAGATAACAAATTCGGTTAAAAAGATCAGAGAAACATGCCACAAAGGAATAATAAATAAAAAGGCATGTTAACTGATATAGAGGCAAACCCTCAAAGATAAGATATATTTCTACAATGCTAGCATTGAGGATGGTCAATGGAAAGAGAGTCGAAAGACAAGACCATACATATAGATATGTATATTTTACATGATTTCTGAACAGACCAAATTTTATTAAGACCAAGAAAGAGAGCTTAATTTTATTTGAGGAACACTAAGAGGTTGTGTATGAATCAAAAAATATGGGCTAACTCAATCTATGGTAACAACTATAAATGACCCTGAATCTCATCCCAAGTCACTTCTTTCTGTCTTAAAAATTAAAATGATGCTTGAACACTCTATGAGTTCTATAAATGAAACCCCTGCTCATACCCAAACTTTCCTCGTTACCTAAAGATGACAAAAGTTTCTAAGTTACATAATAGCTATTTACATTTTGTATTTAACATTATAAAATCCATTTTTTTCAGTTAAGGTAAGATTTTTATTTTAATTTTAACATGTGCGCAGTAGAAAATGCCATTTTAAATGTCAATGAAAGAAAAATCACAATGAAAAGATCAATATAAGTATCAGAATAAAAACAAATATCAACATTGTTAAGCTTTTACAACAATTTGAAAGGAGTTGTGCTTTTATAAAGAGTATTTTAAGTATATTTAATGCAAAAGCAATGCAGAGTACGTTTTAGAAATAAACACCTCAGAATAAAATTAAATGCCATTTCACACATAGTAAATCAATCTCAGCAAATCTCAAAGGGAATTTTATGGAGATTTGACAAGATGTTTTTAAAATAATCCGATAGGGAAATGCATAAGGATGACCAAAACTCAAAGGAAAACATAAAATATCTCTAAAGTGTACAGATAACCCCCCAAAACTCACTACTCATAAAGGGTATTTCTCACAAATGCTAGCGTGGAGGTTTGTCAATAGAAACAGAGTAGAGCAACAATCTGGCAACAAGCAAAGATGCATATTTCACATGATTACTGAATTTACCCAAAACAAAGCCCTGGCCCAAAGGCTGTGAGAGGCATTTTACATAAATGAAAAGTTAACAAGTTTATAGAAAGCATTTAACATCCTAAGTAATAGGCAGAACAAATATTTAATGAAATCTTGTCTGAATGTGCCAACAGTTTTAGACTACTAAAATAATATATTAATTAGGTTGGGATACATAATCTTAAACGGAATAAACACACCAATTCGTAGACATAAAAACCACTTATATTGTTTTTTTCAGCTGGTGATATCATCATGCAGCTCCTGTTCAGGCAGGCACATTGTTGCTATTTGTGAGTAAAGCAGGATTACATAGGTATAGGTATATCCATACACGCATATGCATGTATATATGCTAATTTAAACTAAAGATGAGGTCATGACTGGTGTAGACAAAATGCTCATATATGAATTTTTTGTTTGGAAATGAAAAGACAAATGTTAGACTTCTGCCAAGAAGATATCTGGTATTCCAGGACACCTATACAGAAGCACAAGAATTTCAGAACGTTTTCTTATGACTATTGCCAACCACATTCAAAACAGAAACACAATCCAAGTGGTTTGTTGGCAGAGACTGTTCTAGAACTCCATTCATGGAGAATGAGAAAAGAAATGAATGATGAGCATTTTGAAGACAAGCTGACACATTATCCACTTACGGGCTTTGAACTCAACCCCAGCCTCTTGATATACTTTCTCTGTAGTATTTATTCTGACAGGCAACTGAAGATGTCAAGTCTATCTTCCACTACCCTACTAAAGTCAGACTGGCCCTGTCACAGTGTCCAAGTCAAAGAACAACCATGGGAATGTTCAAAAATAATCTCTGTATAATCACATATATTCCTATGTTAATTATATTGAGATGATTAAAATATGTACATGAGCAAAGACATGATCCTTAAAGGTACTTTTTCTTATGCTTTTTGTGCCCTCCCTCTCGCCCTCCCCTCCTGTCCTCCTTCCTTTTTTATTTGCATCCCTCCCTCTCCCGTCACTCTCCTCCTGTCCCTCCCTCCCTCCCAACCTCCCTCTCTTCTTTCTTTCCTCCCTTCCTCCCTCCCTTAACTCTGATAATTTTTTTTACATTTATTCGGATGTATTTTGATGTCTCTGGATGAAAGATAATAAGGAAATATTGACAGACCCATATGACCTTTTATTTACTTCTCTTTGTCCACAGAATTCTATGAAAACATGAACAGTTTTCTCAGTTGCACAATTTCCTTCTTGAATCCCAGCTTGTGTGGCTGTGGTGGGCATGGATGGGCTCAGCTGGATTAGTTTTTAAATAATATATCAAAGGGACTTAAATATTTAAACATGGTTTTTAAGCCTATTGTCTTCCTGAAATAATTTTATTTTACTCTAGAATTATGCCTTTTTACTTATATTTCATGGCATAGGTCTAAGACTGCATTAAAATAGGAAATTTTAATAATAAATAGTGGAATGTAGGTAAGTATTCTAAGCAATAATACACAGCGATATGCCCACTTGAAACAGAAAATTTGAAATCTTTTCTGGTAAATAAGAACAAAAATTAAAGATGCTAATTATTCACTCGTGAGTGTAGTAGTCCATTATTTGCCATGAAGTAATGCACAATGGTATTTAGAAATAATATCTAGTCTATTTTACTCTTACCATCTTCCTTCATTCATATCCCTAATTTCCACCTCTTAATTAGAGGTAATTCCTATTGCTCAGTGTTTGTTCTCATCCAGTGTAAACCAACTCACTTTCAAAATATCAAATACCAAGTCTCCAAAGAAATTTTTAAAACCCAGTCTACAGTCTGACTGCTCTCCTGGGTCTTCAGACTTTGTCGATGATCCTGCAACTCTTAAAAGAAAAAAAAAATCCATCTCCCTGAACATCTTGTGCCAAACCAAAGCTATCATCTTTCCATCGAGACTGACATTTCTTTGTTCTTTTCTGATTTCTCTGGATAATAATCTATTTCCCCCATTTCCCAGGAAGGATGATCTGTAATAGTTTTTGGATCACCCACTCTTGCTCTTATCTTCAATATCTGCATCTAAGTCACAAACGATGTTTCAGTGTTTGCCTCAAACTCTCAGCCATTCTTTGCCTTTTTCCTAACAATAGAATTTTTTCTACGTAGTACAGGTGTGTCAAAGTTCAACTCTTGACAATTTTAAGTTACAAACAGAAATTTGGTTTTTTCTTATCTAAGATGAATTACAGCTGCTCCTGTCATGGGATTCCTTCCCTACATTCTGTGGCGGATGTGAGTCAATTAGCATTCTGAAACTGTTTTTCATTCCTTAATAGTGACTCAAGGGTTGTATTCCTTTCTATGTGTACTGAGGTGGGAGGAGCTTAAAGATATGTGATGTTTGAAAAACTAGTCAACTTATTCATTTTCTACATTTATTAAGAGTGTCATTACCCAAATATTAGCTCTTTTAAGTAAAGAATAACTAATGAAAAATTAAAAATGTAAAGGACTATAACAATGAAAATAATTTATATTTCCTTTATTATTGACATTTCATTTTATGTCAATAATTTTTTTCCTACATGTACATATACTTGGTATATGAAGGTCAGAAAAGGCACTGGGTTACCAGGACTGGAGATGCAAATAATTGTGAACCACAATTTGGATATTGGGCATCTAGGATGGGTTTCCACAAGAGCAGTTAGTACTCTTAATCCCGGATCTCTCCATCCCCACAAGGAATGTTTTATCTCAAGTTTGCTGATTGGTTGAACTTCATTCCCACTGCTACATCAGTCTTTACAAACGTTTTCCATCATGTCTCACGGGAAAGGCATAGACATCACCTATATCCCCATTTACTCTGGTCCTTTCCTGACATACCAAGATTGACATTTATCAGAACTTCTTTTGAGCCATCTAGCTCACCGAGGGTGCAAACTTTATGTATCTTTACTACATAAAAAGAGAAAAGAAGACAAATTTTAAAAATAATGGACCTATTAGCTTGGCTTTTATAAAAATATATCATGATATGTTTAGAGGAAATCATTATTTTGAACTTGGACGTATTGTTAGCTACAATGCAAAATTTTATGATAGAGAATAGAAAGAATTCAAGTCAATTTCCACAGGTAGGTGTTAAATTGTGAACCCTGAAAAAAAAAGAGTGAACAGAACATGCTTTACCATTATGTTTAGAAATTTTAGAAATCATATTTTGCTCAACAAAGGTAACAAACTAAGTCAGGCATGTGGCTTTCGCAATCCTAGCACTTAGTAGGCTGAGACAGGGGGATTGTTGAGTTCAAGGCAATAATGGCCTACATAGTGAAAATAAGATCAACCAGGGTCTATAAAACTCTATGTCCCACTTCAAAATTCAATAACCTCCAAAGCAAAAAGAAACAGTATGCAAAGTTTGTATATTTCCATGCAATAAAATGCTAGCAGCATTTATTCCCAATTAGATTTCATAATAATAATTATGGAAACTTAAAAACAGAACATGACTGAAAGATGACTAACTCACTAAAGTGAGCATGTTAGCATGAGGACCGGAATTTGGAACCCCAAGACACACATGAATAGCTTGACTCAGCTTGGGTTGGAGAAGGGTTGCAAAGACAGGAAATTCTATGCAAGTTGCTGGCCAGCCAGTCTAGCTGATTGGAGAGCTTCAGGTTCATAGAGAGACCTTGCTATAAGGTGTCAGGACATAAATAAGTCACTTCAATCACCCTCCCACAGTAACACACACACACACACACACACACACACACAATACACGCATAGCAACAAACCAAAGGCAAAAAACAAATCACAAAGTGCCTATGCTAAATAAGTGTTTCATTGAAAAGTAAACTACAACTATACTAAAACTGAAAAGCAAGCCATCACCATGTTTCTTTTTATATCAAAACTCTTTGCAAGAAAATGAAGATAAATCCAGAGGAAACTGTATAGTTCTGTGTAATATTTAGACCTCATACAATCATTAAGTTTAAACATGGTTATAAATAAGCCCATTAAATCTTATGATTCTAGAAGGGAGATTTATAAAGATACAACTATGATTAGTAAAAGCAGCAGAAGAAATCAGAGTATATGTGATTTATTTGATAATTATATTTTTAAAATGAAACGTGCTAAACACCAATTAAAATTTGTTTTATGATGACACGTTGTTGCCATCATCATAAGCAGAAAAGAAGCTATAATAGTAATTGGACAGCAAAATGTATTTCTATTATATATATATGTGTATGTGCATATCATATTATATATAAATGATAAAAACCTGAGGATTATATTTGTTTTTAGTGTAACAAGAATGCAGTAGATTTATCTTATAACCTAAGTACTCAAACAAGCTGTAAAGACTCTAATATCATTGTTTTAAAATCCCACGACATGACTGTGGAGAAAAAAAATGGAAAAATGATAGAAGCTGCAAAGCCTTTCATTAAAATGAAGAAAGTTCTAATCTTGACATTAAGGATGTCAAACTTTGAGCGAAGCCTCTTCTATGGAGGGCAAATCAATGCAGTGTCAATCAATTAAGCTCACACCTGATCACAGATTAGTTGTTTGTAGAATAATGCAAGATGTTCAGAAGTCTCACCACTCTCAGGGGTGTACCACACTGCTGACTCTCTTGCAGATGCCCTTATAGACCATGTGGGTACTGTACATCAAAAGGCAAAAACAAGAGAAAAACAGTGCATTTTTTAAAAGCATCCGTCTCTCCTTCCTCTGAGCAATTGGGCATCCCAAGGGAGTTGAGAGACTAGTGCCCACCATGAGCTCTGTGGGATTGTGGGTGAAGGTGGAATAGGACACACAAGAATATTAGGATGAGGAAAGGAAACCAAGTCACAAGCTTGGAGTGTAGATGACTGTCTAGTGGTACAGGCAATATGGAGACCCTTGCAGGCTGGCTTCTCTGACTTAAGCATAAACAAAATGGCCAAGGCAGTTTTGTCACATTTGTGACTTTGTGCTATGTAATATTTTTCTCAGGGCAAAACAAAAATACGAGAAACAGGACTTGAAAGCAGTGCTATGCAGAATGAAGGGTAAGTGTGTGTGCTTCACACTTCAAGCCAAACAAATACTTTCTCAAAGTGTTTGAATGTAATGATATTGACTTTTAAGAATACATTTGGAAAAATCATGAATATAAAACAATATGTGATTGGTGAAAAATTGTGGTGCATTCATTGGCATCATACTACATAAATTCATTAAGTTTGATGATAGAAATATATATTTAGCATAGGAGAAATGTGCAATGCAAAACTTACTGCACTCAGGCAATCACCCTGCTCTGTATTGACAGAGGACAGATGAAAACGTAAAGGCTTTGTAGTAGGAGCTGTGGGCCGCTTCCCGCCGCCCGCCTCCCAGCTAGCTTTACCCCTGAAATAATTACACGGAAACTGTATTCTTTTAAACATTGCTTGGTCCATTATCTGTAGCCTCTTATTGGCTAACTCTTACATATTGATCTAACCCATTTCTAATAATCTGTGTAGCACCACAAGGTGGTGGCTTACCAGGAGGATTCTAACCTGCAGCTGTCTCGGAGAGGAGAGACATGGCGACTGCCTCATTGCCTTCTTCCTCCCAGCATTCTGTTCTGTCTACTCCACCTATCTAAGCTGCTGTCCTATCAAAAGCCAAGGCAGTTTCTTTGTTAACCAATGAAAGTAACACATAGACAGTTAATCGTCCTCCATCAAGGCTTGCGCACAAACGTTCATTGCAACAGCTTTTTTAATAATTGTTCAGATTTGTAAGCAACCAAAATGTATTTCTGGCAATAAATGTATAAACTGTGGTATATCCGGATACAAAAATATTATTCACATTAAATATAATGTTTAACCCATGAAAAGTGACAGAAGGACCCTTAGTATTACTTACTATAATGTCAACTTGAAAGACTGAATAGTTTACAGCCAACCATACAAAACCTGGGAAAGGTTAAGTGATGGAGAAGGAGGCCATGGATTGCCACAGTTGGGTAGGAGGAGGACTGAAGAGGTAGAGCAGTGAAGAATTAAGACTATGAAAATACTCTGTATGATAATAAACTGGCAGCGCCTTTGTAATTCTGGCAAACTTGAAATCTGTAAGAACAGAAGTAAAGTGAAATAAAAGTGCAGACTTTTGCAGTGTATGAAATATCAATGGAGGTTCAACAATTTGAGCATATGTATCACTCTGGGCAGAAAATATGGATGAAGAGCACTGTGCATGACCTGGAGAAAAGACAAGTGAGAAATACGTACGTCTCTCAGTCTAGCTATGAGCCCTAATCAGCAGTAAAGCAATGAAGTAAATATTAACTACAAATCAAGATGTTTGATGTCTTGAAAATATATAACTGGTGAACTCAAATGATATAACTTAAAAATCTAACAAAATTATTGTCTTCTTGTATTTTACTTCTGCAATAAATTTGGGTGGTTTGTATAATTAAAAAAAGTTTTTCAAACAATAAACTAAAGGAACCATGACATTGAAAATGAAGGTACAAAGGAAAGAGCTGCTATATTAAGTCATACATTATAGATGTTGTATGGTTCTACATTACCCAATGTATTAATATTATACTTATAAACATTTTGAAGAACAAAATTGTGATGGTAATGAAATTAGTGGCTAAAAGACATTTAATAAACTTAACACAAGTGAGTAAGTTTTTGAGGAAACAGTCTCAAATCATACATCAAATAATAGGTTCCATAAAATTAAAATCATAAAAGACAATATGAATAAGAACAAAAATGGTATAATCTTGAAAATAGGTGAGTTTTCTAAACACAGAACCAAATATTCAAGAAGTCTTATTTTAATTATTTGTTTGTTTACTAAGTAAACAGAATCTCAGGTAGCTAAAGCTAGCCTGGAATTTGTTAAGTAGAAGAGATAACCTTGAGCTTCTTATCTTTGGCTCTCTTGTTCTAAAATTGCTAAGAATCCTACAGCATCTGACTTATACTATAAAATTGAGTTAAAACTATAGTCAGATCCACTCTGATTTTCAAGCTGTCAAAGATTTAAATGAAAGATAATAATTTCTGGTGAGAGCTTAGAGAAATTGATCATCTTGGTCCCTGATGGGGTAATGCAAATTGGAAAAAATCTTTCTAGGGAGTGATTGAGAACAGAATAAGTAAAAAATCCTTAAGATATGCATATTCTTTGATCCAGTCATCTCCCTGCTAAGAACTGATTTTGTGCTGGAGGTGTGTTTGCAAAGGTAAAAATTAATATATCTTTGTTGATCATAGCATTAAAAAATCTGGAAATAAACTGTTTACTATAAAGAGGACCATATCATTATCTTTCGATATACCTTTGAAACAATGTTAGCAAGCTATTAAAATCATCTGCTGTAAATACCTTTATTCTTAGCCAAATATATACAGCAAACAAAGTCTAAGCAAACAAGCAGCAGACTATTGCCAAGGCATGGCTCACAACTCTGCCTCTTACATAGCTTTATTTATGTTCTTCACCTTTTTTGATTCTGATGTTTCTCACCTGACACAGAGGTGATATTAAGTATTTCATCAAATTTTTCTAAAAAATGGACTGCTTCAAACATTGAAGAACTCTACCTGCACATTAATTGATAAAATTACTCTTATGGGGGATATATATCTGTTCTACTAAATTACTTTAGTCGTCATTATAATCCATAATTGGGACACTGAGTGATTTTTTTATTGTTTTTATTGAGCTATATATTTTCCCACTTCCTTTCTATCCTCACTTTTGCTCTTCCACCCTACCCCCTACCCCATTCCAATATTCTGGAGTTGTGGATTGTCATCTGTTTGTCCTTTGCTTTGCTTTATATCTTCTATTCACTTCTGAGTGAGTACATTATGTGCTTGTCTTTCTGAGTCCAGGTTACCTCACTCAAGATGGTTTTTTCTAGTACTATCCATTTGCCTGCAAATTTCATGATGTCATTGTTTTTTTACAGATGACTAATACTACATTATTAGTACCACATTTTCTTTATCCACTCTTCAGTTGAGGGGCATCTAGCTTGTTTCTATGTTCTGGCTATTATGAATAATACCAGAATATTGAATAATATTATGAATAATATTATTGAGGAAATGTCCTTGTGGTATGATTGAATATCCTTTGGGTATATGCCCAAGAGTATTATTGTTGGTATTGAGGTACACTGATCCCCAGTTTTCTGAGAAACCAGCATAATGATTTCCATAATGGATGTACAAGATTGCACACCCATAACAGTGGAGGATAGATAACCCCACACCAGCAAATCCCATTGAGTGATTCTTAAATGCACTGAGTATTTTTATTTTGCAGATATTCCCATCCACTGTAAAGAATAAACAAAATCCTTGTGTTGGGGTTCATCTGGTGATCATCTTCTGCCCTTAGAATACTTTTCCTGATCACTTTTGCTTGGCATGGGTCCTGCATTGCCTTTGACTTGTGTTTGGCTTATGACCTCAAAGTGCTCTCATTTCCATAGTACTATAACCTTCTACTTGTCTAGGCTACATCTAGTCTTTACCACTCATAAATCATGCTTCTAGTATAATTTTCCCCTTCTAGATCATGTGAAAAATGGAGCAAGGATAGACATGTAGCTCGCTATCTAATACATGATGATAAACAAGTAGATGCACATTAATTTATAAGTAGATGATAAATATTTAGACCAATGGATGGATATCTAGCTAGATATAACACTAAATTCTAGAGCATATTTTTCTAGATTTTTAAATATTTAAGATTTTTAAATTTCTAGATTTTTACTATATTTACTATATTTACGTTTATTTACTATCACTTCTCTAATTATAAGACTATCTAGTTACCCAACAGTTGACTTAATGTGCTCTCTTTTATGAATGCTCAATATAAATTATTTTGTATATATATATATATTTGTTAACATACAACATAGATTATTTACATGTAAATTTAGCCATGTATTTACCAAATGAATATAAAACACACAATTTCATGCATGTACATTCATGCCTATAGTATCAGTGTTACAACTGCAGGTTAATGAATGATGCAGTAGGCTTTCACAGCAATTCTTATAGACATGGAGTACCTAGACTCATCAAGTACCAAGAACCGACTGGGATATTTATGAAATAAGACATGTCTCTGAGATCTATATCACATGATTATCATCTCAACCCAGGATTTCCCTATTTCTGAATTATATTATCTTTCTTGTACCAAGAACTAAAATGGGGAGCATTTCAGAAAGACGCCAACTGTATGTATTAGTTTCCACACTGAGGGTTTAGAAGGTCAGAGAACAGTCTCAATTTACTCAAGCTTTTCCCTCTGAACCATTCTCTCTGATAATTTGATGTGCTGGATCATTGTAAGAACTCTGAAGACACCAACATCTGGAATAACCTCTCCAACACTATGAAAAGAGACCTGATGTAGCTCTCATAGCAATCGCAAATAACTTTCCATTTCTCTGGACCAGGTGAACAATATCAGATCATATTATGTTCATGGTGGACACAATGGAAAGGCAAATCTCTATCTGAATTAGGATGCTGGTCACAAGTCTAATATTTTCAAAAGCTATATCAGCTTTGAGAAACTGAAGAGAACTGCATTTTTTTTCTTTCAAAAGATTATAGCAGTGTCTTCTATTGTGTTTTAAGATAACTGGGATGCAGTTAGGATGTTGAAGAAGCACATGAAGTACGTGTGGTTGAGAAATCATGTTGTAGGTTTCAAACAGGAGAGCTGAGGCCTTCACTACTCTCTCTTTTGATACGTGGAGTAAAGTATGAGCAGACCAAACAAGCAAGCAAATATAATCGAAGAGAGAAGTGGAATAGATTATGATTCCTTTGAAATGTGGCTAGGGACCAATGAATGTGTGTAGGTATGCTTGTTTGCATATATTCTCTTCTTCTTAAAATGTATTTTATAGAGACACCTCTACCTCAAGGTTAATAAGGCAAAATGAAGAAAGCTGATGCATAGTCACTCAATTGACAGAACTTAGTATCCTGTAAAATAAGGGTTTATTTTATAACCTCATCGATTTATCAGGAACTAAGAAGAGAGCACTAGCTTTCACTAATATGGTAATGCATTTGTGAAAATACAGTAATTGTTGTCTTCTCCTAGAATACTCCCATTTTTCTAAGAACTTATTATCTCCCATGGAGAAATGTGAGCACCTTCAGAACATCTATCACATAGCATCTTGCTAAGTCTTGTAAAGCAAAAATACCTGAACCAATATTACAGTGCTATGTGTGTTGTATCTGCCTTTGTAGATGTGCAGTATACATTTTAATGATGTTACATTAGGTCATTCTTGAACCCATCATATTGGCTCTGTATTTTACAAGTTTTGTTTAAATTTTTTACTTCAATATATTAATAATACAAAATAATTGGTTTCATCATGGCATTTTCTATACTTGTGTATTGTATTTTAATTGCATTACTCTCATACCCTCTTCTCTGACTCCTTCTGCGCCCCTTCTTCATTTCATTTAGTTTCATTGCCAGGTGGTGGTGGTACATTCCTTCAATCCCAGCACTCAGGAGGCAGAGGCAGACAGATCTCTGGGAGTTTGAGGCCAGCCTGGTCTAGAGAATAAGTTCTAGGACAGTCAAGGATACACAGAGAAATCTTGTCTCAAAAAAACAAAAGAAACAAACACAAAAAAACTCAAATTCATTAGGGTTGATTATTATTTAAAAGAATGAATGTGTGATTTTTTTCATGCAGAACTCTGGAACCTTAACAGTGGTTAAACCACCAAAGAAAGAAAATTTCTCTCACTTCGGTAACCATGGTAACCATTAACTACATATAAATGCTCAGAGAGAAAGAGGGACCTCCTGAGTCTCTTTCTCTCCCACGATAAAATTTTAACTGGCCCATTCTTACCAGACTGTGTGTGGTTTGGCCCAAATGTGAGTATTCAAGTGATCAACATCCATGTCATCCTGAGGAGGTAGCATTCCACAACTATCAACCTCTTCCTCCCATGTTTACAGTCTTTCCATGCACTCTGCCATTATGTGCCATGGGGCTCCGCTTTTTAACCACTCTTATTCCAGAGGTTGGTAAGCTCTGGCTCCCCTACCATCCACTGTGTCCTCATTTCCGGGATCCCTTTTCAATCCTTGACTGTGTAGCCACAGTAATCCCTTCTTGTTTCTCTGTTACTTCAGTCTTCCTGCAACCCTATTGTCCTGTGTTCTCCTTGAATTTGTGTGACTTTGTTTCCCTCTGTTGTATTTGACAGTCTAATTATTAATTAATTAATTGGTTTAATCCCAACGTTCAAGAGGCTGATATAAGAGGATCGCTGAGAGTTTTGGGTCATCCTGAGCTATGCAGAGAAAGTAGAGAGCCTGAGACTACACTGTGTAACAAAAAGCCTGTCCAAAAACAATTTTAGAGGACAGTTTATAGAGACAGAAAAACATGTATTTTTCATTCACTCTGATAGCCAGGCAATCAACTAGTTATTGAATTCCAAATATCCACTCCTTCAGCCTCTATTACATGGACATGGTTTCTGGCATACATAGGACTACTTCTCTCCTGGAGAACCCTGGATCCCCACTTTCTAAACTTATTCTATGGCTAAGAAATCCTGGACAATCACACAAACAAGTAGCTAGAATCCCTCTATTAACACTTATTGATTATACAGTATATTCATTTTGGTATATGCCTAAGTACATATTCTGAAATTCCCTTTTAGTCACAAAAAATCTCACTCAAAGGGAGACAGCAAGAATAGTTCTGTCAGAGTTATATAACTCAGAAAATTTGATAAATAATTATATTTATTCATTGACTAGTCACCTAATGATCTTCAGAGCTAGGCAGGGTAAGATTAAAGAAAAATAATCCATAAAATACACATCATGGCTCAGAATGTTATCTGTGCTAAAAACATGGTTGACTGATTTCAGATGTCTGTCATTGTTTTTACAGGTAGATTCACTGGGCTGATCCACTCTGTCACAATATTTCTTATATAGATTGTTATGCCATATGAGGTCAGGCCATCTGAGTTAACAGTGAGACATACTATTGCCATTGCAGTAGACACAGATTGTCACTGACTCAATATCCCTAAGTTCTAAGACAATCTTAGGAGACACACCGGGGATCTTATGGCACTAAGTCCAAAAGCAATCAAACACAATATAGCATTTTTTTAAAAGAAAGACTTGTGGAAATCATGAGAAAACATTCTAGAGAAGACGACACCATCAACATCAAAATTTGAACTGTTGAGGTCTGTCAAGGCATTCTCTCTCAACTTTTCCTTCTTACTGCTAGCAGGAGGAGTTGTCTTGGATAAATCATGCCTTTACTCTTTTGCAGCAGCCAAAGTGGCAGGAGAATCTTCATAGCTTTGAAAAAAGTTCTTACAGTTAAAAAGATGACAAGACAGTCTGGGGCTTGCCACCTTCATTCATATTTAGAACCAGAAAAAAAAAATCTTTTTTCGGTTGCTTGTGGAAGACTCCCTTGATCTTCCATTGATGTCTAGATTTACAATATCAATTTTTTCTGACCTCATTTGAATGTCTAGACATGTGTGGGTTATTGAATCAGGTGATGTGAAGCATCTAGCTAATATCTTCACCAAACCTAGTTCATCCCATAGATTAAGGATGATGTCAAGAATTATAAAAGCAAAGTCTCTGCACCATGGATGCTGGAGAGGAACCGGGAAGTTCAAGATCTATAATTACTAACACAACTGTCCAACAGATGGAGCAGGGAAGAGACATGAGGCACAAGAGAACAGCTGCTGACCAATTTATTCTGCTGCTATTTAGGGCCACAAGGACACAAGGAAAGCACAGAGTGAGAGAAAGCGATCATAATATTGAAAAGCTCTAATTACACCTCTTCTCAGGGAACATTTATTTACATGAAAATATTTTGCATTCACCAGGTCCTTGTCAGTTTCCCTTCATTTGGAATGCAGGGTATTTTGAAAATGTTTGATCCCATTAGCAATTGTTATTAAACGATATTTCTAAAAGAAATGTATGTGGTACCATGGCCCATGGGAGGACGTGGTGTCTGCAAAGGTAGAACTAGAGAGAAAGCATTCTCTTCCCCTTTGCTTCTTGCCAGAACAAATTACTGGAAGGACTGTCTGGTGGGATGGATCTTTTCCAGGGGTGAGGGTCTGAGCCTGCTAGAAGCTTTCGCAACTTATTTCCTGTTTTTAGCAAGTATCCTCCTTAGTCATGGGAAAGAGAGGGAAAAAAACAAAACAAAACAAAACAAAACAAAAAAAAAACCGATTCCCTTCCAGACCGTATTTAACCATCGTATTTGTGCATATTATTGCAGCTTTTCTGAAAGGGCTCAGAGCGAGCTGCCAGGCTGCCAGGGATTGCGTCGAAAGCCCCCTAACAGTTAAAGTGTCCATTAGCTGCTCCTCAGTTATCATCCGTCAGAAAGAAGAAGGGATGGGAGCCCCGGGCAGATTTCTAACTAGCCTAATGAGGGGCGAGATTCTGGGAGCAGAAAAAAGTTCATTTGCTGAATTTCCAGCAAGAAGTCACTTCAATATTGCTTCTAGGAAACACTGACAGGCTTTGTTGGTAAGAAATCATTATGCCGAGAAAGAAATGGGATATTGTTATATGAGGTTTTGAAAGAAAATTCATTTTGATAGATGTCTAACTGTGCATTCAATTAAATTTCCTCCTCTTTCTTAAAAAGTAGATGTCAGGTAATTGTACTCAAGTTCTATAAGCTGAAAAGTGTTATCCTGTCCTTCTAGTTATTAAAATTTCTTTATCAATATGTGTCTTTCTTGTATTTATCTTTTGACTGTGGGGGGACCCTCAGTAAAAATACTCAGAATCCTCTCCTCTTTGCCCATGAATGTGAGTCTGCCTCCCAGAGAGATTAGTGAGGACTGCCACGTTTCTGGGTAGAAATCAGCATCTATGTTTAAATTATGGAAACTCCCTGTTCCTAGTTCTTCTCATTTGTGATGACTTTTATCTTAGCCTGCCAGGTGATTATGTATGTAGGTCAACACACACGTGTGTGCAGGTATATGGAGGCTATATGGCAACCTTGGGAATCATTTCCCAGGACTGTCCATTGAGATCTACCTTGCTCTTTTCCTCCACTCAGAGCTCATTTCTTTTATTTCTTTGAAATTTGGCACGTTTCTGAATGCATACTGTATTTATAACCTCTCCCCACCTTCCACATCCAGCTCACCCAGTCCCACCGATGATCATATCTCTCTGTCTTTTAAGATGAGGCCTCCTCCTGGTCTGTAGCTGTCCAGACTGTGAGCCTGAGGAATTACTCTGTCTCTACTTCCCCCCGAACTTCATCTGGCCATGTCATTAATTCCCCCATTTGTTTCTATGTATTCTGGCATTTCGTCAAATTTCTGACAACTCACCTTCTTCAAATCACCCTTACTCACAGGTTTGTCACTTAAATTATTACATTAAAACAATACATCATTGCCTCTAAACCACCTAGGCATCCAAGTAGATGTGATGGCTCCTATGGACCAATCAGATACTCTTAGTATTTATCCAGTTTCCAGTAATTGTGTCTATCTATTTATTTCTTCCTTTAAAAAGATTATTTTTTTAACTGAGCACAAGTATTTGTGTGTGTGTGTGTGTGTGTGTGTGTGTGTGGTGTGTGTGTGTGTTATAAGAGCAATGTCTGAAAAGACCAGAAGTGGGAACTATATACTTTGGGGCTGTATCTGCAGGTGGTTGTTATTTGCCAGATGTTGACAGGTACTGAATTTAAGTCTTCGGGAAGAGCAGTCCTCCTCCCTGTTATGCCTTGTGCTTTCTTTCTGCTTCTTTCCCCAAGTAATTCTCATCAACCAGACGCACAGTTTTAAAGTCATAATCATTCATTCTTCTACTCTCACATTCATCAGAGCAGCTCAGTCTTCCGAGTCATATCTTCCAAGCCCTGCCGAGTTCTTCCTCACAGCATCGCAATATTGATCTTATCCTCCCCCGCCCATTGTCATCTAATTCATTCTGTCTTATCTAACTCCACAGTGCTTTATGTGGTTTCCTTAATACCTATGTGTGGCCTGATCAGATAAAGCCAGGCATGGAAGCCCTGTTCATTTTGTTAAGATAAACCTCAACTACATTATTGCCATACAACAAAAAATTCCGACAACACTGACTCCTGGCTTTAACAAATCTCTAAGCCATAAAGCTATTCAAAATGTACTCAATCTCTGGTGTGGTGAGTCCTTCTGTCTACGTGTTGCTTTTATTGGTTAATAAATAAACTGCTTTGGACCTATAGCAAGACAGAACAGAGCAAGGCAGGGAAAACTAAACTGAATGCTTGGAAAAAGAAGGCAGAGTCGTGAGAAGCCATGGAGCCGCCAGAGGAGACAGATGTGAGCTGCTAGTTGGAAACTTGCTGGTAGGCCACAAACCTTGTGGTTAAATATAAAATAATGGAAATGGTTTATTACTAGATGTAAGAGCTAGCTAGCAATACACTTAAGTGATTGGCCAAGCAGTGATTTAAATAATATAGTTTCTGTATGATTATTTTGGGTCTGAGCTGCTGGGAACAAACAAGATGCCTCCTACAATAAATGACTATGTTGTAGGAGTTGGCACATACTTCTCAGGCAGCATATACCAACTTCCCACTTCTAGTTATACACCACCTTTCCCATGGGACAGGCTCTTTTGTCTTCCTCAACTCAGTCTCTACTGCAAATGGAACATTCTCATTCTCAACTATTTGCTCCATCAAAATCTTAATGTGCTTTTAGACTTCTTTTTAAATTCCAGTCACACTGTGCAACCTCTCCTGACTCTCCAACCGAGCATGATCTCTCACTTCTCTGAGAGGTAGTACTTAATAGCACTTTATGGGCCTGTCAAGTTGACTGAAATGAAGAGTAATGGTGGGTCTCAGTTTCCACACCAGTGAGCCTTCCAAACCCCTCCTTTCCAGTTCTCCCCCTTTGTGAACAAAAGGTCTTTGGAATAATCATGGGCACAGGAAGAAAATAAAGCCCAATTTCAGAGTTTTAGGTCATGGGAATGAGATTTCAAAAAGGTTCCAGAGGTCTGCAAGGCAACTAAGACCAGTTACGAGATCATGGGCACTCGGAACAGCCCTTTCCTGCTCTGCAGTATGGTCTCCCAGAGGAAATGGTAGGCAAAGGTAAGTTCCATTTAGTAAAGCAAGGATACTTTGGTTTGAACGGGTTAAGTAGGTGGTGTTCTGAAGAGTTTGCTTTCGTTCATTTGGGATTTTGCCATGTAAAGATGGAACTCTTGTGATTGAGGTTGGAGAGACAGTTACATGGTTAAGGCCATGTGTACTGCCCTTGCCAAGGACCCCAATTCTAGGTGACTCACACATTCCAACTCCAGGAGATCTAACGCCCTCTCCTGGAAACCACTCATAACTGCACTCACACAGGTACAGATACACAAATATACACAGAGTTTAAGAACAAAAATAAATCTTAAAAAAATAAGCGTTGCTACCCCCAAGCTACAATTTGTTTTGAAATTCTTCTTTGTCCATTCCTTCTTAAAGGATTTCTGACATGTCAATGTTATAAGCTGGGATTGCTGCTTCCCTGCATGCCCAGTCTTCAGGAAGAGACAGAGAGAAGTGTGAAATCACTGAATTTAAGTCTTCACTGTCAAGTCACCTCTTATATGTCTGATATAAAATCTCATCAACGATGCTCAGCATTCTTAATAAACACCATTGAGCTTTCTTTCCTTCCAAGATAACTAAAGAAAAAATACAGCACAGCATCCATTGCTAAGACTCAAGATGCGGAATTTATTCCTATGCTGTTTTTATACCATTTGCTGCCATGGACAGTGGCACACTCTTGACAGCAGACAGATGGACTCTCGCAGGAACGTTTGTTTGACTTTTGAAGGTAGTTGGTGCTACTATTGTACTTTCAGATTAACGAACTGAGCAAATAAGAGGATAATGTCCGTGGATTGACACAGGTGCAAAAGGTCAGCGCAAAGACTCTAAGCACTGCAGCACTTTCCCATTTGGATCTAGGGAGATGGACACTTTTGCTCATGGCCAAGATCAAAGAAATGTAAAGTCTGAAGAAGTGTGTACTCTGAAAGTCTTTGGCTGCTATTGCGCTGTGAGTCTTCACAACCTAACAAATGCCCCACTACCATCTAGTTACGACAATTTCTCATATATTTGAAGATGAGCTTTTCTCAGAGTTTTACTGTAATTATCCCCCCCCATGGTTTGTTCTCTTTCCCTTTCTCTCATGTTAGTGTTTATGCTTGTGAATGATATGTGTAATTATGTATCTGTACCTATATATGCACATACACGTGTGTGGGTGGATATGCATATGCCATGACACAGATGTGAGGGTCAGAGGTCCCTTCTCAACCTTTATTTCCCCATAGCTACTCTAGGATTACAGATGATTGTATCTGACTTTGATGTAGAATTTGTGTGGGTTCTATGGATCTTAACTTCCGTTTGAATGACAGATACTTTACCCCCTCCCTCTATTGTTTCCTTTTCATTTGAGGTAAGACAAAGGAAGCCAGTCAGTGATATCAGGAGCTTCCTCCCTCCTCCAGCCTTGATGCTTTTGAATGCACAGTGTCTCTCATATTTCTGTCTTCTAATAAATCCCACATCAGCTGCTTATCACTTTCCATAAAGTGCAGGCTGTTTCACCCAACTGTACTCTAGATTTTGTTATTTTTAACAAAATGTTTTAAGGTATAAAGGAGACTCTTTCCAGAAGCACAAGCTCCCGGATGGCTGGCATTTGTGTTTCCAGAAGGAAATAAGATCTTAAGTCTACCCAAATGTATACACACCCTTTATTCTTAAAGGCCATCCACTGCTGTTGTAGGGAGCTCCCTCACGCAGTAAGGGTGACTGGTCTACTCAAACCATCTTCAAGACTTCCTATACTAAATAATTTATTTAAAACTCAGAGAGATTTAAGGATTTGGTTGATAGGTGACTACAGGCCTCAGATCTTCAATATTACTCGGTATTTTTAAAGTGCACCAGCACTACTGCTTTTAATCTTTGAACTCCTTCCTGCCACAGGCTCTTACTGGGGTTAAAGATAAGCTGTTATTGGATGTATTTCCTGGATGTCTGGGAACCTCTGTGTCTAGTTGAGTATTTGTTTCAGCTTCATCTCTCCAACATGCTTTTCAGTTCCTAGAAGTGTTCTGTGATGTCAGGTGTTCCCGGCAGAGAGAGATTCCAGGTCTTTACTGTACACTCGAGAGTTCTGCCCACTCGCATTAAACCCTTAAGTTGCATCTTTCAGTCAACATAACCAGCGTCCTCTGGATGCTACTCTTGTAGATTTTAATCATCTTGCTTAGATTCTGGTGTCTACTGCAAAGTAAAATATGAGTTAATAAGAATCACAGAGAAACAATCACAGTCTTATGTGTTTGTGCATTTTATAGAGTCCTGAGGTTGTCTAACACCCCAGCTATTGTTTCATCCCGACAGCCATGTGAGATCCCGTTGCGAGGAGGAGGAGACGGAATAAACAATGCCAGAGAACTTCCTGGAGAGGAGGCTTTAGCAGGCAACATTTAAAATTTAAGTTTTAGAGATTTCTTTATGGCACTTTAGTAAAGTGAAAAACACTTGAAACATTATGAAAGAAAATGTAAAAATTGTCAAGATTAATTGTAACTGCTGGTGGATCTTGATTGAATCTTTCAAGGTTAGCTGGGCTTACATTTACATTCACATAGAAGGGAAGCAAAAGGGAGATCATACGAAAAATTCCAGGTGACGAGGTTAAAATCACTTAAGAGAAAGAACCTACAGTACCTACTTGTAGTTAATTTCTAGATCAAATAGTATATTTTAAAATATAGTTCTAAATTTTTATTTCATTCATATAAATGTTTGCCTGCATGTATACTTGTATAATACATGCATGGACTGGCCTCAGAATTCAGAAAATGGCATTGGATACCCTGGAACTGGATTTACAGGGCCGAGCCTGGGTGCTCTTCATGAGTAATAGGCACTTTTAACTACTAAACCTTCTCTCCAGCCCGCTCAACAAGTTATTAGTTCTGCCTGCATTCTACACTATAATGCCATTTTTTTTCAGTTATTACAAATACATAGATTATATTTATTTTCTATAGGCCATTTTTAGATACATTGAGTAATTATTTAGAAAATTGTTTATGGAAATGGAAGATTCTCTGTCTGATTGTGAAGACATTGGAACTTTGAACCAGGGAAAGATTGTGACATAGAGATCATGTGTTATTAAAAATATAAAATACATCTCAGTATCTCAGGGAATGGCTGGTTTCATCAGTCTGTGTCAGGGAATTAATTTTCAGTCATCCACCCCTGCTGATATATCTGAAACCTGAGAAAGTCCAATTTCCTCCCTTCATATGTGTCTAATAGAGTATGAATAGTTCAAGTGTCTGAGCAAAGTCAGAATGTGAGCCGCAGACTCACTTCCTAGGAACAAGGAGGACAGTGACTTCCACCTGCTGCTGGCAGAAGGGCTTGCATCTTCCTCTCCTTGGGAGAAGTTTTCACACCTGGCTGAGGTGCAAATTGCAGTCAGAACAGAAGGGCCCAATGGAAATAGTATGGACTACTGGGCCTGGGGCAGCTCTCTACAGACTCTCACCTCTGTAAGCAAACTACAGAAATGGGAAAAAAAAAGACCCTGGGTTTCTGCGGATAGGATCCTGCAGCTCTAACTCCATTCTGACTCGTCCCTCCCTCCTTTTGCTCTTGGACACATATATATACACATATATATGTGTATGTATATACTCACTTATCAACAATCCTTAAGTGGGTATTCACTATGTATCCTCACTCTCAGGGCCTATATATTCCAGAAATCATAGAGATTGTGAGTTCTAAAAATATCTATGGATAAAATATTATCTTGGCTGAACAAACCTTTAGCTCAGATACATCTAACAAATTTATGCTGTAACTTGAAAATATTTTCTACCAGGAGTTGAGGATCACAGAGGAAATCAATATGCAGATTTAAGAGAGAACCAATGAGGAGCTCATAGAAATTATTACTAGCTAAATCTGAAAGAGGAACTTAAGATTACACACCACACTTATGTATCAAACAATGTATAGTATATTACCCCACAGTACAACTCATTCAGATTCTTCAACCTCTGATATACACTCTGAAATTGGGAACTAACTTTAGTCTTGGGAGAGGCTATCCCATTCACTGCTCTGCTACTTTGAAATTCAAACTAGGTTTCCATGGTTATTCATTGAGTCCAGCTGGATACACTTATTTTCTAAACGCAGAACTAGTATGAAGTATACAAGGGCACACAGTATCTAAAGGCAATGATGATAATACATATGCTTGGATTATTTTTCCTATTCCTGGGTGTCCCACAGCATAGTCATACTGTTTTTGGTCTTCCTGTGGTGACTAAGTGTGAGATTCATCTCAATATGAACTATCATTTCCCAAGCTTACAGCACTCTTCTATGGAACTCAAAACAATAACTTGAGGACTTTTGTTTCTTTGTGCCCGAGTAGCAAAGTCTTCCCCTTATACTGTGCTTCATTTGTGTGCACTTCCATTATCTATTTAAGAGTATGGCCAGTGAAGTGAGAATGTTTATAATAGATGACATGGCAGGTGTCATTCTATGTCATGCATAATCCATTCTATGACCTCAACATTCCCCTTAAAATACAAGGCTTAATGTAGGGCAGCATATAACAGTCAGAAGTCACATCTTTTTTGGAGAAATGTCTGAGCATTATGGAGTTGTAGGTAACCCTAAAAGAGTCTTGTGTGAGGTGTCCATTATATGAAACACAGGAAAGAGTAATAGATGGATCTGGAATATAATTGGCAGTCCCTCCCATGTATAAGTCCTAAGAATCACAATAATAACTGGACCAGTAAGATATCCACAATGATGCGATAGTGGCATTTGTACCTTGGGAGTAACCAACATTTGTGTAATTGGTTTATAGAACTATAAAAAAGAATATCAGAAAAGTCTCTAAGAGAACTTTTTGGAGAAATGTTCAATAATGTAATTTTCTTGAAAACAAACTTGGAAGAAATAGAAAAAAAGTATCTTTGAGAGCTTTGTAAGTTCAAGCCACAGAACAACAACAAAATAGCATTTAAATTTGAACCATAATATCCATGGTGATAGTTTGCTGATGTCAATGCCTGATCTTAGGTATTCTTATATCTGTATTAAATGTTTAGAAAAATAAGTAAAAATTTGTCTTCTTTTAAGTAAATACTTTTGTATGAGAAATATATAAGGCTATTAGATTTTCTTCGAATCTAAGATGAGGAATTAGAAATATATTTTCTTCTTCTGACTTTGTAGATCTCAAGTTGAAAGAGAGACAGAGGCTGAGCAGACAGACAGAATTTCTGTCTTTCAAATATAAATCCATCAACTCACCTTCCCTTAGATATACCATTACTTAAAGACATTATATAAAATACTATCCCCAATCTTAGATGTAGATGACACAGTTTCCAGCTTGACATTGCTTTAAAAAACAGGCTAGAAATAAGCCAACAGACTATTAGCAGTGGAAATACTGAGAGCCCAGTGTGAAAATGATACCCACAGATAAAAGAAATGCTGAAAAGGGGCGTCATAATGACTTGAAAGACCACAGTACATTTTTCGATCTTAGTAACAGGATTCAAAAATTAGCGATGAGGAGACATTGGCAGCTGGGCCTAGCATATCCTGATAGACACATGTGTGTGTATTTGGAAACAGTATCCTTTTAAAAGCAGATTATTAATCAGCTGTGAAAATAATACATTATATTAATCTGGCACTGATAACTTTTGCTAATTTATATTGTTAATATGTGCCATGATATTCTATACTAAAGAATAAATATTATCGATGTCTTCTCTAACTTATAGAAATAACCCAGTGTTTTAGAAAGATAGTTAGATTATTATAAAGCTAGGCACACGTAACTTTCGCAAGTATTTGACTCTTTGGTCAGATATTCAACAAGTATTGGACATTATACTGAAAGATTATATAAATCCCCTCCAATAAAGATTATCACTTTATCTCTCATAGTTAATATCACTTAATCACTGATACTGACCCGTGTGGATTGATCATTCTATCTCAGCATACTCATCTACTATTTGAGGCTCCTAATCACTGAGTTTGCTAACCCTAAGGAACGTGCATTGAGCAGGATGAGCAAACCATAACCAGGGATACTGTAATTCAAATTAAAATGCTATTTTGTTGTTGTTCATCATTATGTGTGTTGAATACTGTGTCTTTACCTAAGGGATTGTGTGAGGTTTGTAATATTTATAAAGAGAAGAGCGACTCATCTCAGGGCCATTTCAAAACTATGTATTATTTATTTCTTGATCTACCCCCTCCAATGTTCAATATCTTTTAAGAAATGTGATTAATAAAACATTCCAATTTGAACAGTGTGAGTTCTATCCACAAAACATGGTTATTTGGCCCTTTTTCTGTGCAGACATCAACAGGCAGAGTAGTTATTACTGGAAACCAAAGAATCAACATCAGATATTTTGAATTAAGATTTGAGGGGAAAGGGTTCATTAAATTCTTCACTTCTTTCCTAAGTGGGGCTTCTCAATTAAGCATAAAGAGATTGGGAAATAGAGGGAACTCACACATTAAAACATTGCATGTCAAGTTTAGTTAGAACTAAGTGAAAGCCTTTCATTCAAGATCTGTCAGGAAATCATTATCATCTCTTTCCCTCTTTTTCTCTGAGGTTTTTTTTTATGACAGAGGTTTAATGTATTATTAATAAAAGAAGAGGAATGAGGCACACACGACCATTATTGTATAGTGGCAGCGAATCCAGGTTTAGGTGGAAGCACTGGGAAGTGAATTCATCCATCTTTAATCATCATAGGTGCTACAAAGTAGAGTTGTTGATAATATGAGCTGAACAAGGTGTAGCAGTGTGCTTTCAGAGCAATTCACTAAGCCCATTGCAGAAGAGACAGAAGATGGGGCCCTTGAAAATATCAGACAAGAAATGGTCTTAGTGTTCTGTTTGGGGACAGAACTGCAATGAAGCATGCCAGCTGACAGTAGGCTGATGGCTAGTGTTTACCCTTCTTTGTCCTCTTTTTTTTTCAAGATCTGAAGTGTTCCTGTCCTTACCAAGACGGTCACCATCATCATCACCGCCATCATCATCACCACCACCACTGTAATCACTAATGGATGGTGGGAGGCAAAGGCAATAGGAAAAGTAAACGGTACTGTCTTATTTTGTCACCTTAACAATCATTCTCTAAAAAGTCTTGAATTCTTTTTGATGATTTTAATAACTGTATATAGGACAGTGGTTCTCAATCTGTGGATCACATCCCCTTTGCGAGTTACATATCAGATATTTACATTACAATTGATAGCCAGGCCGTGGTGATGTATGCCTTTAATGCCAACACTCGGGAGGCAGAGGCAGGGAGATCTTTGTGAGTTCAAGGCCAGCCTCCTCTACAGAGCTACACAGAGAAAATAAGCAACAGAAAACAAAACAAACTCACAAAAATCAAAAAAGAAAAACAAATTGTAATAGTAGCAAATTTATAGTTATGAAGTAGCAATGAAAATAATTTCGTGATTGTGGTTCACCATGAACTTAATTCAAAGGTCACTGATTTAAGAAGGTTGAAAATAGCTGGCCTAGGATATGAACCCACAAATCTACTTAAATTCCTTTTCATCTCCACCAACACATATTTGTTTGGTTTTTGCTAGAACATCAAATTCTACTATTTCCATTTTCATTATATAACACTTTGGTCTGAGTATTGAAAGAAGAGGATCTATGCTGCTTTTGGAACTCTAAGCATTTAAACTTTCAAAACAATAAGTAAAAGTTTATTATTTATAAAAAGTATTTTGAAAATTTTGCCTGTGAGATACTTCATCTACTGTGAAGAACTGGAATCACCCCACGGCTTTCAGGAATACTCAATTTATTCTTTCTCTGTAGATGTATTTTAGTACCCACTGTCTAATGCTTCTTAGTTATCATGGGTACATGACTGAGGATCAGGAGTCCTGCAGTATAGACACTATAGGAAGGTAAGTCTTAGACTTCAAAGGGCTTTTGTCTTAGAGGACCATACTGGAGGCAACTCAAACTCAATTTAAACTATAGGACACAGGAGAGTGTTGAGAGCAGAAGAAAGCCAGACTGGATTTTGTTGCCACTCTTAAGTTGTGATAGGGTATCACTATGTAATCTAAGCAGGCCGGGAACTTTTGCTATATGTGGCCTAGCCTGGCCCTGAACTGACTGTCCTCTTGACCCTGGTCATGTGTTAGGCCTCCAAGTGCACATGAACATGCTTGGCTCCCAGTCGCCACTTTCTCCAAAATGTTCATGGGACATTGCAAAGACATCATTTTTCCTTCTACTTTTCACAGCTTCTTATGAATGGTATCTTCGACCCTTAATCCCTGTTTATATCTACCTTTTCACTTATGTAATCTTAATTTTGAGATTCTGGAAAATAAAATTCACACATTCATTCACAGTGTAAACTGTCAGTTAATATAGACCTTATAGTGAGGAAGCAGTGAAAAAAGTATTCCTTTGATTACAAGGCATTTACAGGTTTATTAACTATTATTTGTGGTCCAGAGATGATTTTAGAAACAGGGCATGATATTTATATTTAAAAGTAAATACGATGCTATTTAAATTGGGAATTTAGAAATCTGTTTATTTTACTATCCCTGTGCATAGATAGAACCCAAGAACAAATGTTCTGCGGGAACTGTGATGATATTTTGTCTGTGCTCTAACAAATAAAGCTTGCCTGAAGATCAGAGGGTGGTGCTTGCCACTAGTTAACCATACAGGCCAGGCAATGGTGTCGTACAACTTTTAGCCCAGCAGTTGGGATCTCATGACTTTGATCCTAGTACTTGGGAGGCACAGGCCTTTAATCCCAGCACTAAGTAGGTGCAGACAGGAAGTGATATTTGTGGGTGGAGAGAGGAATATAAGGCAGGAGGAAACAGGAGCTAGATCTCTTTTCAGTCTAAGAGTTGTAGAGGTAAAAAAGCTAGTGGATGCTGCTCTGCTTCTCTGATTTTTCAGCTTTTACCTTCTAATATCTGAGTCTGGGTTTTTATTATTCAGACCAATTAGAATGTGCACTACAGGGAACTGTCTTGAGAGAAAAACAAATCTCCTCCCCGGGCTCTCTAACTTCCTACTAATTCCTCCTGGCTGGCTTGCTCCCAACAGAAGCAAGTGAGAATCTAGGGGACCTGGTTAAAAGACTTTAAATATCACTTCCCATCCTGCAGATCAGATCAGCATGGGTAAGAGTGAAGAGGGGCAAACAACACAAGCACACAGATCCTAAAACTGTTTGGGCATCTCTGATGTCGTTGTGGTTAGGGCCTATAATCCCAGCCTTTGACTTTCCCTTTTAGCACCCAATCAGATGGTGCATCCAGGCCCTGGCTATAAAAAGACCCATGTTTTTATGACTTCTAGTGTTCCCAAAGCTGTCACTAAGCACCAGTTGTGAACTCAGTGTCCACAGACTCTATTCATCATCACTTATTCCCCCACTGAGTTCTCTTGTCCCTGCCAACAGTCAGATGCCTCGTCCCTGTCCCCATAGCATCATTGCATGAGTGGCTTGCTCAGATTCTCTATGTTGTCCATACCCGACTTCTGAATTAATTTTCAAACTTACATTCAAATATATATCCCAAAGTTGTATCTTCCCTCCTGTACTTATAATTATATAAGTGCAATTAAAATAAATCACTCTCCCATCCTGACAAATGGCACTTAACTCCTCTTTTTAATTCTTGTTCCTACCTACAGCATGGCTACCACTTCAAACAACAGTAAGTAGCACCATCTCTTAATGCGTCTACTGGCATCCTATCATACTCAGACTACATCACATAGTACTTATTCTATGACTATGTAGATGATCTATCCATTTATGGAGATGCCCCATCTCTTAGACCTCATCTTTCAACTTACCCTTCATTCACTTTTCTCCTGCCTTACTAGGTTTCCTGTAATGATAATCAATTCCATTTTGATTGTAGTGTTGACATTTTCATTCTGCCAATTTTTGTGCTCCTACTGATAGCGAATAATCCACCATAAACTCTCATTCATACATTATCTCAAAAGTTATCTCTATTTTTAAGTAAAATTTCTCTATCTTTTCTCACATGACATTTTAATAGTGTGCACTATTAGTTGAAATTACACTATGTTATATGATTTATTTTAGTACTTTTTTTTTCTCAGTAAAAATGCTGGGCAACCAAGGAATTATTTCTTCACTTTCTGTGAAACTATATATAGCTACTGTAAATATATTGTTTGCTTTTTTACTGCAATTATTTTTCATAAATATTTACCCATGAGACACTTTTACTTCTATAGTCTTTAACCACAATTTTATCTGGCCTCGGACTTTGACATAGATGCACAAAGTAACCAGGAAAATATATGAGACTCCTATTACTTCCTAGAAATATGCTTTTTTCTTTGTAATTTTTATGAACAACTCTGTAAGTGTAAATTATTGTCATGAAAATATGGACATTTTCTTATTTTAATTTTTGTTTTACTATAATAAAGAACAGTAAATTACAAAATTGTAGCACTCATAGTAAAAATGTCTAAACTTGATATATGTGTGATTATATGGGGTGAAGGACAGAACTACACACTTTTGTCAACACTTAAAGGAATATGTGAAGATTTCCAAGGAGGTCATAATGGTGAAATGGTGGTGTAACCTTAGTCAACATCACTGTGAAGACACAGTCATTGGTGGGAATGAAGTTAGTGTAGGTATCTGAGCTAAGGGACCTAGGAAGTACTCAAAAGTTCATCCCTGCTAAGGACACTGCATATGAGCATGACTTTCCCACTAACTACAGAATCCAAAGTTTGCACTGGACACTTTCACACTGATACTTTGGAAAGTCTCTTGGACAGGCAGTTAGTATCATGTCAGGCCCATACTCTCCATTCTTGCCATATCTTATTTACAACCTTTTTAAAGACCTCTATCATTTGTAAGTAACACAAATTACACATTTGTATGTATCCATCCCTGACTCAACTTGCCGAGATTCATCTGATGTAGAGGACAGTGGTTGAATGTAGTAAAAAGGGGAGCGGGCTGCTTTTCATCGCCTGGCTCCCGGCTAGGCTAGCTTTATCCAAAATAATTACTTGCAAACTGAATTCATTTAAACACTGCTTGGTCCATTATACCTAGCCTCTTATTGGTTAACTCTCACATATTGATTCAACCCATTTCTATTAATCTATATGGCCACTTGACTGTGGCTTGCCGGCATGAATCTAACCAGGTCCATCTTGGAGAGAAGAGCTATGGCATCCACCTGACTCTGCTTTCTTTCTCCCAGCCTTCTGTTTGGTCTACTCCACCTATCTAAATTCTGCCCTATGCAAAAGCCAAGGCAGTTTCTTTATTTGACCAATGAAAGCAACACATAGAAAGAAGATCCTCCTACACCAGTTGATGTCTCTCAATACTGTCAAAGACATGGCCTGACTCACCGTAAATGTTCAAAAAAATTTTGTAAAATGACTGAATGTTTTCAGAGGAAATACTTTTCTCAATAAACATTAATAAGCATTGGGTATCCAACTTCAAGCCAAAGACATAAGACTCACTGGGCTAGGGTTCTCATTAATGTCTCTTTAAATTCAAGATTTACTTTCAGAAGCAAAGATAAGAACACTCCCCTCAACAAAATGTATTCTGTCCAACAGAGTATTCAGCCTCTTGAGTAACCCCCAACTTTTCAAGGTCCCCATGTGTGCACAAGATCATCAATATTTCAAGCACTGAGGTAATAATTCATGCCTTAACTATAACTACACCAGCTCTTTGAATCTGATTACTTTTCTTATTCTCTTTGCAACTTAGTTTCCTTATCTGTAAAATGAAGATAGACTTCTCCTAAATCCCAAATGCTCTGCATGGAATAGATGAAGAAAGACCTGTGAATTTCCTTTCATAAGCTATGAGGCAGACCACTTGAATGTTGAGAATCATTAGAGTACATAACTTTCTTCTACCAAGAACTAATGTATCTTTCTTTCTTTCTTTCTTTCTTTCTTTCTTTCTTTCTTTCTTTTTTTGAGACAAAATTTCTCTGTAGCTTTGGTGCCTGTCCTGGAACTAGCTCTTGCAGACCAGTCTGGCCTTGAACTCACAAAGATCTGCCTGTCTCTGCCTCCTGAGTGCTGAGATTAAAGGCATGCACCACCACCACCCAGTTGTATCTTTAATAAGATAAATATATTTCTCTATTCAATACCCAAAGTTTTCTCAGATATTTAAGTTACCATTTGACTCAGTGGTACACCAATGTTCCTTCCTAAGACTTTTGTAGACAACATTAAAAGACAGTGAGTTTTGCTTTGACTGTCTGCCACAAAGTGATGTAACTGTGAGGTTTTATGAAATTCATTTTTTCTCCATGTAAACTAAGGAGCAAGGGGAAAAAGTTATTGATCAAAGATAAGGGATAAGTTGGACTGAGAGTAACTAGATAGAAAAAGTGAAGCAGGAGTGAACAGGCCTATGCTTTCACATGTATACTGACCATGATGCCTAGAAACACTGTGTCTTGCTCTCATCCTTTTTTCTTTGTAGTGTATAATATATGCATCATTATCTATTTAAGGGAGGCCATAGTGATACTTACAAAGAACTATTGTTTGTATCATTTCTATTCAGGAAAGTGTCAAGCAAGACAAAGCACTGGGTCTTTTGGCTTGCCCCTAGCTATTGCCTTTTGGCTCTTAGGTGACAAAGTGCAAGGATTATTTCGAAGAGCAAAAGTATAAAAATATTAGAATATGTTTCTTACTAGGCTATCGATTACATTGTTCTAAATGTACAATGTTCCAATTGTAAGGTGGTGGATAAATGAGTGAGCACAAATGTTATTAGAGAATGTACATGAAGTAATATGAATAGACAAAGAAGAGAATTCCCTGGGAGATTCCTAGGAAGGTTTCTGACAGCAAGCAATACTTAAGCCATATATTAAAGATGAAACTGTTAATTAGGTTGAAAGACATACCTATAAAGTAAAAACACTTTTAGGGTTTTGGAAGAGGCTGCCTAGCATGTCAAAGCCATACACAGGATGCAGGCAATAGCACATACTCTATATTAAGAATAAAATGGGAGAAGATGAGGGATGCATGCACATGTGCCTAAAGAAAGGTCGCTGAATGATTATAAATGCCAAAGAGGGACTTTAGACATGTCATCTCTAATCATGTCCTGACAGGAATTTAGGGGAAGGGCACCTGAATTTGACACAGGGGGTGATATGTGGAAGGATGCTCAAGCCAGAGGTGATTCTTTAGAGATTCTGTCAGAAGTAATGAAAATTACAATGAAATCCTGGACTCAGAGTTTATTATGGACGATGGTACAGATTCAAGAAAATGTGTAGTGCTATGGGATATGAGACTTTCTTGATTTCACTTTGGGGGTGAGCAAGATGAAAAACTATAGAAGATTACCAGGATTTTGGCTGAGTGGTGGAATGAATAATAATTCCATTCAGTGAATCCTGGAACATAATGAAAATACTTCACCGGATCTACTATAAGGTGAATTTAAAATACATATTTTTATAGTTTATGTGACATATTAGATCAGAAATATTTATCAGAAATTTACATATTCTGTAGAAGGAGCGGTGGTCCACTTCCTGCTGCCTGCCTTCCAGCTAGCTTTACCCCTGAAATAATTACACAGAAACTGTATTCTTTTAAACACTGCTTGGCCCATTATCTGTAGCCTCTTATTAGCTAACTCTTACATATTGATCTAACCCATTTCTAATAATCTGTGTAGCACCATGAGGTGGTGGCTTACCAGGAGGATTCTAACCTGCAGCTGTCTCGGAGAGGAGAGTCATGGCGATTGCCTGCCTCTGCTTTCTTTCTCCCATAATTCTGTTCTGTCTACTCCACCCACCTAAGTGCTGGCCTATCAAAAAGGTCAAGGCAGTCTCTTTATTAACCAATGAAAGTAACAATAGACAGATAACCCTCCTCCATCAATATTAAAATTCAAAACCCAGAAGACAAATTGTAACTAGCATTATAGATTTAAGTATCATTAACGATAGAATTGTTGACATGAATCACAAGAATGGATTTGTTCCCTGGAATGTGTCAAGTGAAAAGGTCTATGCACCCAGCATTACACACCGTACGATAATAGTGTAGAAGGTATAAGGTTGAAAATAGGTTCTAATGACAAGGACTGGTCACAACTCTCAAGTCTATCAGTTAATTAATAAAAAAGTTAATAGAATATATTATTCATAGAAGACATGTAATTATTAAGAACAGGTCTTAAAATGAAGAGGGTACAGAATATTGAGCCTTGGGCAGCAGTGTAGTGAAGCTAATGATGTTCTGCTGTCTCCAGCTGGTAGGGTTGGCCTGTCAGCTTTGACAGTCCGTGCCCAGTCTGGATGGTGATGATATCCCCACATCTTATCTCCTGGTTTAGTGACCATAATCCTGGATATACACAGCTGACTTTGTCTCTACACATACTTTTCTGACTATAGAATTCCTTTTCAAATGGAATATTTTTATTGTCAGTAGGTGTTACAATTAAAATTAAGTCTTCCATTGTGGGTCATTGCCTCTGTTTCCATCTGTTGTTGGACGAAGGTTCTATGGTGATATTTAAGATAATCATCAGTCTGACTACAGGGTAAGGGTAGTTCAGACACCCTCTCCTCTATTGCTTAGGGTCTTAGCTGGGGCCATCCTTGTGGATTCCTGGACATTTTTCTAGAGCCAGGTTTTTTGCTAACCCCATAATGGCTCCCTCAGTCAAGATATCATTGGACTGAGCTCCCAAGATCTAGTTGAAGAGTGGAACAAGTGAGAGTATGAACAAGGAATTAAAGACCATGAGGGGGTCATCCACTCAGACAGTTTGCCTGATCTAATGGAAGCTCACCAACTCCAAGTGGACTGGGAGTGAACGAACATGGGAATAAACAGGTCCCTCTGAAAGTGGTTGACAGCTGGGGCAGACTGAGGGGCCACTGATTGTGACACTGGGATTTGTCTCTACTCCATATACTGGCTTCTTGGGATTCTATTCTCTTTGGATGTATATCTTGCTCAATCTAGATGCAGTAGAGAGGGCCTTGGATTTTAAACAGGGTGGGGTGCATTTACCTCACGTAGGATTGAGGGGGTGGGGCGGGAGGGTCTGTGGAGGAAGTGAGATGGGAGTGGGAGGAGGAGAGGGAGTAGGAATTTGGATTGGTATTTTAAAGTAATAAAATAATAAAAAAATAAAATTAAGTCTTTATGTCTAGACTAATAAATGTTTGATTAAATTAGGAACCAGGAAGTCTAATTAAAACTCTTGAGATCTAAAGTATCCAAAAGAAGACTCAGTCTAAGATCCCTCCTCCTTTCTTTGTTCCTACCATCTTTTCTTTCTGCCCCTCCTCCCTCCTTCCTTTCTTACCTTTCTTTCTTTCTTTCTTCCTTTCTTTCTTTCTTTCTTTCTTTCTTTCTTTCTTTCTTTCTTTCTTCTTTCTTTCTTTTTTTGCATTGCAACAAAATTGCTGGTTAGGTTATGACTTTTCTCTTGTTCAGGGCTCAAGATAAAGGGAAAGTAACAGATTAAGGTCCCTATTAGGTAACAGTCCACTGAATGCCTGGGTAGGCTAGTTCAAACTGTGGGTATAAATGATGAGATGCAGTATGGACATTGAACATGAGCTCTCCTAGGACACAGTGGCATGTAGGCAGACATGATAATGGAGAAGGAGCTGAGAGTTCTACATCTTGATCTGCAGGCAACAGGAAATAAACTGTGTGCCATACTTAGCATAGCTTGCGCAAAGGACCTTAAAGCCCATCCACACAGTGACATACTTTCTCCAATACAACCACATTTCCTAACAGTGCCATTCCTTTTAGGGATCATTTTCTTTCAAACCACTACAAAAATGGTACTAAGTATTGCTGGAAATATAGGCACACCACTTACAAAAAGCAGCAAGAATATGCAATTGTTACTCACAGATTTAGTCTTTGCTCTTTTTTGTATTTCTGACATATAGTGCCCATTGAGAAAGTATTCATTGGAAAAAGTCTTACGTGTGAATATATTGACCAAATATTTCCATCATTGCCTCTCTTGGAAGTAATTTTTCTCACTCAGAAACCTGGGACCATCATTCTACATGATGATATTATTCATTAATGAGTACTATGTTGTTTATCCATTTCTCATTTCTCAGACGGTCTATATGCATTAACTAGTTTTCAGTTTTATATTATAATTTTGGTGCCCTTTGTGCAAGATGGAGAAATGAAGGGGCAGCTAGCTCACTTCGACGAACATGTTGGGCATGCTTGTGAGATATAGGTTTGTACATTATGACATTTTTGGTAGATTTTTTTTTTGCCTTGACTGGTTTACATACAATTTGTTATTACAAGTCAGCAGTATTTGCTGTCCTCTTCTCTGTGTAGATGATGAGGTAGAAATTTGTGCTTTCTCACTCTCTACCAACAATGATAATAACAATGCATATGCAGTGAGAGTCTTTCACAGCACAGCAAAGAAATAAGATACCCAAGAGAGCCCACACAGAGGCCAGAGCATTTCCTGTGAAAGTAGAATAAATGCTATAATTTCAAAGATGCCGTCAGAAGTATCATACCTTACAGAGAGCACATCCATTAGACATGCACTTGGGTTAGAATGGTTAAGAGGGCTCCCCCTAACAGAGATCGAATAATACTTCTTTCCAGTAATTATGCTTACTCATCAAAACAGTTACCACAGGCTCGCCAAATTCCAAGGAATTCAGTTTCCAGTGGACACACCTATCCTGATTCTGATGGCACTCAGCTCATTTTATTCCCAACCTCAAGGAAGACTGAAGACAAAGAGAAACTTATCATCTATTTAGGTCTGACATTCTCTCACATTTTTAACATCTGGAATTTACAATGTGTGAAATTTGGAGAATATTGAAGTCCCAGGGAGTTTTTATGATATAGGAACTCTAGCAAATATTTCACATTTCAAGCTTCATATGGTAGAGGATAGAGGTGTTTTAAAGAATAGGAATAGTGCTGATAATGGAGGGATTTTTAACATTAAGGGAATATGTAGAAGAATTGTCAAACAGCTCCTTGCCTAGGCTGCTGAGTGTGGATGGGAGCCAGGAAAAGTGGTCTTTCCAGTTGTTATCCCATTCACACATTTGTTATTCAGTTCTTTCTATGGACAAATGAACTAACATAGAGTAAATGGTGCTTACATTATCACAGGTTAACTACAAAGCTTAACAAAATGTGGTCACTTTGGTTTGACATACCTCACTTGTGAATTGTCTCTCATAATAAAACCCAGGAGAGTTATCCATCAGCCTTTACTCCAACCATTTCTATTCTGGAGAACATAAAAGCCCTGACCTAAGAGCTCTCCCACTTCCTCATGAGCCAAATTCTACGAGATATATACTTCTATGCTAGGAATGCACACATAATCCACATCTTTCATGAGGCTCTGCAGGGGGTCCTAACTGGCTGCAAATACTGACCAGGCCAGGTATGCTCTGCTTATATGCATGAGGACTTGTGCGAAAAACTCCCAATGTTCTCCTATTCAGCACAGTGTCAGGCACAAAATCCAGAGAAAACAGACTCAATTTCTCTAGCATATTGACAAAGACCTACAGGGCCAATTATCTTCCCTCCTGTTTTAAAGAACTTTCCCGATAAATGAACTAAATTGCATAGTGGTTAATTGACTAGTTAAAATCCACATGCTCACTTTCCACAATCTTATTCTGCTTTTATAACCCCATGGAACCTTCTATGCTGCATATTTGCTGCCCTGCATACCATTAGGCACCATGGAGTTTACCTAATTATCTATCATTCCAAATGACCTGAACTGTATGTGTAAACTTCCTTGAGCGGAAGCACCATGCAATATTGGAGCCTGACATCTTAGATATCGGGGTTTTTTTGTTTTGTTTTGTTTTGTTTTTTTAAATTCAATTATAGTGTAACTGGAAAGAATAACATCAATTAGGAATGTAACATATAAAAATGATTAATATCTATGAGTACTACCCAGCCCCACGAAAGGCCAGTCTCCACTCCCACTCTGTCTTGCCTCCCACTAGACCCTCAATCTTACTTATTATATTTCTCTAAATTCCAAATCTGCAAACACATCATTTGGGGTTTGACTTATTATCCTAAATCCAAACTCTGTTGAGTGCCTCTGATTCATTTTTAATATGGCACCTGTGAGCTCGCCATCAAATCTCAACAAGATACAAGACTACAGAGTCCCATGAAGACAAAAAAAAAAAGAATATTGGCGAATAAAAGAATTATCTTCCAGTTTTAAGCCCACTGCTCTTGGAAAAAATAAGCAAACAAACAAATTACATCAACAGTTCGGTATGCAGATTGTTATCTTTTAGGGTTTTCATTTGAATGCAACTGAAAAATTATGTCATCCTGAAGAAAATCATTGTTAATAAGCAGCGATCTGCCTTCTAGTCAAATCCCAGGGCTGACACTCATTATTCGGGGGACTATAGGTCATTGTAAATTAATGAACTTCTTTTCACTGATCCTAAATAGTGGTGAGTAAGGTTAGAGATTCAAAATTTGACAAGAGGAGAGACCAGATGTATAAGGGTGGCCACTATATTCATGTAATAACCAAGAGGTTGCTTTTGATTGGAGCAAGTTTGTTAACATATGGTTGGCTTTCAGAAACACCTCACTGAAACCCCTTAATTTTACTTAACGTCTCTGTGGATCAAAGGTTTGGGTATATTACTGAGAGGAAAATAATTATTCCCAGAACTCACTGTCCAAAGGTCTGCCGTTTAGTTGGGAAATGATCAAATGAAGAGAATTATTTAGGCAGAAGCTCCTCATTGAGTGGCATCAGGTACTTTTCTCAGGTAATTAATATAACCACTTCATACAAAGGTACATTAATTAATTATCTGGAAAGGGTGGGGATTTCCAGGAGAGATTTTTTTGAAAAAGAAGAAGAAGTTGAATTCTTTGTGGAAGTTAAACATTAAGGAGTTAAAGACACAAATGTTCTAATTGGGTGAGAAAATGAAAACAGCAAAGACCTTGATGGGGAAGAAAAAGAGACCTATAAAAATGTGACTAGTTCATTGACTACAAATTTATGCATTATTTAATACTTGAATGGACACCATGAATGGTGATACATGCGTTTGTTTTGGATAAACAGCATGTTTAAGAGTTCGTACAAAGTAGAAGCTAAAGTATAGTCAATGAATGATTATATGAATGGATGTGCCATTTAATGGGAAGATGTTGAATTTTCAGTCTGTAATTAGTCATGTTACCTTCTTTTTAGATCCTTACTTCTACCTGAGCAGATACTCAGAATCGAAGATATGACGTAAAGAACAATTGAAAGCGGCTCTGTGATTTATTTCCAATTTGTCTGCTTACCAGCCAGCTGGCCTTGTGCAATTGATGAAACCTACAGTGTTAACTTTAGTTTTCTCATTTTGAAGATAAATATTATCATACGCATGACTATATTACTGCGAAAACTATAATAGACAGGGTTGGTATATATTTCAATATTGAGACATTATAATTTGTTAATATTAGATCTATTAAGAAAGGTAATTGACCTAGGAATAATGTCTCTTCACAAGTGAGTCTCGTTGATAAAGTGGATCACTTTTAGTTATTTGGATTCTTGTTTATGGGAATGATCACAACAGCATTATGGTGGGGATCCCTGAGGTATGCAGAAAGGGGGTTTCAGTACTAAGTTCAGATACCAGGACTTCTACTAGCATTTTGGTAATCATATCTAGACACACAGAGTAATAGTAAAGACCACTTAAGCTTCCTTTTTGAGAATTCTCCTTTAGTTCTATGCATATTCTTTTTGAAACACAGTCTTATGAAGCCCTTCTTTGCCTTGAACTCTCTACATCGTCTAGAATGGCTTTGAACTTTGGTTTTCCTGTTTCGACCTCCTAAGTCCTAGAATTACAGATGTGCACTATGGTGCGTGGCTTACTCCTACACATTTCCCAGTGAACCTGGAACAGTGTCACTTTTCTGTGATTATGGGTTTTATCACTGGAAGCAATAAATACTGAGGGTGCTTCGAAATATTAGCAAAATTAAATGGATTCAAGAGGTTTGTGCCTACACACACACACACACACACACACACACACACACACACAAAGAAATCAAGAATTTGAGAGGGAGTTCGAGGGCATGAAAGGAGGTGGGGTGAAAAGAAAAGGGCTTTGAATTCATTCAACAGAACAGCTTTAAGTGCAGGTTCTTCATGATAGCTTGAGAACCAGCTATTTACCTGCCATTTCATTAACTATCACCGTGGGTGCATCTGAGATGGTGGTGTTAAATGAGTCACCTTAGAATAGGGAGACTGAGTGAAGCGGTAGCCAAGTGTGCTTTACGCAATTGGTCAAGTACCTGAACTGTCTTGCTATAAGTAGAGGGCAACTTGTACTCAGCTGCCTGGATCCAAGCCATCACTTGTCTAATGCTTTCAGATATTCCTGGGGATGCTGTAGCCCCATCAAGTTGATCTATAAAATTAGCCAGCAAGGATTTAAAGTTACGAAGTAATCATCTGTAGTCCGTGACTCAGATGCTTCGAACAGGAAGAATACATGCCAATCATTCAGAGTATGCTTTGTGCCAATACACTGAGAGGTGCTTTCTTGGGTCCACTTTGTTGTAAAAGATGTCATCTTTATTACTTAATTTTTATTACACCTATCCCTTCACAAATGTGGCTTGGATACAAAGAATGAGTCTAAAACATCCAATTTTCACATCGTGTGTCGTATTAATCTTTTGCTGACCACGCAGCGCCTATTCTGAGGCTCCAATGGAGATAACAAAACCACTCTCAGCAGTAGCTCATTAAAGGCCAAAGAGAAATATCTACAAACTGCTATGTGAACACTTCATCTATCATGCTCCGTGCCACAGCTCTGCTTCAAGGTTTGCTTCTGCTGCTGCAGGAGCCTGTCTCATGTTGGAGCCAGTGGGTGATGTGTCTAGGCATATCTATTGTCATCTTCCTGATTTCTTTTCCAAAGTTCTTTTATTCACTGTTAGCAACACAAGAGATGATAGAATAGTTGTCTGAAGTCTCTTGACCCTTTCTGTCCCCTAGGAACACAGAATGATAACACAAATGGTGAGAAGGCAAGATACAATGGAACAGCTGGGACTTTGATCTTTCTATCACCACATGGTGGATTTGACTGATTTCTCAATTTGTCAAATCAGCCTCATGAGTGTCACAGTCTCTCGTGGGAAGTTCCCTTTCTCATTAAATACCTGGTTATTAGTTCATGTACCTATTTAATAGGTCATGGACCTATTTAAAGTTTTGAGGCAGGTATCTCAGGCTGGCCTCAACCTTGTAATCCTCTAGAATTAGTCTCATGACTCCAGAGGTCACATGCATTCACAACCGTGCCTGGTAACTTAAAAATTCCTTTTTACATATTGGGGATCAATTCCAGAATCTCAGTCTCCGTCTCAGTATGTTTCACAATCATATATCATATGAATATATATGATGAAAATAATGTTAAATGGTATGTATACATTATTTTTCATAATATACATTATTTTTCATGATATCTTGCTTAACACAATGATGTGACACACCAATAATATACTGAATTTCCTCCTCCCAATGATGGGGTATCAGGAGGAAACCAAGATCCCATGCCAAAAGACCAGAAGGAAGGATTGCCATATCGTAATATTTCCTTTCTTGACCTCCTTTAATAGAATGAGATAGAGGTTTGCTATTTTGAATCCTACACTAATGGTCTGATGAGAATCCAAGCAATAAGACCATTATTTATAACTGATAGGATATTTTAAAAGAGTTTCACACATGCTATCTACACGATTATCAGACTTGAGCTTCTTAATTTCAGTGAGTCTTGACTTATGCAATAGCACAGTATCTATATGGGATCCTAGAAAAAAACATTTCTAAAAATCTCATACTTAAAAGGTGACATTTATCTTTTCATTTACTTGCTTCAATTACATTTATTTTGACAAAACCTTGTCCATAAACGAGCTCTGTTGAAGTCAGTAGTATACAAATACTAAGTTAGAAATATGTAGCTCATACAAGTGAGAAAGGCTCTTTTGAATGCCTTGAAAAATATTACTATAATAATTACCTACTTGTAGCACCTTAAGTACTTGTTGTTTATTCATTTAATATTTATTTATTCTAAAATCTATGCTTTTTTGTTTCTCTGCTAGTCGTTTTCCTACCATCCCAATTGTAAGTTGCAACATGTCAGAAATACTGTCCCTCTGACTGCTTTTATAATCTCAAAATCTTGAATACTGAAGAGGATAAAGCATCTTTTTTCAGAAAAAATTATTTGGGTTATTTTAATATAAGCATCCAAAAATCTAGAAAATATTTATGAGCACTTGAGAGTAAAGAAAAATAAATTGCAAGGAGATTTATCTTGAGAAAGAAAAAGGTCAATTGACCTAAGAATATCCACAAGCAAAGGTAGTTATGTGCACAGAATACTCTCCATCCATTTGTGCGCTCAAGTTGCAGGGCCATAATCCAAGATGGAGTCATGACACAAGGCAAAGGCTAAGAGCTTACAGAAGCTCACCAGGTGCATGGTGAGCCTAACTGAACCATTACTTTAAGGATATTTTACTAGAACGAGAGATCAAATGTAATGTATGTCAAGAGTTAAAAGTACTTGGAGCAAAGGAATGACAGAAGAGAGGGCCTCATTTAAAAGAAGTCGCTCGCTGCTTCTTCCTTATGTAGAGGGGAGAAGACAAGGTTTCTCATCCAGTGAAGCAGTAAGTTCTTGGTCAGCATAAGATTAACTTTAGGATTTTGTATCAGGAAATATAAGCTAAATTAAATAAAGCAGGATTGATTAGAGTTGAAAGAGGGAACATGAGTGAGCAGATAAGTGAGTATTCGGTCAGCTACAGAATCAAGAAAATAAGAACGCTTGGCCGTAAGTATTCCGTCAGTAGCTGAATCCAGGAAATAGAAAGATAAGAATGCATCCAGAAAGAGAAAGGGCTCCTCTTTCCTGAACCTTGAAAGAGAAATGTAAAGATAGTTTTTGCAGTAATTCCAAATTTTATCTTTGTGAGAGAGGAGGAATTTAAAGAAACTACACACTCTTCAAGAAAATTGAAAGGAAAATTTCCTAGCAAGAATAAAAGATTGCATTGCATAACAGGCATTTCAAAATTCTAAGATGTAAAATTACCATTGGGAAGAATTATAGAAGGCCCACTTGGAAGGAAAACAATTTGGGAGATGCCGCGGTTCCCACACCAGCAGGTGAAAACAACTTTCCTGCACCGTCTGCCATCACGGAGGTGTTTTACTTAGCCTGTCACTCAAGCATGTGGATAGAATCTGGACAGAGTGGGTCACCCATCTAATACTGGTACATTAGGAAGAGGTAATAGAGAGGAAGGTGGTCAGAAGTTCCTACGAGATAACAGCACAACATTTCTTCTCTCAGTTGGAGGCACAGATAATACTTTTCTTCAGTCATTTCCATTTCAAATCTTTCATTAGCAGTGATTTGTCCAAAACCAACTCATTTCTCACATTCCTTTGACACCGCAAAAATAACAGAAGGAATTTAAGCATTTTTCTGTTTAATATGACCCTTTTATGTCTGAAGAGCCCATGTAGCCGTCCTACTTACCTGCTCTCTTTTGCCTAATCTTAAATGTTTTGTCAATCTTTCTTGAATGGAAACAACTTCTACATCACAAATGGTCACCCAGATGACCCATCAGCAACTTTTGGTTCTCTTGCTTTCACACAGCCCACCTGTATGTCCCGGCCCCCACTGCATATTTCACCTCCTGCTCTGCTTTTGCTTCCTAATTTCAATCTGTTCTGCCTCATACAATTCAAGCTGCTTTACAGGCATTCTTAACCCACCCTTATTTCTAGAATTACATTATTGCAATTACACACCTAAGTGATGTTTCCAATAGCTTCTATTCCTGTTGTTAATGATGATCTTGTGGTACTTTGTTTGATGCTCCAGACAGAAGAATGTTTCGAAGGCCATACTATTCCCTTGAGATACACTGGGTAGAAGACAAATGACTGTACAAATAGACATCAGGGAAAATGAGGATGCAAGTCAGAGATGCAAACAGGAGACTCAAAGCTTGGGGTGCATGTGTCGAGATTAAGATATGGAACACATCACGTAAAATAACTGCACAAAACTTTTGGCAGCTAGATAGAAGTCAAAGTCAAGTGAATTATGGTTGAGAACCAGGAATATATTGGTTATCAGATGTTTTTTTTTTCTCTTTTACTTAAAAAATTGTTTAGGAGAAACAACTGCCTAATAATATCACAACTAAACTAAGGTACTTAAGAGTTCTTTCTTCCTCTGACCACTGTAAAGCTATATTTCCTCCATTTAATTTAATTATTCAAATAACTAACGATTCTAAAATGTCTAACAAGACAAATTTCCAAATTATCAAAGCAAAGCAAAAAAAAAAGTAGTGTTTTGTGTAAACGAAGTTATTCAGAATAACAACACACAAGGACACACTCATTTGCAATGTTTGGATTCAGGGAAGCAGCTATACTCAGATGTTATGGAGCTGATGGGTGCAAAGATGGCTTCTAAGCTTCAGAAGGGTTTTCTCATCTCTGTGCTTTGGATGCAGACTGTAGATGTAAGCAGATTGTGCATATTCCTCAAACTGTACCTCCATCTGAATACATATTTCTTTAATAAAACATAAAAAACATAATAAAGAATAATATATGCAAGACTGAGAGAAAACATTAACAAAAATAAACACATAAAATTATACCATGGTTAATACACACAACAATCTCATTCAGAAAAAGAAATAAAAAAAGAAAAAGAAGGAAGGAAGGAAGGAAGGAAGGAAGGAAGGAAGAAGGAAAGAAGGAAGGAAGGAAAGAACAAAAGAAAGAAAGAAAGAAAGAAAGAAAGAAAGAAAGAAAGAAAGAAAGAAAAATGAAAGAAAAGAAAAGATCCAGGAGACAAAGAAAGGGATAAAGACATTAATAGACAAATCATGGAACATATACAAAACACACAGGTTTAATGTCATTATTGATTTTGAAGCTTAAAATTTAAACAACTAGCTGCAGTTTTGCATTCAAACTGACTAGCAACTGTTAAATGTATAATGTCAAATTAAGTATCTTTGGTGAATATATACTGTCTTACCAAATGGTTATAAATGTCTACTTCTCTTTATAATTCTTATAAAACCTACAGTCTTCTTTGGTCTCCATTTATCAGAAAATATTAGTAATTAGCTTATATAGTAAATGGCTGGGCTTCAAATAAAGTAGTAAACTATTTCTGACGCATATTGTTATTATATTATATTATTATAATATTATTATTAGCCTTGTTCTTGCCTTTGAAATACTTTATGTTACTAAAAAGCATCCTTTCTCCCATACAAACACTGACCAATATTATGAGATAGGAATGGGAATTTTAAGAAAATCTATGCATTCTCTTAGGATGATCATTGAAATTGTTCCTTTAGTAGAATTTTTCCTGGGGGACTTAGAACAAACATCGGAGAGTTAAGTAAAATAATTCTTCAGAAACCATTTCTAAACCATTACCTCACTGGAAATTAAAACCAGGTCTGCTGTCAAATGTCACCAAACTAATTTAATTATGCAATTGAGGTATAACAAGTAAAGGGATTGTGCTTACATAAAGAATATTAAGCACTTAGAATGTTAGAATGCTAACACTAAGCAAATGTTGGGACATAGTAGTAATAACAATCCCTTTATCATCCACCAGCAAAAGTCAATTAAGATGAGGTGGATTAAAAGAATGGGAGAGTGAAGAAATGAAATATAAAATTTTATTCTTGATTAATAGATATTGCTTATAAAACAAGGGCTATTTATAGAAAGTTATAGTTTCTTTATGCAAGCATTAAAAGAAACTCTGAAAGTTTTCATAATAATAACAAAACTCAAATGAAAAATCATCACTAAGAAGCAGACAAAAAATATGAAAATCATGAAACATTTGGGAGAAGCATATCCTTCCTGTATGTATCTGTGTAGAGGGGTTAAAAAATATTGGGTGATCAAGCTTTTATCAGTTACTCCACAAAAACCCTCTAGGCTCTACCTACAAATATGGTTAATATCAAGTGTGAACTGCCTCTCACCCAAATGGCCAGAAATAGCCTAAAATAGCATGGTGCAAGTGGGTACAGATGGAACATAAAAATCCTATTGACTTTAAATTACATGAAGAAGTTAGGTAAGACCTTGAAGAGGTTGAATGAGGCAATGACTCAGAGGATTGCAAGCATGAAGACCTGCATTTGGATCTCTAGCACCCACATAAACAGAGCCTGACCAGACACACCCGTGCCCCAGTGCTGGCAGATGACACCAGAAGGACCATTCTGACTTGTGAGGTGACATCCTAGATACAAACTTCCAAACTCCAGGTTAAGTGAGAAACCCTAACTCAAGGGTGTAAGGTGAGGAGCCATAGAGGAGAGTACCCTATATTCTCATCTGGTTGCTCCAGGCTCACGTATGTACATCCCTACATATATGTGTACAACTCACCCACTTTATTCACCCAAATGATATAAATGAGACACAAGAGAGGGTTCTCTTCGGTAATGTTGAACTAAGAATGTGTAATGTGGTTTCCCCCTTAATCTGTACATTTAATTTAGCAACTAGGAAAGACATTTGGAGAACCACAGACCTTTCAGAGAGCATAGCCTTGTGAGGCCACCACCCAGAAGTAGAGGGGAAAACTGCATTTACTAGAGGACCACGTGTTTCTGGAGATGAGGCAAGTGAGACGGGTTGTGAGATTGAAATGGCAGAAGCAGCTACAGAAGGATAAATAGGAGCAAGCCTATGGTTGCTTATGTAATTAGAACCACTAATGTCTTCTAAACATGTTTGTGAGTGACTGACATGATTTATCACTGACAGAAAATAATGGAAAAGGAGGAAATTGTAGAGAATGTACATAAATTCTCCCTATGTACCGTTTTTTATACCCTACTGGAAACGTAAGTTTGGAAGCAAAAGTAAGAGTCCGCAGTTTCTCCAAATTGCTCTTTCCTTGCTGTGAAGATTTTGTGAGTCCTTCACTTGCTATGCATAAAGATGAAAACACCATAGCTTCCAGGGTTTTTTCTTTGCAGTGTAGTCAATACACAGCATCAGGTATTTTATTACAGGTTCTGCATTCCTACCATCATTTTGGAGTTTTTTGATATAAAAGACAATAAATATAATTCTTGGCCAAGTATCCATTATTTATTTATTATATATACACTTCATATTTTTCCCGTAATTGTCTCACAGAGAAATACTCTCCTGAGCTTATCACTATTTGTGAACAGCTTCTAACATAAGCATGAAAGAAAAGTTAATTCCTTGAATTTTGGTTTTATATCATTCCCCACTGTTGCTGTTCATATAAGCCGTTTTATAAAAGCTTGGAATTCTTGCAACAAGATTAACACCTGAATATATATGTACAGGTGTAATTGCTAGAAACCCCAAGAAACTATGTTAGTACAGTGTATAATTCTAATTTTTATTCTTTCCTTCCTTAAGAAATTCATGTCAATATTCCAGACACCACAAGAGAAATGCAGAAAGGTGAGAAATTTCCTCCTTTAAGGATGTTGCAGGACTTATGAATGCTCCCTGGTAGTGTCTCACTGGTCATTCATGATGGAAAATGTACTGCAACCCTTGTCATTGCATTTCTTCAAAAGTTTTTATGTCGAGAAAGTGGTTTTTATGAATTCTCCTGTTTCTTTCCCACTTCACATCATTCAATTCCTCCTCTGAGCTGCTGGTGGTATATACTGCCCGTCTCATCTCTTTGGTATTCTAATGGGCAAACAAGGAAAAAGGATGGAGGAAAGAGAATGCCTTAGGTAGAGATAACTTATTCTTGGAAACCATGGTTCCCAAGCAATCTTCTGAGGTCATTTAGCCTAGTTAGAAATTCATCCTCTGCTTTGGCAAGAACACCCCTGAGCATGAATACAAGCAAGACCCAGAGTTCCTGTCAAAGATGATCAGTTATTCCTTATTTTTTCACCTCACCATTAACCCTCTAACAGCCATTTTTACCATGCTGTTAAGGAGCAGAAGAAGAGACATATGGAAATCTTTGGAGAAAAGCAGACCACTTTTCTATGTTTAATAATTCACACAAAGAGCATTTTAAAAATCTGCAGAATCTATGTGAGAAAAAATTGAACAACCTTACTAGGATCTTTAAGAGAAGACTTAAATAAAGAATACAAAAGGAGCATTAAGAATTGAGGTTCCAAAATGCAATTTTAACAATAAAAGCAAAAAAAATTAAATTAACTCTTCGAGGTCTTTTCTTTTTTATTTAATTTATAAATAAAATACAAGTTAACTTTAGCCATACATGATTTCCTTAATAAGTGAAAACAAATATGTAGTTATACGAATGATTTATATTAGAAGAATTGATGTCTAACAGTTTTGAAATTTTTCATTTAAATTACAATAGATTTTCCTGCCAAAGTTTAATGCTCTTTAAAGCTACAATAACTAAAGCAGTGGCATCAAAACAAGAAAAGATGAATGTGTGAGAGGTATTTACCCAAATGCACACCAGATTAATTACTCTTGTCGTTTGAATATGAAATGTTCCCCATGAGTTCCCATGTTTGACCACTTGTTTCCAAGTCAGTGACACTGTTTGGGAAGGTTATGAAAATATTAGAAGGAGCCTTGCTGGAAGAGGTACATCATTGAGGATGGACTTTGAAGTTTTATAATTACCCCCAATTCACTCTTCTCTCGCTGCATCCTATGTGTAGATACAATGTGATCAACCAGCTTCCCGCTATTACATTCCTCATGTTGTCATATCTGTCTTGATCTAATGGTCTCCATTCTTCTGGAACTCTAAGTTAAACAACAACAAAAAATACTTTCTCCCCTTAGTTCTTCCTGTTTGTTGGTGTATTCTATCACAGCAGCAAAAATATCCCATATATATCCATATATCTACTGTATATCTATCTGTCTGTCTATATCTATCTATCTATCTATCTATCTATCTATCTATCTATCTATCTATCTATCTATCTATCTATCTCTCTCTCTCTCTCTCTATCTATCTCCTATCATAATCTATCATCTAGCTCCATCTGTGTATCTTTCATATCATCTATCTATCCATCTATCTATATATCTATCTTTCCATCCTTTAAGCCAATGTCATTATCTTGTTTGCTGTTTTACTATAGGTTTTACATGATTAACACTGGACAAAAGCTGGGAAGGAACAGAGGAACTCTCTGTATTATTATTACATAAAACTTTATGGGACTATGCAAATTATCTAAACAAAAATCTAAAAAAAATGTGATAGCTGAAGTACACCCCACAAGCATACAATGATAACAAAGACAGATTAAAGCACTGTACACACAATATTACCCCCTTTTTAGAGTACTTTGTGATTGCTTTGAGTTATTCATTTTAGTTTAAGGCGATGCCAATCATGGAATGCATAATTGCAAGAACAACCAAGTCAAGCTGTAGCACTGCAGAATTGGAACAAGTTGCTCTCTCTAAAGCAGTGGTTCTCACCCTTCCTAGTGCTGTGACCCTTTAATACAGTCCCCAGTGTTGTGGTGACCCCACCCATACAATTATTTTCGTTGCTATCCCCAAACTATAACTTTGCTACTGTTATGAATCATAATGAAAATATCTGATATTCAGGACATCTGCTACGCAACCCCTGTGAAAAGGGGTCATGACCCACAGGTTGAGAATCACTGCTCTAGAGTCTTGGGTACAGAAATTTCAGATCAAATAATGATCTATCAGATGTTAGAAAAGAGTTTACCTTGATCATCTACAAGGCAAATAGACCTTTTGACAAAAACATAAATATGCGTTTAGATTTCCATGCTTCTTTGAAAACTGATATACCAGTGAGTGAAGAGCTCTGAGGATGATATAATACTCATGATATAATATATAATGACTAACAGTCCATGAAATAGATCCATATACAGTTGAGAAACAACTTCTTGTGGCTTTGTGGTCTCTTTGATTTAAAAAAGCTATTTAGGCCTGTTTTATTTTAACTTGCACAATACAATGAAACCTTTGATAAGATGTGCTTTTAGAGAGTGTTCCCTGCACAATTTCTCTATTAGCACGTATCACTCATATCACTGAACTGCGACAGCACCATTGAAAAGCCCAGCCTTTCATCTCTACCCTGTAATTTGGATTCTAGCATATAAACGTTTTATTCTTGATTGCAGGAATTTTGTTTTTTAATACCCAGACCCTACCTAAACTCATCTATTTTCTGGTGGTATTTTATCTAATTCCGAACCTAAACTATGCTTAACAGGTTCGTATGACTGTGACTAAATACACATCTACATTTAACAAAAACTACACTATGTTATTGCAACTGGCATCTCACTCATTCAGTCAGATGCTGTACTCAGGTTTGTCGAGACAAAGACCGTGACTCTTGAGGAGTTTGAATACATCTTTATTGCTTTATCTATATCTTGTCATAAGCAGGTCTATGTGCTTGGATTCTTCCCTTCTGTGCTGGCTAATTTTATGTCAACTTGAACCAAAATAAAATTACTTTGTAAATAGGAACACTGATTGAGACCCCTCTCTCCCGACACAGGTACAAGACTGGTCTTTGGACAAAACTGTGGGCATCTTCTTGACTGATATTTGACATAGGAAGACCCAGCTCAGGGTGAACAGTACAACTCCTGGGCTGGTTGGTCTTGGATTGACCAAGTCATGAGATAGTAGTCTGTTATCATCAGCTCTGGCACCCAGGTTCTTCCCTTGAGTTTCTTCCCTGTCTTTTCTGGATGAGGAGCTACGTGCTTTAAATTGTGATAAATCTTTGCCGCCCCAACTTGCCTTTGGTCATGGTGTTTATCACAAGAGAAACCCTAACTAGAATACCTTCATTTCTTTCAGTTGTAACTTTCCCAATATTCAACCTCAACAGTATTTTTCCACGACCAACATATTTCTGCAATGGTTGTTCTATCTAATTTGTTGTTGATACTCCAGACTTATGTGCATACATCTCTCTGATAAACAGTTTCTAATTTTCATCTTAATGAAGTGGGTAACATCTGCAAATCTTCATTGTTATTGAAGTAAGAGAGGTCACTACCTCTCTCTCCCAGATGCCAGCCTGCTAGGAACCCACTGAGCATGGTGTGTGTTCTGAGAACTATTTTAAGTGTCACAGAGAAACAGACAAATCTTAATGTGTCTGCAATGACAACAATCTAATTAGGAAACTCTGAAACCACAATCTATTGATAACACAAAGATTGGAAAGCAAATGGTTAACATGAATTTAATTCTATGAATACTAACTGGCAATCAGCATGGGACTAATTAGAAATACTAAAGAATTAAAACAAATCAATTTCATTGAATTTACTTCAGATCACATGGCTGACAGCTAAGTGCATTGTGGAAGACTTTTTTCTCCCTGTTAATGTAATCAGTGGGTCAGTTTTCACCATCCCGAGTACCCAGCATAGTCGTTGACAAGTCCTTTGGGTGGTAATGCCAGGAAATACATTTTAGGGAAAATGAATGGCAGAAAGCAACCACTATACCCAGTGGAAATGTTCATAGAAATAGTTCCTAGTTCAATTAATAATTCAGCATAATTTACAGACAGCCTTTCTCCCATAGCTTCCCCATGTAATGATTATTTAGACAATGAAGCACAGCATTTTAATACCCCAAATTAGAAAGAATTAGTAAGCAGACTCATAAATATCATTGAGTGATCTTGAGAGAAGAATAAAATCCCATGAAGTATGGTTATTCTTACCAACTCAACGTGGTTTCTCTGTTACTCTGTTTGGGTCCTTTAAATCGTTAGAGTTAAAATTTTGGGCTATTTTAGTCACTGACAGCATTAAGACCAGTGCCATTTATGATATTCATACCTGACTCAGTGACCCTTGTGATTGCTTTCTCAAAAGCAATTATAGTTTACAGAAATGTCCTAATTATGATGATAGGAAACTGATGCAAATGCCTTTTACATACCATGTCCTGTGTGAGTTACATCTAGATATCATTTTCTTTTCACCGTAATCATCATGGAGAGAAAAGAAAGGTTACACTAGGGATGGACAGTCCTGCATTCATATCTGGGAGTTAATAATCTCACCTAAAATAAATTTAGGGTCTACTATTATCTAAACTCTGCTTTCCAAAAAAATTGCTTCTCCCCATACATAGTATTGTCTCTATGGTATCTTTCATTGAAATATGTCTATACGAATAATACTTAAGTTTTCTACAATGAACAATAAATTTTCCTGCAGTAAAATTTTGAAGTTTCCAGGAAGAAGATGGGGCCCCTCAACAATGATTTTACCTGGTTGATATGATGTCATTATGCTGATAGCACCACTTTAAGATTGGATATGGGTTACAAACTGCTCAAGATGATTCCAATTTGGCTGGCTGAGGTGGTGTACCTTCTTACAACATTTTGGCCAAAACTTCAAATAAGAACTCTAGAAAAACCCTATCGACTGTCTGCAACTACACCAGACAGCAATCCTGAAACTTAACCATTATTTTAGTTTTTACAGGATCCCATAGAAATAATATCTCCCCATCACAACTGAAAGTAATTCTAGAAAATGACATCCCCTCCTCCAACAGTTTGTTCTCAGCCTAAGGGACATCTATTAGGGATTGGTTATAAGTAGTATAGGGTCGAGGGTGGAAATGAAGTAGGCTCAGGGATCTCTTGGGAAAAAAAGAAAGGAAATGAATGGGATGGGATAATATGTAGATTAGTACGAGCTTACTCACACTAATAATAATAGTGAGTAATAGTGAGATTACTTATGAGTTTTTATTTATAAAAAATTTACGTTGGTATAGATTCTTGTACATTGACACAAATTCAAATTATATTTGTTATATATAATATGCTCCCATTTATGTTTATTATATTTGTGTACCTATGCAAAGTTATTTTGTCATATTGTAGGCATATATGTTTCTACCTCTGTTTAAGATATTTTGTATATGGATACATTAGGATGTCTTTTTCATGTTGCACTATACATTTCTACCCCAGATCAAGATACTTATATATTGTTTACATTTTGAAGTCATTGTCATATTTATTTGCTGCACATTTGTTTAAAGATTGTTGAATTTTTTAAATATGAAGTCTTAATCTTTAAGCTATATAGATATAATGAATTATAGGTCAATAGTCATCTATGTTTGTTATAGTTAGACTAATCAGGTTCTTTAGATGTATAGGAACTGTGTTCTGCATATATAGGTAATCTTCAAGCCCTTTGAAGATCTGTAGAATGTGGCATTTAGATAACTTAGGATTCTGTTGGCATGAGGCATAATTGATCCTGGCAGCACTGATTTATTCCTGAGAGAATGTTGGGCACCAAAGACACTCTACTCAGAGCTTGTTTCTTCTTGGCAAAACTGGTCTTATGCAAAGAACTGCCTCTGTCTTGACTACTAACAAAATGCATGGTGGTCCAGACTGGACAAGTAGGATATAAGCAAAGAGACTGCCAAACCTTGTCAAGACAAGTTAAAACAGATTTTTTCTAATTTTCCTGTCTCTGGAGGTGGTCTGTCAGATATTCTATACCTTAGCCAGAGTTGGCTGCCCCAGTGTAGCAAATGAGACTTTGGGTGATTGCCGAGGTAGCGCTGTTTCTGTTCTTTATTGAACCTTTGGGAAGTTGATTGATTGCACTTCCTCTTACTCAAAAAATATTATTTCCCTTCTCAGGTCTTTGATGGGATTGAAGACTAGATAGTCATAGTTACTTTCTTCTCATGACTTAGCCAAGCCATTTTTAATATAAGACTTAGATGCTTTAGGATAGAATAACTATTCAAATATTTAGCTGATGTTTCTTGTTTGATGTTCATGCTTCTTGCAATTCTAAGTTTTGTGTATGTTTTTTCCTCTTCCTTTTCCAGGACAATACTTGAAATTTGTTCTTATTGTATATAGTTTTGTATTTGACTTAGAACTTTCTTATTTAGACAAAAGGGGGAGGTGCTGTGGGAAATCCTTTAGCCAATAGCTTTTAAGATACCATCCCACTTTGGGTGTGGTCTCATGTACTATAAACGCAGATGAAAAGCTTGTTCGGGCCACTTGGCTGCTGGATTCAGTTCCAGTTCGCAGCACATGCAGAGTACTGCTGATATCTCTTTCTATGAGATTTTCCCCAAATAAATAAACCTCTGTTACACTCCATTCTGGGCTATTGTAAAACTCTTTTGTTCTCCAAGAAAACTCATGTTTTGAATTCATCATCAAGATAGAAATACAATTGTGATTGGAGATGTTAGAAACAGACCTGAGTTGAGTACATCACTCTAATGTTTACTATCTGGTTTAGCTTTTGACATGGTTGTAATTTTTCTATAATAAATATCCCTGATCTACAAAGACTTAAGCAAGGCAATTAATTTTGAGGGTGAAAATATGCACCCCAAGAATTATTACACAGACAGGCAATACATGTGATCTTTTTCACAGTGTCTGGCTTTTGGGGGGAACTACACATTATATTATTATTTTTTATTATATATTTACTGAGACACTTATCCTTTAATACCTCATTGTTGTCTATGATTCAAGATCATCCAGTATAGATACTACAGGTAGCCAGTTGTCTCCTTTCAGGTGACATTAGTAGTACCTCAGTCCTGTCAGAATAATGGACTTCAAAGAAATAACACTTTTTGTTCATACTAGGTAAAAGCCTAAAGGCTCATCATTAGCAATCTATTTTTGTGTACACCAGCCACATGTGACTAATTTAGTTTAAATGAAATAAAAGTAAAAATTCAATCCTTCAGTCATATTAGCCAGAGATTAATGTTGAATTGTAAAGTGTGGTTAAAGGCTATAAACACCTGGAAGTATATTGTTCAGGATTATATAGAGGCAGAATATTTATTGAACAACAGACAACTTTCATTGTTTTATAATTAAAGGGTAAGTAGCCAAGCAATAGTTTAATATTTACATGTTTGGGTCCAAGTATTCATTGTTCCTTATCTAGGACTGTATTTTGATATAGAGAAAGAGGCAGAATGACAAAAGTTCTTGGAAAAATCTTCTAGACCTTTCCTCCTTGAATATGTTCAACTTCAGTGGTATGTGCGCACACACACAGCATATATAATCAAGACTATCTAACACCTATGACAGAAGACACTCCATGACTCTAGACCTTGCCATTTTAATTAGCGCTTTACTATTTGGCGTTCCATAAGGATATTGGTGTGACTAACCTCACTCACAAGGGAAAGGCATCAGCCAGGGAAGAAATGCCCTCAGTCAGGATGAAAAATCAATCTCTGAATGAGTGGTAGGAATGAGGTTGTCTGAAATGTCGCTTTCAGCCTTGTGTTGATGGCCCCGTCTATTATATCAGAAAAAGACAGACCTTGGAAAATGCCAGGTGTAGTGTTGTGGTGAGATCATTACTTGCTGTATAAAATGGACCCAAGTACCATTGCAAGTACATGTACGCATGCTCACAACTTTTTTAAATCAAACAAACAATAACACCCAAAGAACCCAGCAAGTCTATTTGTACAGATCTTGCTTTCCAAATGAAGGCAAAACTCATCACTTCCCAGGTTAGAACAGCTGAGACCCATCAACCAACAGAAAACAATTTGTTCAGAGTAGAAGCTGTCACCAGCTATTACCACGTGGAACATGAAGAGCTGCTGCAGACCTCAGCTTCCTGATGCAGCAGGCATGATCCCATTTCACTTGACAGCTGTGGACATTGGAATAATACAAAACACAACCTAATCAACAGACTGTGAAAAATCTGAAAGCTAAAGACAGATGTTCAACCACTCTCACCACCTTTCATATTTAATTATATTTATGTGTGTGGACAGGGTGGGGGAACAAACATTATGTCAACTCCTTTAAACGACCTTTTTTACAGTTAACTTAATGATGGAGTGGGTGTGACTTTTTCCAATACTATCCTCAAGTGACCTAAATTTAACCTCCTGATAGCATATGAGCCTTGATCAATCTGTGTTTCATCTGCTAATCTGCAATGTAACTCTTCTTTCCAGAAATTTTATAATCACCTTTGTAAAGTATGCAGTGAGACACTTGTTGGTTCCCGCTGCTCTGAACTGAAATAATCACACAGAAACTATATTATTTATAGTTTATTATTTATAGTTTATATTAAATATAGTTATATATTTAGACTTTGCTTTTGGTCCTTTCCTCACAATCTTAGCTTCCTGTCCACTATGAAATAATCAGTCTTCTATCCAGGCTGCAGATACTATCCTGATGTTCTACATCACAAGTGGCTCAGAGTCACGGAGCCAAATGACAATGGACTGAACCTATCAAGACTGTGAGCGAAGTAAGATCAGTCTACCTTCCCTTACATTATTTTTTTGTTACCATAGTGTTGAGAATAGTGACTGACAGAGATAATTGGTACCAGAGAAGTTGTATGTGACAATGGTGATGTGGCTCTTAAACATGAAAAATTATGTGTGGCAAGCAGTTTTGAATACTTAAAGAAAAAGGCAAGAAAAAGCCTCCAATGCTGCAAGAAGTCTTCAAAGGCTGATGATAGTGATGGGAACTGGAATGCCAAAATGCTGACAGAAATATTGTCAGCAATGACTGTGTTCATTAGGTTTCAAATGGAAATGAGGACACTATTGGAACCAGATTAGAAGCATTTGTATTACTCTCTGACAAAAAGTTCTGCATCTATTTGGTGTCCTGAGACTTTAAATCAGACTAAATTTAAAAGTAATAGATGAGTTAATTTGGCAGACAAAACTCCCCAAACCATATAGTATTCCAGTTGCAGCATACTGATATGCTTTGAATATTAAATGCCTCCCTTGAGACTCCTGGTTTAGAGACTTGATCCTCAGTTGAAAACACTATTTTGGGAGTTTTGAGATGTGAGGTGGAACTGAAAGGAAGAAATCATTGGGGACATACACTGAAGGTTTTAGTGTCCTCCGCTGCTTCCTCCCTGTTCATCATCAGGTGAGCAGTCTCCTATGCTAGTGTGGAAAATGGGGAGAAAGGAGCAGGGGATAGAGATGAAGTACTGCAGGGAGCCTCCTCACTTAGCACCAGCAAAATACACTAAACACACCGATCTCATTAACCTTCTAAAGATTAAATGGTAGGCATTATGACCTGAGTTTTACAAATGAGGTTTAGTCAGACTTGGGCCAAATTAATACCACTTTGATAAAATATATTTGAAACCCCATTTCAAACCAGTGCCCCCACCACTGTGGCACATTCTGTTCTAGGTCCTATAACTTTACAGACATGGTCAAAGCCCTACTAGATACCCATGAAACCACAGGGTTCACAGAGAAGTCTTCCTCTAAGAGTTAGCAGGCATGATTTTAAACAAGGAGACTTTGATTCATGAGTGATTTGCATGGTTTATATTCTTATACTATTTTCATGCAAAAGTGCCCCACATGTACCCACATAAATGAATAAAACAGGCCCATGGGACTAGTATTCATTTTGTTCAGCATAAATACTTAAATCCCAATTCTCACATGCAGACCGGTTTAGGGCTGGATTCTGCCACCTCTCCACAGTGCAGTCTGGGGTATTAATTTTAAATCATGTCACTTGAGTTTCTTTGTCATTAAAGCAGGCAGAGTATAGATTCCCTTTGCAAACCTGCTGGAAGACTTAAGCAAGGCAATTAATTTTAGCCATTTTGTCTAATGGAAATTGTACTCAACCAGAGCACCACGGTGTTTACTTGGTGTGTAAATTCTCCCTAATCTAAAGGGCACTGAAAGCAAGGGAACGGGAACAAAATGGACTCTTCAAATATACACATCACAATCTGCCTCATGAAAAATTGTTCTTTGGAAAAATATAAATTGGACTGATTTAAATTAAATAATTGAATCTATATGGACAATCTGAGACTTGTGGGTAAGATTCTTATATATGATTGTTTATATTATAGGTTATAAATTATAATAGATAGCTATGATGAGCGACTGCTGAGGTCACATGCACTCCATGAGAACGGTCCCCAGCTAGTTTCAGTGAAATCATGCAGGCAGGTCAGAATTCAGTGACCCCCATCTCTCTCACCTTGGCAGGCTCAACTGCTGACCTAGTTTGACCAAACAGATTGTTTGTCCTAGAAGCTGGAATTGGAACACAGAAAACCTAGTCAATCTCTGTCAGACACTTGAACTGAAAAAAAAAAAGTGCCGAGTTGGTTGGGGTGCTCTATACAGGCTGAAACAAAGGTACACAAAGAAGGTTAACAGAGAAAGAAAAACAAAACTCATTTCAGGAGCCAAACAACTGAGACCAAACCAGAAATGTTCTGTTTATTATTTATAAGGTTATATGACCTGAAACAAAATGTCTATCTTTTCCCTGTTCCATTTAATTCTCATAGTGATGACTGGGTCAGTCCATGTGAGGTGCTTGGAAGGGACTCTGGGACTTAGTTCACAGTCTTCAATGTTAACTTTAATTATGACCGTTCTTTTCCCTCAGTGTCGCAAGTCTGTATAGGTCTGGGTTGGTGAAGGGCATCACCCATGAGTCTGCAGGAGGGACGACATCTTGCTGCCTGATGATTTTCTTCTCTCCTAACTGATCTTGCATGAGGCTACTTTGTGCTTCTGAATTCCCTGAAGTATTCCAATAAATTATTCCTCTTTGAATTTTTTTTTATTAATGACGGTTTAATGATGTCTCAGCTCTTGTAACACACTCTCCAAGGAGAAAACATTACTTTGTGCTATCCTTTGGGATAGTTTGAACAAAATGTTCTTCATGTTGTGGTAAATGTTTCAGTACTAAGCGCACCATCCTTCCCTGGCACCTCTCTGATAGAGAGGCTTCTTCTGTCTATGTGAAGTGCTTCAGCCGTTTATGAAGATGGTAATAATCAAAAGGGAATGCTGGGCAGGAGAATGATATGAAACTCACAGATCATAAAGATGCCTCCAAATTATTATTGTAATCTACATCTAAAATCATTTCTGTTTCATAGCTCCCTCTGGTAAAAAAATAAAACTCATAATTCAGTTAGGTAGTTTCTAGATGTGGTTGCTATCGAAAGAAACTCAAAACATATTCCCTGATACCCTCTTATGGGCATGACTGACATAATCATAAAAAATAAAAATGCTATTAAATAGACTATAAATTTCAAAATGATACAGGAATGCAATAACCAAACTGAGATTTGAAGGAAATAATAAAAGCAAACAAAAACTAAATAGACCACCCCCCCACCAGTAGAGATAATATCAAAATGGAAAAATGCTGATCACTGAGATTCACCAATTCAGATTTGCTCAGGGAAAGAATTCATGTTTTGGGGGGGGTCAGATAAATACACATGGTATCTAAACTGCAATGCTCATAAATCACTACGAATTTAAATAAAAACATTCTAAAACAGAGATATTATTATCTGTATATAAAATGAATAGACTTCATTAGACATAGGAAAAATGTTTGCAATATATGTGATCACCTCCAGTAAATCCAAACCATAGGTGATTTCTGGTTTTGTAGCTATGGGATAATGCGCAAAGTACTGCAAAATGAGATTTCCCTGAAACAAGTAATAAAGTCAATTAAGAAAGTTTAGTCTTCGCTGTTAAACCTAACCAAGCAAATAAAATCTGGAGTTCTTTGCAAATTCTTCAGAGATGATTTGGCCATTGCCTCTGCAGCATGATTATTAAAAGCATTTGTTTTAGTGAAGGTACTTCTCTGTGTCACCCAAAGAGCAGGCACTCGCTAGGATCTATTACCAGCTATGCACGGTAAGCTGTTATGAGCGACAATGAGAGAACTTTTTTTCACAAAAGCAGTTCCATCAGGTGGCTCCTACTAAAAATGCCCTCTTTGGAATATCATGTTCTCAAGGTAAGTGGTACCCAAAATGTAAACCCTGAAGCATTGACATTCATCTCCCAATTACATCCTTGTGTGTCAGACAGTGTCTACCCACAGTGCTCAGCCCTCCATATCACTGCCCAGGCTGACTTCACTTGGTTCACAGCGATATATTCAGTCTTAGAGAAGGAAACATACCAACTGCATCTCATTAACCGAATCTTTTCTTCCTGGATTGTCCATAAATATACATTTATGGTAAGTATCTGAGCAATAGGATATGAAGCAAAAACCTCTGGGGTAAAAGATATTGGTTTATTCCCCCCCCCTCAAAATGTCTGTATATGTCTTTTTACCTTCACATCTTCCTCTCACTGAGAGAGAAAAGAGCAAACACATAAGACAAAAATTAAACTTCAGAAATAGTTGAGCAAAAGGTACATGTCCTATAGTCCTCAATAGCACCAATGAACTACAGAACAAATTCTAGAAATATTATCCTCTGGATTATTTAATCAAAAAGATATTTTAATAGCCACACTGTCTAAGCTACCCTATCCCTCTGAGTTGTCAAATTCTTCTTATTCATTATTAATACCACATCTTTTTCTGTCCTCACAACTGTCCTTGTCTAGGGTTTTTGATGAAGTTGTCAGGCCCTCAAATTGCTAATGAGATCATGTTTAAGGACATGCTCACTGGACATTATTTTTATGGAAGTCTGCATTGTCACTTGGACTATTCCTGAAACTTTAAACAGTGGTTACCACAGTTTCAGGAGAAGGGACCTAAGGTAAGCAGTTGTTAGCTTCTTGACTTAATTCATAAAACTAGTAAGTAAGAAGTCTGAGTCTAGAATCTGAAAAAGTGTTCAGAGTTCTGACTCCAAAGTCATCCTTTTTTTTAAACTTGTAAGTTCCATCAACATTTCATTTATTCAAGATCAAGTCTCAGCTCATTGTTACAAAAGAAAAGGGAGTCTGCAGAGATGAATAGCTCAGAAAGGGATTTGAATAGCCAAAGGAGAACGATGCTTCCCTTCTGATGTGATTCTTCAGAATGTAGAAGCTGTTGGGCTCCCGGCATTATAGTCAGGTTAGTATCCCTGCTTCTTTTACCTCAAGACTAAAATTGGACAGGCAAAGGCAGGAGGATTCTCTTTGGAAGCTTGAAAGTGTATAAAAAGTATAGGACTTTTAAAAAATGAACTTTAATACACTCCATGGTTAAGAATATCTCTAGCTCATTCTTCTCACAGTTCAAGATGGTAGCTTACCTGAGGTGTCTATATATTGGTATAGTCACAGCATGGTTCCCATGAGCTCCTGTAGAGTTAACTTTCTAGTAAGGTTTGGAAATTATGATGATATATTTATATAATCACATACATATGTATTTATAAGAAAAAAAGTGTTTCTGTGTGGCCTCTCGAATGTGAAGACAATAGATGCAGACAAAGAACTTTAGTAAAGATTCACGGTGGGCACAGGTTATAAAAAGCTATAATAGACAAGACAATTTATTAGTGATGATAAATAAGGTCAAAAGTCTGATTGGTTATCACTCTGACATTCAAGATGGATCTATAAAGCTAAAATAAAAACCATGGTTAAAGCCTTCACATGCTTGGTTTTCACAGGGTTTATTAACTCTGAGATCTAGTAAAGCTAGAACCTAACTAAGGCATATGCTCTTGCTTCTCCCCTGCCTTGTAGGTTTTTCCATCTCGAAATACTTCCTCTGGTGGAAGAGAAAGAGGGGTTGGAGACAGTTCTGACAGGGTTATAACACTCTAACACCTGCATTACCAGAGTCAACGCTTCTTCCTTTTCTTTTTTTTGAAAGTAATTTTATTAAATTATAAAAGTTTCCATTTCCGCCCCTCCTCCCACCACCTCCTCCCTCTCCTCCTCCCTCACCATCCCTAAGAGCAGTCAGGGTTTCCTGCCCTGTGGGAAGTTCCTCCCCCCTCCCTCCAGGTCCAGGAAGGTGAGTGTCCAGACAGACTGGATCCGCAAAATCCAGTATATGCAGAGGAAACAAGTCCCAGTGTCATTGTCAATGGCTTTTCAGAAAGACTCCGGCCAGCCACATTCAGAGAATCCGGCCACATTCAGAGAATCTGGTTGGATTGCGTCCTCGTTCAGTCCCAGTCCAACTGGCCTTGGTAAACTCTCATTAGATCCATCCCCTTGTATCAGTGGGTGATTGCATCCCTCGCAGTCCTGATTTTCTTTTTCTGAGACAAGCTTTCTATTCCTGTAGAATGGCAGTGTATTCTAACTCATGAAGGGTTTCTTCTTTGACCACTCAAATGAGATCAGTCAAAAGCCCGAAACTGAAAAGTTCTAATACTTTTGAGTGTTTACTCAGCTGCAGTTGGTGTTAGGATGGATCCATGGCCTAAAGTTTTCTTCAATTCATGCCCAGATATTTTTGTATTTGTTTGATACTGAGTTCCTTCCTTCCTTTTTCCTTCCTTCCTTCCTTTTTCCTTCCTTCCTTCCTTTTTTTCTCCCCTCTTTTCTTCCTTCTCTTTCTTCTTCCTGCCTTCCTGCTTCCTTGCTTATGTTGTCCCTCCAGTTAGCCTCCACTTCTTATGCTCCTCGAGGTCAGTCGTGAATTCCCTTTTTCTGGGGACAGAGCACCAAGAAGAAATGAGTTGGTTAGACTAGAAACAAGCCTGCTCCCCCAGGCTCCGAACAGCTCCCTTTTAAGGGCCTTATGAAGGGAACTTAGCCACTGCAAATCATTGTGCTTCCACACATAATTAGCCAAGGGGGAAAATACTACTAAAATGGAGAGCTTCATAGTGTCGTGTTGCATTACAGAGAGAACACTTGAGGACCCAAATCATTGCAGCAGCAATAACTACTCTAGGCCCCAGAGTCACACACACTTTAAAACATGTCCTGAGTATAGCAGATTCTGGCAGGGAGAACATTTTTACTTGACTGCTAAAGAAATGGAATACCATTTTAAAGAAGTGGGGAAAATCCACTTATTAGGATATAGATATATAAAATAATTCTATCCCAGTGTATACCCCACAACTGGGTAATAGGGGTGTGTACCATAAATAACACCACTTTGTAAATCCCCTCAGGTCTGCACACAGCTTTAGAAGTTCTTATTACACAGGGCTGCCCTTCCAACCAGGATAAATCACTACCGAATGCTTTGTCCCCAATAGGGGACTATTAATTAGTTTTAGAGACTGCTGCAGATCCTGTAGTAGTTTAAGGAAATGTACAAACCCAGCAATATACAAAAATACCTTTTTAAAAAAAAATGGTCAGTGCAGGCTGAAATTTTATGAGCTACCCATGGCTGAAATAAAGTTAAGCTCCTATGCAAATGTGTAAAGAGAAAGCTGTTAAAGGTGCCTGGAATAAACACTCTGCTTATGTTGTCCGTGGAATGCAGACATACTCCATTGATGTGGGCAGGGAAGAAGACTGGCAATCATATGCAGTATGCTTCAAGTTCGGGGCAGCGGAAGCTGTGCTGGGGCACATTCTCTTTTGCATATGGCCCCAGCTTTGGCACTGCCTTTGATGTTTACCAAGAACAAACGTTTTTATCCTTAAGCATAGGAGATGAAGGATAGAAAGTCTGAGAACTAAACCCTAAATGCTAGAGGTTAGAGAATGTCTGCCTATGACCCTCTTCATATATCCAAGCAAAATATTATGAAATCAATGATAATTTTCCTAAAAAATAGACACACTTCACCTCACAGTTAGGTCTCTGAAATTAACTATTAACTAGAAGGTTGAAAATAAACAAAAATAAACTTGATAAAGGAATAAAATGAAGATGCTTCAAGTTTTCAGAGTCTTGACCCATTTCTTTAGAGCCAACAATTTCCTATAGGTGTTTACATATTAATACCAGAACTCCATTAAATTTGATTTCCAGCTTAACAAGAACTTACTAGTTGTCCAATAAGTGCCATAGACTATGTTCTGAACACTGGGCATCCAGGAGTATCTCAATTCTCGATGAGCTTATTTTCTTTCAAATGTAATTGACACAGGTCTATACTAGTCAATATTCTTATTTCTGTAACAAAATCTCTTGAACAGAACAAGGAAGGAAGGAAGGAGGGAGGGAGGGAGGGAGGGAGGAAGGGAGGGAAGGAAGGAGGAAGAAAGAAAGAAAGGAAGGAAGGAAGGAAGGAAGGAAGGAAGGAAGGAAGGAAGGAAGGAAGGAAGGAAGGAAGGAAGGAAGGAAGGAAGGAAGACCTTAGTTAAGAAAGAAAGGACTTACTTTGGCCCATGGTTCAAGGGTTTTGGCTCTTCTAGTGGAGAAGTCACTATGACAGCAGTTGCTGAGAGCTGATCACTTGTCAGCCAGTCAGAAAGTGGAATGCAAAGAAGGCTGCAACCCAGCAAACTTGGTCCCATACCCTAGACCATGGAATGGTGTCACCTGTGGTTAGGGTGGGTCTTTCCAACTTTAGTTAGTTTAACTTTGATTGTCCCTCTCTGACATCCCAGAGGCCTATCTCTTCAGGGGTTCCAGATCATATCAGGTTGACAACCAACATATAACCTGTATAGAATAAGTGGTACAAATCTTAACTAGAGTTTGATGAGTTTGATGAGTGGGTGACGAATATAAAAATATATATAAGACTGTCAATCAACCTATACAGAGATATATTTATATCTTTCATATATATCAAATTTTCTTCTTATTGTAAAAGGATTTTATTCCCTCGAGGTTATATATCCTTCATTTTCTCCCACGTTTCAGTTGGATAGCATCTAACTTTCTTGAGAGAATATCATTTCTCTGCTATAACAGCAAATGTGTAGTGCATTCTTGTTCCACGCCCAGAAGAGTAGCAAGAGATACACAAGAGAGATGACTGAGATTTTTCTATGCTACAACCCTCCAAAACAAATTGGATTATGCAGAGTGATTAACAAGTAATCTTACACTGTGTTCAACTGATATTCAGGCACAGAGAGCTAGGCAACTACCCAGGTAAGTGCTAGAGGGATGTACTGAACCATTAATCCATGATACTAGTTCACATTCCTTCTCTCTAGATAACACAGAGTCCCATGGCATGACACACAGTTTTAGACTGAAGTTGAGTTGTCTGTGAGTTTGAAAATTTGTGTCAGTGTCTGCTAGTTTGTTTCATAGAGCAATCTTAACTTTCTGTAGGCATGTGTTCACTTGAATGTTATCTGTGTGCTAGTTGATAGGCCTGCACCCATAGCCATTGTGTTGGGATTAATTGGATCCCACTGATTAAAAGAGAAAAATGAAGAGTTTATGAAGTCAAGAGTAGGGATTTGGGATAAATTAAAGTGGGGGATAGTAAAATAATTTTTAAAATTGCATTTGTTCATTAAAAATTAACTGCTATATTTGATATATTGAAGAAATATAATTTATAATATAATTCAAATTTAAAATAGAGAAAAAGTATATACATTATCCTAAGAGATAAATGATAAGAAACAACCAACATTGACTTTTGAAGCATTAGCCTAAGTTAAAGGTGAGAAGAGACGTATCCCAGCCTGCTTCTGACTGATTGGCATGCAGATTGACCCCAGCCTCCTTTCTGTGCCATTCTCCTAAGTTAACCTCTCTTCTAACAATCATCTAGCCTTCACCAAGTACCAATGCTGTGGTTTTCATATTTATAATGATGTAATATTTGCCTCCAGAAAGAAAGTCAGATGACTTATATGAAGTGGTGCCTATTGTAAACAAAAACATACCCCTAACTGTTGCGCCTCATTGCCAGTTATCCAATTGCAGTCTCGTTCATAGATATTTTCTGTACTAAGAAGATGTTTCTACTATTTTGTTTCTTATAGTTGCCAAAGGTTATTATTAAAACAAAGGCTAGTGTTATCACATGAAAATAAAATGATAAATATGCAAATGACTAATAGTCTGCTTCAGCTACTTAACTTATTCTTAATTTTTTCTAGAAGGTAACTGGGGAAGTTTGAGTGCAATCAGAAGGATGCAAATGGATTGTTCAGACTCTGGTGAGTCAGTGGCAAGTGGGCACTAGGAAGTTGGTTCTTGAGAGTTAAGTAACTGCCACAAACCAATAGGGTAAGGTGAATTAAAATGAATACAATGCAGATGCTTGACCAAGCTAACTGTCACATAGAAACATAAACTCCAGAAAATATAACATGATTTTTTAAGTAAAATATGAAACTCTAAAATAGTATATAATTCAATATTTTACCAATGAGAGGATTGCTCAGAGTAAAAAAAGCTAATTAAAAGTCTCAACTCAGGAATATATTTTTAAAGATGATAAGAAAAGCAATAATGTCATTAATAAGTAATGTGTCCTTGAAATCAAATATGAAAAGCACTGAAATAAAAAAAATAAACAAATGGTCCATGAACAAAAGCAAATGATTTTAAATGGGAAATATAAATGAATGTCATTAAAACTCATGTGAACGAATACTTAACTTCTCTAAGAAGTACAAAAGATGTGTATTGAAATATGTGAGTACTCTAGTCTTTATCAAATCATTTCAAGGTTGGCAATAGTTTGGGAAATATTCTTTTTCAAATACTTTTATGAGGAAGATAAAATAGCACTGAATTCTTTATAAGTCAGTATGGTTCCATTTTGTAAGAACATTAAACTGACTTTGGTTCTACCAAAATACGCCATTTCTTAAATTTTATCTTAAAGAAAACAAGAAATTCTTCAAATGTGTAAGACGATGCCAACTGTTTTTATAAGATGTTGTACACGCCCAATAGCAGAGAATGATTGGTTTATATCTGAATGTTCATGTAAAAGAACAGAGCAACTCTTGGTCCCCAGGAATACTACAGACATGAGAGGAAAACATGGGCATGATAAAACAATTACCCAAAAGTGGTGGGAAGTGCAACAGAAATGGTATACCTTTACTTTCTGTTGGTTAGTATGAATACTTTCCAAAATCTGGTCATCATGTCTGAACTTTTTTAATGCACAGAAAATATGTTTTTAAAAAAAATGTACAGACCTGGCAAACATGATACAGTTTGTTTTGCCAACAAGTTTCTTTTTTAGTCTTGACTGAAATCCTGAAGCTAGTTATCTGCTGGTAATAACATATTCTATTGCCTCTAATAGTTAATGTGGAGCATCTATTGGAACCAGTACCGTGAAACATTCAGATGATTGAAGAAAATGAAGAAGTTGGTGTGCAGGAAGCAAGGTCAGGTGTCTGCACATGGTCCTTCTCTGAGACGTATAGTCAAGCCACCCTTATCACCAGTCTACAACTCAAACATGTGTAAGTGAGGAAAATGTATTTTCAGACAATTTGTGGCCATCTGTCAGTAAGTACCCATCATCTGTAACTCCAGATGTAAATGGTGACCCGAGAACTTCAGTGCACAACCAGCACAGGTTTACAAGGCAGCATGGGCTACGTGACAGGGCACAGGGTGACTCAAGACTTTGACAGTGAGACGATCAGAAGACAGGTAGAGGGTGAGCCTCAAAGAGACCCACGGGCTGTGGGCAAGAAGCAATGGAAAGAATGGATGCCGTGCTCTATACCTTTGCTCTCTTCAACGATATTTTATTCAACACGATGTGATTAAGTTTGACCCTCCTGGGGAATGGTCAAGAAGTCATGGAAAGACAGAGAACCTGAAGGTATACGATGGTACTTATGACTCTGAAATGAAACAGTTCACCTTATAAAATCAAGGGTCTCCTCTAGATTAACTTTTAGGCTCACATTTACAAAGAGTTACACATTAATATTTTTATTTGGCAACCAGTAAATGCTAAAAGTAATAATAATAATGCAATATGCTTTAGCCTACAAATGGATCAGCAATTCTAGATAACCTGTTGTGAGCCCTGTTCTAGTTTTGTTTTGCTGCAATGACAAAGCATCATGACCAAAAGCAACTTAGGGAAAGAAAGGGTCATTGGGCTTGTAATCACAGGTTGCAGTCAGTCATTTTGAGGGAGTCGTGGCAGGACTCAAGCAGTGAGTTACATAACATTCAGTCAACAATAGAGAGAAACCAATGGATCCTTGCTTGCTGTGCCCTGCTAGCTTTCTCCTGTCTTTCATTGTTCAGAATCTCGTGTATAAACAGTGATGCTATCAACAATGTGCTGGGTCTTGCTACATCAATTAGGCATCAACACAGTCCTGCACAGATATGACCATTGGTCAACCTGATCTAAAAAAAAAACCACCACATTTGAAGGTCTCTTATCGTGTGATTCTAGGTTGTAGAAATCTATCATTTAAAAAGTAACCGGCAAGGCACTATTTAGTACTTCTCATACAGTGTTAGAATGAATCAGGCACAGGAAATGGGACATAACACCAATCCATCATAGCACTATCACAAGCTACAGTGTGAGGCTGATGCTTTCAACGCCTGGTCTTGTATATGTGAAGTAGGAATCAGTGGCAAGGCTTCAGATCTCAATACCCTGCCATGGACAGCCAGGTTCTCCCCATCAATAATGTTTGAATAGATGCAAGAGATTGCATATTTATATGTTGTAAACATATACTGCTTATCTTTGAAAACATGTACATGTGTTTTATGTTACTTCTTAAGTATTTTGTTTTTTCGTTTTACAGTAAGTAAATGAATCCTAAAAGAAGCCTATTGCTTTGTTTACATTTTTTCAAGGAAATTTGAAAATTAAGATCATATATACTTGTGTGTGTATGTGCATATGTGTGTGTATGTATGTGTGTATGTGTTTATGTGTGTATATGTGTATATGTGTGTGAATATGTGTGTGTGTGTGTGTTTGAACAACAATTGACAAGATAAGAGTCCCTTATCTTGCATTTTATAGGTAAAAATAAATCCTGCATCATATAAGGGAGTGTTTGGAGGGAGAAAATAGAAGAGGGAAATGATGTAATTACAATGTAATTTTTTAAAATTAAAAGAGAAATCATTGCTTCTTTGTCTTTCTTCTTTGGCAAAGACTGATCTGGACAAGAAAGTAGGAGGCAGCATGTAGGTTTATAAAGTTACAATCACTTAGACTAAGAAACAGGGCTCAAAAGTGGTCTGAGAAAAACATGGATAAAAGAATTTACATCTGTTTAATAGGTTCCAAGGTGCCCTTGGGAGTCATTTTCTAGAAACTAGAACATTGAATTTGGAGCTGCTAAAGGATGCACACATCTCTGGGTATTTTGAGAACAGAATCCAATTGTGTGCATACTGATCGCTTTAATACTGTTGATGACAACACAGTTCCTTTGTGCTTCTATGAGTTTCTACATGCAAATTCAACATCACAGATCCTTCTGCTTTCTGGCCAAATCTAATGCCAAGTGAATGAGGGAGGATCTCATCACTCCTCTGTTTCCTGGTTTAGTAAAAATGTCAGGGTTTTGCAATCCCAGGGAAGGCATGCAGGTGCTATTCTTGTAAACAGAAAGTTAGAAGAAATTCAGCCAATGTTCACCTCTCTCTCTCTCTCTCTCTCTCTCTCTCTCTCTCTCTCTCTCTCTCTCTCTCTCTCGGGCCATGTTTGGGCTTTGTATTCCTCTTTCTGCAGCACATGCATTCAGAAATCACAAAGTACCAGATGAATTTGCTTCTTTGGTCTGGATATTCACCTGTTAGAACAGACTTCATCTAAAAAGAGGAAATTCTACAGAGCGCTCTTTCCCTTCTCGTGCTTATTTTTGATGTAAATGACTTGCTAACACCCAATCTCATTAACTGAAATATGTGAGATTTGTCTTCCTTTTTCTGTTTCTAACATGGTGAAAAATGCTATTTATATTTTGAAAAAAATATTTCTAGCAAAGACTAAAGTCACAACATGCAAGTGATCATTGAGACACAACCCTCTGCGTCCCATCATTCTTTAGGCTATAGTCACTGCATATTCTTCATAGACATGAAAGAACCATCTTTGAACTCAAAGATGATAATTTCAGTCAGGTCATGCTGGGTACTCCTATCAAAAGTTGTCTTGTGTCTGCTGTCCTTAGACTCCCTTAGGGGACTGACAGTAGCAAGTATTTTGTAAGGAGTGCACACTTTAATATAGTTTTCTAAATCATAGAGAGAAAATTGTGTCAACATGAGACTATAGTTCTTCTCTTAACTTGAGGATGGTAGAGATGTCAAGAAAATAGAGGGAAGTCAAGATTACAGTCTAGATTATGACATAACAATTGCAATGTTCAAACATATAGATGATTGGTCTTCCTACTAATCTAACCTTAGTGCTAACTCACTTTATGCACATTGATGCATGACTTTCAAATGCTGGACTCTGAAGAAGAAGCATTTTATCCTTTAGCAATCAGCACAGACTCATTGCTTTCTGATACTCAGGCTGCATTCTTTTAAACACTTCTCTGTGAATTTAATATATTTTGCTCAAATCCAGTACTCCTCTTCTTTTACTATTCTTCACAGGACTTCCATTTTCCCCTCCAAAATCCACATACTCTTTTTGTTTATAATATTTAAAAGATTTTTTTTTCATTTTACATACCAATTACAGTTTCCCTTCCCTCCCCTCACTGTGTTGACAGACGTTTCATTCCTGCCCAGTCCCACAGTTGTTCAGTCCCAAAGAAACACACAGAGGTCTACATTAATTATAAACTGATTGGCCTATTATCTTAGGCTTCTTATTAACTCTTATAACTTACATTAACCAATAATTCTTGTCTGTGTTAGCCACATGGCTTGGTACCTTTTATCAGCAAGGCATTTTCATTTTGCTTCCTCTGTGTCTGGGTGATGACTTCAGACTATTTCCTCTTCCCAGAATACTTGTTGCCCCACCTCTACCTCCTGCCAAGTTGTCCTGCTTATACTTCCTCCCTGGCTACTGGTTAATCAGCCTTTTATGAAAACAATGCAAGTAACAGGGTACAAGACCATTGTCTCACACACTCCAGCTCCTCCCTTCCCTCCAACCACCCTCATCCACTCAGAAAGGGTAAGACTTCCCATGCAAAGTCAATGACATCTGACATATCAAGCTGAGACTGGATCAAGACTCTCAGAGGGCAGGGGGTGGTGGTGGAAGGTAACCCTCCATAGGGAATAGACTCCAAAAAGCCAGTTCATACACTAGGGATAAATTCTACTCCCATTGTCAGTGGCCCCGCAGACTGCCCAAACCATAGAAAATTGTCACCCACTTTCAGAGGGGCTAGTTCAGACCTGTGCAGGTTCCCCAGCTGTCAGTTCAGAGTCAGTAAGCTCCTACTAACTTGCATCAGCTGTCTCTGTGGGTTGTGCCCTCATTGGTGTGGGAGAATTGTCTGTATTCTGTCAATTATGTTTTAAATAAATGCTGATTGGCCACGAAGGAAGTATAGGCGGGTCAATCAGACAGGAAACAGAGGTGGAGCCATGAGAACAGGAGAATTCTAGGAAGGAGGAAGCCCACTTCTCCCAAGTCCTGCCCAGATCACTGAAGAAGCAGGATGTGACCTGTCTTGCTGAAAAACGTACCTAGCCATGTGGCTGACATAAATATGAATGGGCTAATATAAGTTACAAGAATTAATAAGAAGCCTGAGCAAATGAGACAAACAGTTTATAATTAATCCAGACTCTCTGTATAATTATTTCGGGGCCAAGCTAGCCAGGTGGCTGGGGCAACAAGCAGCCCAGCCCTCGTGTTATACATCATGATCTTGATCCCTTTGCTCATATTATCCCTCTTCCTTTTCTGACTGGACTTTAGGAGCTTGGCCCAGTGCTTAGCTGTGGATCTTTGCATCTGCTCCATTAGTTACTGACTGAAAATTCTATGATGACAATTGGGGTGGTCATCAATCTGATTACTGGAGAAGGCCAGTTCAATCACCCTCTCTACTATTGCTTGGTATCTTAGCTGGGGTCATCCTTGTGTATTTCTGGAAATATTCCTAGCACCAGGTTTCTCCCTAATTCCATAGTAGCTGTCTCTATCAAGATATCTCTTTCTTTGCTCTCCCTATCTGTTCCTCCCCCAACTAAGCCATTCTATTTCCTCATGTTATGCTCCCCCTCCATTTCACCACTCCTTCCCCTTCCACCCCAATTTACTCAGGAGATTTTATTTATTTCCCCTTCCCAAAGGCATCCATGACTGTCTCTCTTAGGGCCCTCATTGTTACCTAGCTTCTCAAGGGTTGTTTCTCTAAGGCAAAAGACATGGTAATAAGACAAAATGGCAGCCTACAGAATAGGAAAAGATCGTCATAAGCCCCAAATATGACACAGGGCTGATCTCCAAAATATATAAAGAACTCGAGAAACTAGACATCAAACTACCAAATAATCCAATTAAAGATGGGATATAAATTTAAACAGAAAATTTTCAACAGAAGAATCTCAAATGGCTGAAGTATACTTGAAGAATTGTTCAGCATCCTTAATCATCAGGGAAATGCAAATGAAGGCAATACTGAGATACCATCTTATACCTGTCAGAATTGCTGAGATCAAAAACACTGATGACAACTTATGCTGGAGAGGGCATGGAGTAGGGGGGAACACTCCTCCATTGCTGGTAGGACTGAAAACTTGTCCAATTACTGTTTAAATTCCTATGGCAGTTTCTCAGAAAATTGTGAATCAATTTATCTCAGCACTCAGCAGATTCACACTCATATCACAAGGACATTTGCTCATCTATACTTATACCAGCATTGTTTGTGATATCAAGAACTTGGAGATAATCTAGATGCTCCTCAGCCAAAGAATGCTTAAAGAAAATGTGCTACATTTACACAATGGAGTACTACTCAGCACTAAAAATCAGTGACATCTTGAAATTTGCAGGCAAATGGATGGAACTAGGAAATAGCCAACCTGAGCTAGGTAACCCAGACCCAAAAGGCAAACATGGTATGTACTTACTCAAAAGTGGATATTAGACATAAAGAAAGGAATAAAAGGCTACAATCCGCATACTCTCCTTTTAAACCAGCTATGTCCATTTAGTACTGCCAGTGTACATAAAGGTATAATACCATCACTGGAATATTTGAAGAATATAAGAAATCAGTACTCTATCCTGTATGATATGAGTCTCTTTCCCTGGCACACAGAAACTGTTTAACATGTATTTTTTACTTAATATAATTTTATTTGTTGATATTTCCTTATAATATTTTGTTATCATATTCAGACCCTCTTCTCTCCCTATCTCCTCCCAGAGCCACCTCGTATGATCTCAGTCCTATACAGACTTGAGTCTTTTTGTTTTGATAATCTGCCAAGTCAAAATTTTCGTGCACATGTACGCATATGTTTGAGTACATTCATAGGCACATAGTTATCTACCAAAGGTTACACCCTTGAAGAAAACTAATTTTCTTTCCCAAGAGGGCATCAACTATTGTTAGCACCTCAGTTAGAAGTGGAGGAGTCATGATTCCCTTCCCTTTTCCATGCTGGGATCATGTCTGCCTTGATCTTGTCTTGAACATTCACTTAAAATTCAGTGCTCTTTAAAGTTCCTTCCCTCAAATAACCAAAATCACCCCCATTTTTTTCATTCCTTATGAGTATTCACTACTAAATTTGAAAGAGAAGACACTATTTTATGGTCCAGAAAAAAACACATTTCACAATTCACAAGACCAAAGATACCGAGGCAAAGATTGCTCAGTTGGATTATACTTGACACAAAAAAAAGCTTTTTCATCGCGATAAAGTGTAATTATACCTCTATTGCTTTACTGCGATTAATGTTAACTGTGAATGTTTCACATAAGCTCGAGAAGCACTCCCCCCCTCCTGTCTTCAAGTACCTAACAATTGTGATAACAAGTGTTTACTGAACAACTTCAATGCTTCTAACTCTTGGCTATTTATTTGTTCACTTAATATTCTTAGAAACTTGCCAATTACTTTCATTCTAAAGGTGGGAAAACTGCAAAGCAATGGGAATAGGTGATCTACCTAAGGACAAAGTTAATGAGTGAACAAAGATTCAGAGTTAGGTAGTGTAAAATTATTGCCAAGGTCGATTAAAATAAAGGTCAAGAGATGACTTAGACTCATGATACTTGGTTAACTTTTCAGTTTCATAGCCTTTATTATCTACTAAGTAGAGAATTCCAGTCCTCCAACACTCTTTTTAACATGTATTTTTTTATTTAATGTAATTTTAATTTTTTGAGATTTCCTTATAATATTTTATAATTTTTTCCTCTATGTTAGTAGAAGTATTACTAAACTCTATGATGCCATGGATAAGTGCCTACTTCTAGCTTATTTCCAGTCATCCAGAAAGATACCTTCTAATAAATGAAAAACTATGTCTAGTTTTTGTAACAGTATTTGTAGATATTGTTGAGGAGTAGACAAGACAATTGGTCCAAGGTCACCATCCAAGTGATTACACAAACAAGAACCTTCTGAACAGTTATTGTGTAACCAGACTAGACCCATATTCCAGGTCGTCATGATAACTCGCAAGAAAGATATTCAGTCTGTATTTAAATTTAAGCTCTGATTCTGTTGCATCTTTCAGTGCATTTCTGAGCAGCTAATCTAAGCCACTGATGATGTAAATAAAACATTCAGTTTCCTTGCAGAAATGCTACCCCCCATCCTTCATGTAATAATGCAACGCTTTGTAACAAGCTTTATAATGAGGCTATGAATTAAAGTGATGCATTGCTTTTCAGGGGTACTATATGCATCACAACAGCCTATATTAACAATTTAAAACCATATAATGTGCTTTATAAGCTAATAAAGTATTTGCATCTAAATGATTTATCAAATATGAATAATGCATCCAGAAATAACTTACAAGAACAAGGCCAGCCTCCTCTGCTCCTTCACTGGCTGTTTTCTCCTGGAGTTGAAACTGAACATGCGTGGACTCGGAGTTCTGAGCTCTAGACACCAGACTCTGCTCTGTGGCAGTATGCCAGGGTTTTCTCCAGGGTTTCTGCCTACTTTCCCATTCCCTATGTATCAACCACACTTTCTTCCCTTCTGCTTCTGTCTCTAGCCTATTATCTTCCTCTCTGGACTTCTCTTCCTTTTAAGATGTTTATCATTCAGTTATTATTTTTCTGAGACTTAATTCACAAACACAGTGTTAATAGAATTCCCCTCCCTCTCCTCTCTTCCGTTCCTCATATCCCCATCTCCTCCAAAATTCATGTCCTCTTCTTGTTTAATTATTACTGTTATAAACACGCACACACACAATGTTGTGATTATTTCTTGTTATTTGCATGCACATGTGTTTAGAGCTGACAACCTGGGATTAGATCACCTATCAGAGGCTCCTGATTGTAGAAAGATTCTCCTTCTCTCAGCAGTCATTAAGTCCACCTAGGGATGGGGCCCCATGAGATTTCCCCTACCATGTTTGCATGTGAATTGATATTGGTATTTCTCAGGTTTTGTTTAGATACCCATGCTGTTGTGATCTCATGAGTACCATTTTCCTGACATATATTATTTATATATATTATTGCATTATATAGAATTATTATAATTGTTCTTTGCATCTTGAATGATTGTAAATTTCTGTAATGGTCTCTATCTGCTGTATAAAGAAGCATCTTTGGTAAAAGGTGACATCTATACCAGGAAACTCAATAGAGACTGTGATGGGGTCCTCTAGAGAGGAGACTAGAAAAGCACAGGTGCTGCTGGAGGGATATGAGAAAACGAGGGAGAGTTTAACAGGGCATGGGAGAGAGGGTGATACAGAAGAGAAATAAACAGGAGGGAGGAGAAATAAATACCACTAAGGGTGCTTGAAAAAGCCATACAGACTATCATTTTATGCTAACTTAAAATTACTACACACACACATTGTGCCACTTGAGGTGATAATGCTCCCACTACAAAAGCACACAGAGTAACAAATACCTATGATATTCATGGGAAACCTCCTCTCGAATTGTTGGCTAAAAGAATCTAAGATTATCCCAAAACATTATGTCTATTGTCATGCTCTTGGTGCCTCCAAGAACTTAAATGTTAAGACCCTATTGCTGAAGACACCACACACTTCAGTTCTAGAACTTGGAAGAAATAAAGTGGATCTGAAATGGGAGCCTACTCCTTAACAAGTAGTTCTGAAAACAAGAAGGAGCTATGGCAAGCTTCCAAAGGGAAATAGTAATAAATTATATGACCCAACTGCAACACCTACAAACCACAACATTGTCTAGAATGGCAAGATATCCTGAAAAGTGAGGTAGTGGCAGCCTGTGGACTGCCAACAGACCATCTAACTCGAGTTAAGACCCACTTAATACAGGAGAAATCATCCTGATTGTTTAATTTAGTCTACTACCAAAGGCTGAGAATGTATTACTGTCATTTCCCCAAACCGGTATAGTTTCCAGTTGCATTCTAAATGTTTATCCTTATGTCCATAGACAAGTGCAGCTCTCATGTAACATATGTTATAGACATCATGGGGGAATTATAGACTATTTCCATGTAAGAGGAGATAAAAGGAGATATATGTAGTTGATAAAACAGTCAGAAAATACATGTGACAGATGTGAGGACTCAGAAAGAGAGCAGATCTAATGCTTTGCAGACTTTCAGACATATTCACATTTGAGGATAAACTTTGGTCTCATCTGTAATACAAACAAACTTTCATACTAAGATTTTAGTCTGAAGAATTGTCTTTGTGAATTCTAACATGAATTTCTGGAACTTCGAAGCAAGGTATTCCTTAGCCTGGGTTTCATGACAAAACTTGTCTTAGAAGGGACATATGACTGATAGACTCTAGACCAACAGTTCAGAAGCCTCCATGGGACTCAACTAGTCCCTCTGCATGTGGGCCACAGTTATATAGCCTAGTCTGTTTGTGAGACCCCCAGCAGTGGGACCAGGATCTATCCCTGGTACACAGGCTGACTTTTAAGAGCCCATTCCCTGTGGTGGGATTCCTTGCTCAGGCTTGATGTAGGGACACGGGGGCTTGGTCCAGCCTCAACTGAGTATGCCAGACTTTGTTGACTCCCCAGGGGAGGCCTTACCCTTTCTGAGGAGTGGCTGGGAGAGGGTGGATTGAGGGGAGATATTGGGGGGAGCTTGAGGTGGGGAGGAAGGGGGAACTGTAGCTGGTATGTAAAATAAATAAAAAAATATTTAAAGCATAAAAAAAGAAATGACCATATATGTGTAATAAATAGAAGCTCAGTGGAAAAATTTGCAAGAGTTCATGTCTCTGTTTAAGAGGAAACCAGCTAACTCATTAGAACACCATCAAACAGTCCAAACTAACTGAATCTCCAAAGACTAGGGGCTCCTGTGAGAAGATAAAGGACTACCAGAAAATAACTACAAGAATACACTCATTGGAGGCCAAAGCTTTTAAGAACAAACTCTCTATGGGTGTGTAGAATATGTGCGGGAGCCGAAAAGGGATCAGAATCTGGGAGAAGCCCAAGCTACAGTCTGATGCTGCAACATAAAATCTAACTCTCGTATAGGAGACTAAATAGGATAAAGACCCCTAGAACATTAGCAACTGTACGAATGAGAAGCAAAGCATAAAAATTTCTCAACAGATTCTCCAAAACTCCATCTATAAATTAAGACACCAGCATTCCAAAAAATAGCAATTCACTTCTGAGGCATAAATGATCTCCTAATTATCTCTATGGTTTAATTTTCAAGATTCAAAGGTAAAGTTCAAATATGGCTGCCAAGAATTGAAAGTGGAGTTCAACTAAATCAATTAAACTCAGGAGAACTTCCCAACCAATTTATCTGAAAGACTAAATTCAGTCAAACTCATTCTCCCAAAGTTTTCCTAAGAAAAAAGTCAATGGAATCCAGAAACAATTCCATGGAATAAAACAGGTAAATCATTATTCAGAATATCCCCAATCAAATAGACATGGTAACACATACATGCACACATGCACACACACATATGTGTACATGCGCACACACTTGTGTGTGCTCAAGTACATGCACAAACACATACACGCATGTTTACAAGCACACAATAAGCGCACATACACACACAGGCAAATACAAACACATACTCCTAATATGCAACTTGAGAATGGGGACTTTACTATCAATGCAAAAGTTGAAGAAATATTATGAACAATTATGCAAAAGTAAATTAGACAACATAAAAGAAAGTAGCAAATTATAGGAAACAGAGATTATCAGGCATGAATCAAAAAAGAAAACAAATTCTAATGAGTTTGTGTCTGTAATCACTAATATCTAACACAAAATTTTACATGATTCCTTCCAAAAATCTTCTAAATAGTAGAAATAGGAGAACCTTTCAGAAATCATATAACAGGACAGGCATCAGATTGTACAAAGCCAGAGAAAGCTTCGAGGAAACAATTTGACAGTCAGTATACCACTAACCATGATGAACAAAGTGCCAACAAATCAAATTCATTAACATACTTAATATTTTACATACTATGACAAAGTGAGATTCATCCAAAGAGTGCTGGTATGACTGTTGTTTGGTAAGGAATCAATCACTGTGATACATCCATCAGCTGTTTACAATATGGTAATCTTATTTGATGGAAACGTGTATCAGGTAAACCAAAAACCTTTCCAACATAATGCTGAGTAAATGGGAGAGAAGGAAAAGAAGAAAAATCCTTAAACTTGAGATGGGGGATTTATAAAGAAGTCACGATAAGTCATTGGGCAGTGCAAGTGTGATGTCTTTCCCTACAGAAATCAACTCCATTCCCAATCTCACCAGAAAGAATAAACATAAACAAGGAGGTGGAAGAATTTTAAAAGGAAATTACAAAACATCGGTGAAGATATATAAAAGAAAAAAAAAAGAAGCATTCCAAAACCATCCTACTGTCCATTACTGTTAAAATGTCAATGCTATCCAAGGTCATTGGCAGATTCAATGAAAATTCCCAGTATCAAAAAACCCAGTTTTTTTTGTTTGTTTGTTTTGTTTTGTTTTGTTTTTGAGAAATGGAAAAGATAATTTTCAAAAGGACTTGAATGGTCAAATTATACAAGTAAGAACAGTACTGAAGGGCTCCTACTTCTCAGTTCTGATACATACTCAACAATTGCTGGGATGGAAATATGCTGGTTCTAGCACAAGGATGCACAGGGAGATCAGAGACCAGCAGAGGGGAGCTATGAAATCACTGATAAGTCTCTATGTCTGATCTCCAGTTTTCTTTGATGTGGGATTCCCCTCTGTATGCTGTAAAGACCATTGGTTAATAAAGAAACTGTCTTAGGCCTGTGATAGAGTAAAGTAGAGTTAGGTGGGGCAAACTAAACTGGGAGAAAGGAAGCAGAGTCAGGGAAGCCATGAAGTCACCACCAGAGAGACACACTGAAACCTTGCTGGTAGGCCACGAGCCTTGTGGTAAAATATAAAATAATGGAGATGGGTTAATTCTACATGTAAGAGCTAGCTAGCAATATGCTTAAGTAATTGGCCAAACAGTGATTTAATTAATACAGTTTCTGTATGATTATTTCGGGTGTCTGGGCAGCTGAGAAACAAACATGTGGCCTTGTTACTACATTTCTCTTGTTGTTGTTATTCTTACCAGCATGTAGAATAAAATCTTCATCATTATTATTAATTTTAGCTATTTGTGTGAACTCAACTTTGTCTACTTTTTGGGAGGGGGTATGCTATACATAATGATTCGTCAATTTTATTCTAAAGAGTCATAATTTAATCTTTGGGATTCTTATCTTCTCTCAGGAAAATATTGGAAAAAGGAGTTTGACTGAGCTTGTTTGTTATAAAGCTGAATAGGGGATTCTTGTAAGTTGAATTTTTTTGTGGGGGGAGATTATTCAATGGAGGAAGGAAGAGTCTTAGCAGGTATTGAGGCCATAGTGTATTTACATACAAGAGAACAGAGTTACACTCTCAACCCCAAGAAATATGCGTAAATTAACTATAAACAAACTAATGACTGAAATAAGGAGGTTTAAATAATGAAACTGATGGAAGAAAACTAATGGAAGAAATCCTCATGGCCTTAGATTTATCAACAGATTCCTAAGTATGGAACACATTGCAAGGCAACATAAAAGCAAATAGAAATTAATAAACATAAAAATGCTTGTACTTTAAAAGGCATTGTTAAAGAAGTGAAAGGAAGCATGTTTAATAGAGATTTTATAGTATCTACATATAAAAGAATTCTGAAAATAAATTACAGATGCTAAACCATTTACTTTTAAAAGTTCTTATGAATTTAGGGAGACATTTTGTTTTTCCAAAAGTTCTATTGAAAGACTCATGAAATACATGAGAATATACAACGTTATTAAGGAAAGCAGAAATTAAAATTACTATATTATACCACCCCATGCATACAGGGAAGGGCTATTGTGAAAAGTGGGCAATAACAAGTTTTGGCTAGGAAATAGCAAAATCAGACTCTTCATATTATGGGTGAAATTGCAATATGGTCTGCGAAATATGTAGAAAAATTAGTGGTTTTTAAAAAATAGAATAGAATTGTCATATAAATATAAATTTAGCCATTTATTTAAAGTAGTTAAATAATAAATGCTCATATAAATATGTGTGCATTTACAGCAGTGTATCCACAGAAGTAAATAAACACACACACAAGCAATCCAAAGACATGATCTCTGTGTGTGTCTGTCTGTCTCTATCTCTTTGTCTCTTTCTCCTCTCTCCGCTCTCTGTATGCAACATTCTCTATCTCCCATTAAAAACATAGAAGGCAGCCAAACACAGACCCATAGTACATCATGGAATATATGTCTGCAAAATATGCTTATCAAGAAAAAATAAAACATATTATATATGACATTTCTCTTTCTTTGAAATCATAAGAAAATTGCAACATTTCCCACTTTCCTCCCTCCAAACCTCCATATGTTCCTCCCTACTCTCCTTCAAATACATAGCGTCTCTTTTTTTTTACCTTGTTGTTGCACACATGCATGTATATGTGTATGCATGTACTGAAATAGAATCTGTTCAGTAGGTACAGCCTTTCTTGAACGCATGTTTTCAGGGTTGTTCATTTGGAAATGCACCTCAAACTGTGGATTAAAGCAAAACAAAAAGTGTTCTCAAATTTGATGTATGTTATCTATAAGAGATATACTTGGCATCATATTTACTGTTACTAAATATTTGGATGTGTTTCCACTAAGTTTGAGAAAATTTCTCTTATTCATTTCTACTAAGAATCGTACTCTGTGTGCTGTGAATTTTAATAAAAGCAAGAAGAACAGGTGGTACAAAAGAGCTAAAGAAGAAATAACCATTATTTTTCAATGATGGTTTACTTTATATGCACAAAATACAAAATATACAGAAATATTCTAGATTGAATAATTGAATTTAACAAAGTAGGATACATGGTCAGTGCACAAGAAATTAATTATAGTTCTTTGAATAAACAATCCCTGACTTATTAATTTTATAACATGGCAGTGATGTCAAAACTATAAGCAATAAAAAATGCACTCAGTAAAAAAGGGAAGTTGTTTTCTAGCCTAGCAATGTGCTAGAAGATGCTCTCCGAATACTGCCCATTCATTGTAAGTCATGGACTACCAGTTAGCTCACAGTATGTGTGTGTGTGTGTGTCTGTGTGTATAAACCATCCATTCTCTCTGATGTTCTGTTGCTAAGTTGAAATGCTTGGTAAATAAAGTGCATTTTAAATGTATGACATTTTCTGCAAACCTGGGACTGATTGGGATATTAATGCATCCCAAGTCTCAAACATCTGTAAAACCACCAACTATTTATTAGTTGTATTGAGGTTTGTATATTAATACTTCCTAAAACACTTACAAGCCCAATAATTAATTAAATGAGAGATATGTAAGACCTCAGAATTGAAAACTACCTAATATTGACAGGGAAACCTAAAAATCTCAAAAGGGAGAAAGATATGTCATGTATATAGATTAGAAGATTGAGAATTGTTAAGATGTCAATTCTCAAGCAATTTTCTATAAATAAATCCCAATTGCAGTTAAGCTCCACTAGGCTTTTGTTGTTGTTCCTGAAGAAACCGTTAAGCTGATTATAAGCTTTATAGGGAAAAGCATATTATCTGAAGTACTCAAGAATAATTTGGGAAAAAAAAGGTTTAAATTGGAGGGCTTATATTACCTGATTTCAAACATTAATATCTAGTGACAATGACAGTGTAGTATTAAGGTAAGAATAATGGGAATTTTCAATCATCTATAAAAACTCACTTGAATTAATTTTTGCAAGTTTCAAACAGTTCAGCAGGGAAAGAAAAAAATTTAAAATTTTTGGTGCATGATGGAGCCTCCAGAATTGTTTGTAATAACTGACCACATATTCTCACTTGTAAATATCTTAACATAAACATTATAACGGTAGTTTCTTGAAAGAAATGGTCTAGGGGATGTGTTCATGACATTAGAATATTTAAAAAAAAACACTTAACCAAAATACATCAGAAAGCCAAAAAGCATTAAAAAAGAGAATAATGTCTTAAGTTTAAAATTCTCCTTTTCAAAAGGCAAATTTGAAAGTGGAAAATAATCCAAAGACTGAAATAAGTATTACTTATTATGTCATATATACATTTTTATAGGATAAATATTTAATATAAATGTTTAAAGAACTACAAAGCTGTAGGTGAAGGAAAGAAAAAGTTGATTTTCTTTTTCCAAAGGGAGAAGAAGAAGGAAGAAGGGGACAAAACAATCAATAGAAATGAAATAATAGGAATAAAAATGTTCAAGGTATAGGATATTATACTAGTAAGAACACGAAACTGCAGCAAATGTTTGTATAGATCAGTGGTTCTCAATCTGTGGATCGCAACCCCTTTGAGACTGAACTCTACTTTCACAGGGGTCGCATAAGACCATCAGAAAACATGGAAACTTACATGATGGTCCATAACTGTAGCAGAACTACAGTTTTGCTGTAGCAACAAAAGTAATTTTATGGTTGGGGCTCACCGAAACACAAGGACCTGCATCAGGAGGGTTGAGATCACTAGTATAGAGAATTAATTTTCAGGAAATGAAATTACAGCCATGGTGCTGGCAGTGTAGCTCAGCTGACAGAGCCCTTGCCTCAACTGCAGAAAATCCTGAGATTGACTTGAGGCTCACAGGGGATAGCCTGTGAGGATTCCAGGACCCAGAAAGTAGAAACAAGGAGATCAAGAATTCAAGGTCATTTTCAGCTACATAATGAGTCCCTGGTGAGTTGGGACTACATGAGATACTGTGTCAAACAAATTAAAAAAGATAATCACAACCACAGAGAAATACTCTTCACCATGTGTAGCTGAAGTACGAGAAACATGATGAACAAAATCAATTACTGACAAGCCCATAAAAACAAGTACCATCGCCTTGTTGATGAGAGGATGAAAATGGTACAGGCATGTTGAAGGACCATTAGCAGTTACTTGTAAATTCTCTTAGCTAGCTATCCTACTTCTATGCCTTTGTCCACAAGCACACATGCACACTTCTCACAAAATACTTTTTAGCATACTTATCGAAAATGTCACCAAGCTAAATAGAACCAAACTATTCTCAACAAGAGAATGCCTGAGCATGTGTAATGCATTAATATCGAGTGCTAAGGGTATATAAGGGTGAATTACGGGTAATAGCAACATATGAATGAATTAAAAAGCACCCATTGAGCTGAAGAAATCAGATACAAAAGGGTAAATACACTATAATGCCATATATATGAAACTCAAGAACAGTAAGGACAACTGTGTGGTTCCTGAAATATTAAATACTACCTCAGGGTTATCACACACAAAAGAAAAGGGCAGGGCAATAATGGACATGAGAAATGTTTAAATCCTGTTTACTGCAGTGGTAATATGCATCAATTAAGTTGTAAGAAGGGATGAACCTTGGGGTTGGAGAAATGGCTCAGGAGAAAGTACTCACTGCTCTTCCATGGATTCAGAGTTCAATTTGTAACACTCTCATCAGCTGGCTCAGGGAAGCCTGCAACTCTCCTTCTAGGTCATCCAATGCCCTCTTCTGCCTCTGCAGGCACCTGCACATGCATGGCATATACACCTATGGACACATAAACAAAAAAATCTTAAAAATGAACTGATGATCTTAACTTCCTAAGACCTATACATTTTATTAGATATGAATTATACTCAAGTAGATTCCTACCCAATGAAAATATAAAGTCACCATGACAATAAGTATAAATTAATTTGTCATTACCTAGCTTTACCTTTATGGTGAAATTGCCCCATAAGGAAGGGAAGTGGATATCAGGTGTAGTGTGTTTTGTTTTTTTTTTTCCCCAGCATCAATGACAGTTAACGTTTCAAAGAATTATTTTTTGGCAAGTAAGTGCTCATAATAAATGCATTACTACATTTAACATTTACTAAGGGCTTATTCCTTTGCAAGCAAGAAAAGAAACAGGACCTTAACCCCCCTGCCCAACGTCACAGTAAATAGGGATACAGGAATTAATCTGTGTGCCTCCTGGATCTCTTCCTTTTGCCCCTGATCTTATCTCCCTTCACAAAACAGCTGTTCCTAGAAATGGAGATGGGGAAGGGAGGTGCTTGAAATTCAAAAGGAAAATAGAAAAATCAACCCTGAGAGATGGCATTAAATTTCCCCAATGAATCATTCAAACCATTTAGAAATCAGGAAAAAAATGCAATATAAGCAACAATGTAATAGCAGGAAGCTCTCTTTAGCATAGCAAAAAAAATTGGAACGACACTGTAATGGCACATGCTGGGAAGATGTGCTCAGATAAGAACTCTACCACATCGATTATATCAAGGTCCTCAGACACTGTGGAAATTACACTCGTGGTCCTTCATGAAATTAAGTGGGCATATGCTTTATAATTATAATTAATCACTCCCATTCCTGAGCACATATTGCAGAGAATTTCAATAAGGGACCTGTTCAAAGTAGTTGAATGCAATGATGTGTGTGTGTGTGTGTGTGTGTGTATGTGTGTGCGTGTGTTTGTGTGTGTGTATGTACACGTGCATGTATTGTAAGTAAGGATAAATAGTAGAATGGATAAGTATGAATAAGTAATGTCTCCAATATTCAATATAAATATAAATATAAAGGTGTGGACTTTAATTTTATGCAAGTAAAACTATACATTCCAAACAAAAAATTGCAATGTAAGTATGTGTATATATCCTAATGGACATATATACTTTACGCTGGCATCCCTGGTTGGGAAAATTAATTAAAACAGTTAAGAAAAAGAAGGAACATTACAAGAAAGCAAGCAATGCTTTCTCAGATTAATAATAAAATTTCTGGACACAAAAACCTGCAGCTAAGATGTGTTATTGAGTCCACTCCAGAAACAAGTTTCAGTCCCATCTAAATAGTTGAACATGCTTCTAGAGAAAAAAAATTACACTCCAAACATGGAGTTTCAAAGTTTGTTTCTGTATTTGAAGTGCATGTGCTTTCTGGAAGAAGTTCTGTCGGGGGCTAAACAAAAAGAAAATTGAAATCTTTGCTTCCAACTTCGGGCTAGAATTACAACTCCATCCCACTTTTGTTAAATCTTTATAGAGTACCCAGTCTTTGCAGACTTAGATCATTTTTGAGGTCCATCTAGACATGCTATCTGAGAACACCTGTTTAGGGAAGGGGCCTGGAGGTGAGTCACACTTCTTTTATTTCCCAATTTGTGAAATAATTTGGGAAATACAGCTTCTGTAGGGACTGGCCTAAATGATGGGGGGAGATGTGTCTTGCCTACCCTCTGATTCTTCTCCATGTGGCGTCTCGGGCTGATGGATGCCCTTCAAACAACATTTCTCCAGCTTTAGACAACCAAGTGCACTAAATGGTCACAAGTATTGGACTCACCTTACATCATTCATTTCTGCCGTTGCACTTCTTCAGATTGGCTTTCGTTTAGATTGCTGTTGAGATCTGTGCCTCCCAATAAATAGTGCTGCTTTTGACACCACTGTTCCGTGAAGGGCAAACAAATGACAGTGTCGAATGGTTGAATGAACACCGTGTTTCATACTCAACTTGTTGGTAGGCATAAGATACAGTGAATTTTTTTTCTCTTGAAAGTCACTAGAAACAATAGAAACCAGAAAATGCAAATCCAAAGATATACAATGAGTGACCTACGAACTGGTGGAGAGAATGCAGTTCCTTTAGCAAGCTCTTAAAGAAGACAGTAGGAAATCACTGCTCCGACACCCCAGCTGGAGACAGTGGCTGGTTCCCATCAATAAGCGCCACCCCTTTTAAGCAGCATTAGAAATGGCCCCTCATATGCTATCCCTGTAGTTCATATTGATTCATTCTCTGTAGTTGAATTATCTTTAAAAAATTTATGGTGCATTTTTATGGCAATAGCCAAGCATGCATATCATTAGTGTGCAGAGCAAAGCGTGCAAGACAAGAGGAGACCGATGGCTTTTCAATTATTGATGCAAATGAATTGCCGGGTGTAGCTAGTTTAAGAATTGTGATAAAGAGCAAAAGTCAAAGCACTGGCTTTGTGAGTTGTGTGTGTGTGTGTGTGTGTGTGTGTGTGTGTGTGTGTGTGAGTATATGCCCCTCCCCCTACTAAACTAACTCGTATTTCACTTTGGCAGTAAGTGAGTATGGCAATTAAGTTACTTAAAATTTCAGACGCTTCTAGAATTTTATATTACGAGGTGAAACTTAGAAACCAATTAGCATTTTAAAAAGGGAGAATATTCGGAATTTCAAATTTAGAAGGTGCTTTAGAGATTCTTTAATCCACCCCTACCCTCAGCAGGAGTCCCTTGGTGACTCTCCATTGATGTCGCCAGCCCCTGATTAGCTGCTGCCGCTCACTAGAGAAGGATGACCAGTGCTGCTCACAAGAGGAAAGTCACTGCAGGAAAGCAACCTTGGATTAACAAACCTAGGCATTGTTTGAACAGGACAATGCAGTTTCATTATTTGTTGTATTGACTTTACCTCCCATATTCCGGGTTATACTATCAAATTAATTCTCTCTAACTAATATTCACTTTATCTCTAGATTGGCCAATATGTCTATATTACTTGGCAGTGCCGGAGTAGGGGCTAAAGCAATCACACCTATTACAAGATATTTGGCTCAGGGTCTAGCTCCTTTGCCATTCTTTTCTCAGACTAAGCAACAACTCCTTGTCAACCAAATGCCCTGGCCACAAAAATGGACCATGTTAACTGTTTGTCATCAGCAAGTGCCACAATTTGATCCTACATTCAACATTCAGTTAGACCCGGTATACCATTTTTAGAAACTACATAATTTAATTTTTGTAACTGAGACTAAAATACCTGAAAGAAACTGCTCATGGAAGGAAGGGTGTACTTGTTCTAGTGGATTAAATCCATGACTGATTGGCCCCATACACTTAGACTGAACACAATGCTGGTGGGAGCCCATGGCAGAAGGGAGCTGTTCATTTCCCACCTGAAAGTCACCATAGGTACATCCAAGGAGGAACTAAGGTGTGATTCTAATAACCTTTCCACACTGTTCTATTTCCTCTACCTAGGACCCATCTCCTAAAATATTCTCAACTTCACAAACACTGTTTGGAACTAAGAATAAAACACATGGAATTATGGGAGATAATTCAGGTGCAAACTTCAACAGTCACACCTGACTTTTCTTTAATCTACTCACCTTGCCTTTAAGCACTATTCTCAAACTCATTTCTGCTCTGAAGTTACACTCCAATCCCACTCATTTGCCATATTGTGGATGCTACCAATGTCTACATTATGAGGGACTTAGGAAGTCATATATGCCACCCTCTCACATACCCAGTCATAGTAAATATATACATGTTCTTCACATCCTTGCCTTTTTCTTTTTGCAGTCATGGGGAGTATTTGTTGATGGGCAACCAATGGTCATACATGTTTTTAGGAGATTATCTCACAGACACCAAACTAAAACTATAGTCAATTCTCCATTCTGTTTCCCAGTTTCATATACCAAAGTATATACTGAGCATCTCAACTTGGATGCTACACTGATCCTTGAGATCCTGTCCTGCAGATCTCAAATAGAACCCTAATATCCATCTGTCCTAAGTTTATTTCTGTTGCTGTTACAAGACACCCCAAGGAAAAGCAGCAAAGGGGAAAGTATGGTTTATCTGACTTACAACTGCAAGCCATACTCCCCCATTTAAGGGCTATCAAGGCAGAGGTTCAAGCAGCCAGTTACTCATATTACATTGACAGCCAGGAGCAAAGCAAAAATTGCAATGCCCTCCCTAGTTTGCTTGCATTCATTTAGTTACCTCCTGTCATATAATTCAGGAACCCTTGCCTAGAAAATAGTCCTACCCTAGGGTTGTGTCTTGCTATATCAATTAACAATCAGGACAATTGTTCACAAACATCCCCAGAGGTCAGCCTGATTTAGGCAATCCCTCAGTTAAAACTCTTTTCCAAGATTATTCTAGGTTAAGACTAGTTAACAGCAGAAACTAACCAGTGCACCATGCTCCACTAAAACTCTAGTAATCTCTTCGTGGATCTACTTAATTACTCAATCCCCATATAACTACATAATTTTGAGGTATTACTTTGCATATAACATGCATCCAATTGAAAATTCATGTCAGTTTTACCTTTTAAATTATTTCTTGAATCCATTTACTTATCTCTAACCTTATATCTAATTAGCCTAATTCAGTCTGCCTCTGTCATGAGACCTACTTCAATAGCATCATGATTGGTCTTCTAGACTCCTGTCTTGCTTTTCTAAAATCTAATTTCTAATGCCACCCTGAGAGTCATATTTCTGAAGTACTAATCTGACAACATTCAAAGGGTAAGCCTTTTAGAATTTGCCTCTGCTTACCCCGTAAGCCACATTTCTCGGCATTATCCTCCCACCCATTATCCCGCTGTCAGGCTGAGTCTCATGAACTTCCATTCTGTTGCCTTTAGGGATTTGGATCCATTTGTCTTCTGATCTTCTCTGCTAGCTCCGGTGACTCATCCTTGATTTATCAGCCTCGTGGAATCTTCCTGACACTTCACACTGCATTGGATATCTCTTTCCTAATTTGCATGTCATCAAGTATAATTTTATCTCCTTTTTTTAACCTTTCATACTGATTTAAGAATGTTCATCAGGAGTACGATACTCTTATAAGTAAGTGGAGACAAAGTCATGTCTAGACTGTTCTAGAAAGAGTAGGCCTGGAAACATATGATTAGATAATGTATTGTTGAAGCAGAAATCTGGATGCAGTCACCCAATGTAGAGTCCAAGGAAAAAAATGGCATACACAAAGAGCCCTGAGGAAGATGATCTGCTACCTAGATGCCTTTTAAGAAAAGCAAGAGCAAGAGAAAGCAGAAAAAAGAAAAAACAAGGACACAGAAAATAACCTTTAAGAGAAGAGAAAAGGGGTTTCTATAAAAGTTTTATCTATATTTTTGAAGTTATAGTTAATCACAAAGGGAATAGTCTGTCTACTGCTAGTAAGGATATCAACATTTGAGAAGGGAAATCATAGACAACACAGTTATTATGATATTTAAACCTCACTGACATAGAACTAGCCTATTAAAATGGATTTGCTTGTTTAAGGATATGACTGTAAGAAATAAAACAAAACCGTCCTTCAAGGCTTAGGAGGTCACCTGTAAGACAGGAAGCGATTTTAATAATATGACTCACAGGATCCACTTAGGCCAAATGCGGCATTTTTACAAATCCTTTGTATCAAATAAATTGCACTGAGAACTCGCAGTGCATATTGTAAGTGCTAAAGGACCTTTTGTCCTGTATGCCACCTCATGTCAAAGCCTGGAGATTCCTTGATTCATAAATAGCACAGGGTTTATTTTCATTCAGACTAAGTCACCTGTTGGTTGAATTCCATTCTGGGTCATTACACTTGCTGTCCTTTCCAAAAACAACACATGGGTCAGTGACTATGATTAAGTTGTCTATATTAATAAGTGGTTATCTCAAGGATAATTATGGTTTCTGGAAAATGATTTGCAGAAAACGGAAATGTCTTTAAATAGTTTCAGAGTTATTTCTGTTCTCACCTTTGACATGCCTGGTGTACGCAAACTTCTCTGTCTGGTAATGAGACATTCTACTCCCAAACCTAAAGCAATGCCCTTACGCACTACTTTATTCCAATATTGGTACAAGGTACCATGCCACTTAAGGTCAAATTCAGTAGATTAACTGGATTATAATCTCACTAGCCTTTCTTAAACAGGGATCTGATACCAATTGTGTACCTTATATTTTTGATATATATGATTTTGATCATTCTAGTTATTTTATATCAAGCAATATTGCTTGCTGTTTGTTGGGCAACTTAAATTTTCTTAACAAATATCAGGAATAGAGTCAGGTAGTAGGGAAGCAAGTGAAACAAAAACAAGAAGATACACATAAGAAAGACAAGGGGCAAGTAATATGTATCCTATATAATACAAGACTATAATGCCCAGTGCTTACTTTATCCAAAGTCATTTAAGACATGGACTTGCAACCATAATATTCTTTATTTTCTATTCTTATTTTCTTTGCTGAGGTAAACTGCCTGGTTTTCTTTGGCAGTTTCAGAGGTAAACTGAAGTCTTCAGAAGACTTTGACCATTAAGAATCTACTGATATGGATAAGTACTATTTAGTGGTTACCTTTCAGAAATATGGTGCCTGTTTACAATTTACAGAGGTGCCTGTGTGACTGCAAACCACAAGAAGCTTTGTAGGTGGTAAGAATACAAAAAAGATAAAATGGTAGATGTCTTTGCTGTCAATTTCCCCCATGTTAACTGAGAAAAGTTGTAAGAGCTAGTCACAGAGCCAATGTGTATAAACAGAGACCATGCAGACCTGAATAATCACGTAGAAACTATGTTAATAACAACACTGGTCAATGGCTCAGGCGTATTTCTAGCTAGCTCTTACATCTTAAATTAACCCATTTCTATTAGTCAATGTATTGCCACATGACTGTGGCATTATCTCACTCTCTACATGTCATGTTTCCTGGACGGCTGGCTGGCATCTCTCTGTCTCTGCCTACTCAATCTACATAGCTCTGCTTGGATTTCCTGCCTGGCTTTACTCTGCTAAGCCATTGGCTGAAACAGCTTTATTCATCAACGAATAAAAGTAACACATATACAGAAGGACACTCCACATCAAGTGTGGGTATGGGTATGACTCTGAAAACGGAAAAGCAATGGGTTAGAAGGGAGAGTAAAAGCCAGGAGGGAATGTTCTGTGTAGTGTTGGCAAGAGGAAAGAGAAACATACTATAGTGAACTTTGCCAATAGCACAGCACATATAATAGACATTTGAAATGAGCACTACTTTTTCTAGACAGAGGACAGACAATATTATTCTAGAAATGACCACTTAGATTCATCAAAAACCACCAGACATCTGAAGAGCAAACAGAATGGAGGCCTGGAGCACTGTGGAGCCCAGGATGAGAGTACCCAGCACATAAACGTGAACAATGAGAGTGGAGATGGCTAAAAGGGATTTGCTGGAAATTTCCCCATGTGTTAAGAATCAAGACAACCCAGTAACCAACTAAACGGCAAAATGTTCTATAATAAAAAGACTAGGGTAGAGTCATGACTGCTGGCATAATGACTGAATGATATCTGTTCAGATAAAGTTAACAGGCTTGCATGGAGAACTGTTGTCTTTGTTTGGACAATAGCTTACAGGAAGAGACTTTGGGACAAGCAGTGGGCAGATGTCCATGGACTGCGGTACAAAGATTTTGAAAATTTTGGCTGCTGGGCTCAAGTTAAATTCAAAACATGGAATGGAAATGGTACATGACACTGAACTGAAATTAAGGGCAAGAATCAAGCCTTCCCAAATCAAAAACTAGCAAAAATGAAAAAAAAAAAACATACTGAACTACAGGTAAAGAAAGTAGAAAAGGATTGGTGACCAGAGAAACAAGGAGGACTGGTGACCCCAATATGAGAGAGCCATTTAAAGATTCCCTGGACCTTGTTAAGGTATCACATTTCTGCATATGCCAAGGAAGATGAGATTCATAGAGAAGCAGGAGTGGATCCTTGAGGTGGAGGGCTGTGCTCAAAAAATAGCTGAGAACACCTGCTTTATAACAGTGCTCTTGGAATAAATGATACATTCTGGTACAGATAACATAATTCTATTCATTAGAGTAGAGAACTCATGACTTCATCAACTCTGAAAGGCTAATTTTCTCAAGGTTGCCACATCAGGGATTACATTTCCATTTCAAATTTGTGGATTCTGAAGGACAGTCACACCATACCAACATATGCAGTAGACGTTAAAGGATACAGTGAAAGTTTTGATTTGGCATTCAGTTAATGTAAAAACAGAATAATGCTTAAGAGTGGAATGGTAGAAACTGAACTGGCAATCAGGGAGCCAGCATGGGCCTGACCTAAGCACTCTGCACATATGTAATGATTGTGTAGGTTGGTCTTCTTGTGGGAGTTCTAACAGTGGGAGTGGGGCTATTCCTGACTCTTCCGTCTGCTTTTGGGACCGGACTCCTCACACTGCATTGCTTCTTCCAGCCTTAATGTCAGGGGATGTGTCTAGTCTTTTTGCAACTCGATACAGCACATTTGGTTGATAGCTCTGGGAGGCTTGCCCTCTTATGAAGGGAAACGGAAGAGGAGTGGATGGGGGATATGGAGTGGGGGAACTGGAAGGAGAAGAAGAGGGAGAAATTTGTTGGGATGTAATACATGAGAATTATTAAGAATAAATAAGAAAAGAAAATAAAAGAGTGAACTGATGAATTCACACACATCATACGTATGCAGGTGTGCCTCAAATTGTAAATGTGCAACCTAAGCCTAACTCACTATGAAATAGTGCACTGTTACACAAGCTTAGCTTAACCTTACCAAAATATCATTGTTTTCATACAGACTACCCTCTTGCAGACTTAAAGAACATATCTTTCATGTAATCTCTTGCATATGTTATAATGTTGAAAGTAGTGTAAAGGAAATCAGTCAAGACTCAAACTTCTCAGATTTACCCCGATGTATAAATCTGGATTCAATCTTCCTTGAGAACATAAATTCCCTAAGTGTCATTTTCCTGCAACTCTGCGATTGACACCATCTTGTTCTCCACTGCCCACAAGTCCTAAGCAAAGGCTTTTGCTTCATTTACTTCCTACACAGACTCCTACATAATGAGGATTGCTCTCTGTGTTCAGATTCTGAAGTTTGCTGCTTTCTGGAAACAAAGAACAGAAAACAAGCAATGTTAACTGCTGACAAGTCCTTGGAGGCATACCGTTCTCTTGTTCCTTAACAGCTCTCAGTAGCTTTTGTGGAGTTACCAAGGTTCATTCAAGACACAAATAAAAGGCTTAGTTCTGTAGTGACTATTTTTTTTCACATTTAAAGAAAAAAAATAAAGAAAACAGAAATAACTTTAAAATTCTAAATGTTTGGTTCCCAGCAATACTTTATTTTATATCACCCTCTAATCAATCTAAAAAAATATACTTTAACTTTTAAAACATAAAACAATCACATATCAAAGAAGCCCTTAATAAAATGTAGATCATAGCAAATGAATCCATGATCTTAAACTGTTTAGATTTTCTTATAAAGAAAGAAAAAATGTTAATGTCAGTGAAAATACCTGAGCAGATTTCTCAGACAAACCTCTTTGGTGCTGTACAAACTGCTGTTTTAGAAAATGCTCTCATTTCATATAGTAAAAGGACAGGAATTGTTTTGATATAATTTAGTCACAAATGTGTCCCTAACCCCCACATAGATAATCTGTTTGCACACTACCCCATGCTCTGAAGTGCTTCCCTGGAGATTCAGAAATGATTTTCATCCTTTATTCTCATCCTTGTAAGACAAACTGAGCCCTCATCCTGTGAAGTCCATACAAAGCAGTCTTCAATATTACGGATCCCAACAATTGCGGTTGTACCCTCCTATCATTCTCTCCAGTCCTTACTACTCACAAGACTGAGTAACACATTTACCTCACAGCCCTTAACTATGTATTCTCCCGGGAGATCTTTATGATCCACCTCCCCAGCAAGAACAAAACCATGATTATATAAACTCATTTATAATATGCATTTGATTTAAAGCAGTGGTTCTCACCCTGTGGATCGCAACCCCTTGGGGGTTACATATCGTATATTCTGCATATTACATGTTTATATTACAATTTATAACAGAAGAAAATTACAGTTATGAAGAGGCAAAAAAATAATTTTATGATGGTGCGTCACCACAACATAATGAGCTGTATCAAAGGGTCACACATTAGGAAGCCTATGAACCACTGATTTAAAGCATGTGTGGAAGGGAAAGGACAATCCATAAATATCAATTCTGTCCTTCTGTTCTTCCACCACGTGTGTCCTGGAGAACAAACTGAAGTTGCAGATGGATGTATGTCTTCATGTGGGTGTTACAGATCAAACCAAGGTCCTTTAGAAGACGAACCGGTACTCTTAACTGCTGAGCCATCAATCCATCTCTGACCTGGACCATTTTTAAGATCAGGTAATAATTTAGAATGTCTTCAATGTAAGAGCCATATGATGTTGTTACATTCATGATTAAACCATCATTTGGAATTTTTGGAGAAAGACCACAATAGCAAATTGACCTTTTCATCAATTTATACCAAGAAGATATACCATCAATTTGGTGTAGTAGATCCTTCTGTATTTCTGTTGCTTTCATTGGTTGAATAAAGAAACTGCCTTGGTCTTTTGATAGGGCAGACTTAGGTAGGTGGAGTAGAAAAAACTGGATGCTGGGAAGAAGAACAGTGTCAGGCAGACACAATGAATCTTTGGCCTGAGACAGACATAGGTCAGGCATGCTTAATATTTCTCAGTAAGACACAACTGCATGGTGAAATACCGATTATTAGAAATGGGTTAAATCAAGATGTGAGATTTATCCAATAAGAGGCTAGATATAATGGGCCAGGAAGTAATTTAATTAATACAATTCCTATGTAATTATTTCGGGGATTAAGCTAACTGGGCAGTGGGACGCAGCTCGCTCCTCCTACTACATCAATTCAACCATATGAAGAGTAAGAAATATTAAACTTCATCTCCTGTTGTGGTGGCAACTGATTGACAACCTACCAAGATCTGGAATTTCCTTGGTGCTATGTCTCTAAACATGTCTGCAAATAATTCTTCTCTGGAATAGAAAAAGGATTCTCTGGAATAGTCTAATTGAGGTGAAAAGCCCCACTTTAGATGTAGGTAGCACCCTTCCATAAACTGGAGTCCAGAAGTACATAAGAAAGGTCAAAACTAGCTACACTCGAGCATTCATATCTGTGCTTCTTGGCTGCAGGTGTGTTGCCAACAGAACTATTCTTTCACACACACCATGATGGACTTCTACAAGGGGAAACCACAATAAACCCCCATTGCTCTTAAGTTGCCTTTGTTCATGTATTTTATCCAAGCCACAAGAAAGTAAACTCACAGATACACTTGAGGTTTACACATAAGGATTCTCACACTTTCTACTCTGCACTCTCTGGAAGGATCCAATATCCAACATGTGGTAGGATAGAGAGCAATGCTCTACCTCCCTAAGGAGAGTATTTCAACAAATGCTTTTATAGTGGAGTCATTTCACCAGCCCCTCTCATCTTTTATTTCAATTGCCCTTTCTTACAAATTTTAAAGCCATTTGTTTAATATGAAATGGCTTGGTGGAGTATCATATTTTAAACATAGAAATTCAAAAGATGATTTCTTAGATATCATCAATCAAATGGTAAAGTAAAACTAACAAAAGGCAGAGGTGGAGGTGGAGACACACACGTCCACTGCGAGAGAGGTGACAGAAGAGAGGGAGGGACGCAGAGCGAGAGGGCAAATTTATAGAAATCAGAAATAAAGGTGGATATTATATTGCTAAGTTATATACACTAATCTGGAATTAGAGAATACTTTAAAAATATACACTCACACATTTGATAACCTTGAAATGGACCAATTCCCTGTAAGTTACATAATGACTCAATTCTCATAAGAAATACTTTCTAAATATATATGAATTAAATTGAATAGTACCAAATTCTTCTCCATAAAGCCATTAGGCACAAATGGTTTTGTTGGTAAATTCTGTCAAATATTTAAGAAGAATGATATAATGTCTCTATGGTATTTTTCAGCCCACTAAAGCAGAGAGAACAAGAGAACTCACTTGGAAAGAGCAGTTTTCTTTTAATATCAGAGGAAGTTAAAAACTTTGAAAGGTAACCTATACAGAAACATCTTTCATGAGGAGACATGCAAATATTATTAGTAAAATATGAGTGAATTATGTTAATACAAATATATAAGAAGAATTACCTGCTAAGATCTTGTGCACATTAATCCAGGTATGCATACTGCTTCAATATATTAGAAGAAGATATCTATCACATAATGTAGTTTTCATTGTAAAATCCTTGTCCTTTGTTCCTCCCTGGATACAATAGAAGCATTTCATTTAACACAAAAGTTAATGAATTTACAAAGACATAAACCAAGTCAGCTATTTGCAACATTCTCAAGGATATTACAGTAAGTGATATACAACTTTCATACAGAATCTAAGAATAAGTTATTGAAGGTGTCATGTTCATGGTATCTATGGGGTTTCACCCTGATGTCTGTTTTTAGTAAAATATAAAAGAAGTCTTGCTATTTCATAAGGCTCCATTCCACTCTGGTACTTCAGATTCAGTTCCCTTGAATAATTTGGAATAATCTATGATCTCTCTTGAGATAATGCTGTTCTACCCTAGATGCAGACTGAAATAACACACTTCCTACTTGAACAGTTTGGGCTTCTTTTCCAGAAATCTCTATGTCCCTACGTCAATGAAGAATTGACAGGGCCAGTGTTGCCGATTACAAAGTTAGTGTAATTTCTAAAGCGTCACTGATGTTTTAAATGAGAGTATTGAAAAAGTAAATATAGTACTTGTGTCTACAATAGAGCTTCATAGAGCACTGGGATAAAACTCTGCAATCTGTTGGTATTTTGCAGTAAAATCAAGTATTGACTATATTGGTCACCATAATCAACACAGTATAAAGCTACTCTCATAAAGATTTTGATTACAGTTGACAATCTAATTACCATAAATATGTTTAGCCTTACCAATAAGAAATGTAATAAGAATTTTCTTGATTTTTTTTTCTGCACATGGTTTTAACAAAAAAATAAAGTTTGAGCATGCTGATTATTATTATGTTTATACTAGTTTTGTATATTCTAGGGCTACATACAAAATATATCTGGATTTTTTTCAAGCACTATTCTAGATTTTACATATATATATGTATATATACATATATATATATGCATACTACTATTGTCTGACTAATTTCCTTCCCTCGGTTTTTAATGATATTGAGAAAGTTTTACTAGCAGCTTAAAAATATTAAATTGGATTCTTATGGGCTCTGCTCCAATTATCTTGCCCAAGTCTTGCTTCTAGGGATTCTGAGACCATAGCAAATTCTTGGGTTACTTCTTGAGTTACATAAATGTAAGTCTACTGACTTCCAGTTCGGCTCTAATTTGATCATATGCTGGAGAGTTTTCTGGGACTTCCAAAAATAGTTCTGTAGTACATTTTATCCAGCAGTTCCATTTGCAAAGTAGTTCTTTACCTATTAAATTTTCAAGTCTTTTTTTTTATCAAAAAGATGGACTGTTCTGCTACTCTATCCCCAATGTAAGTCTCCAGTTGAGACATGGGAAAGTACTTAGGATAGTTACAACTCTTCCTGTTTAAGTGGAATTAGAATCAAGGGGAGAAGATATTCTGTAGTGATGAATTGCTAGTAGACAGTGTGGACCTTCACAGAATAGCAGGAAGTTTTATTGGTGGGACATTGTCAAATTCTCTATCTTGACTTTAATGAGCATTTTCTCTTGTACTTTGAAATAGACAAGAGAAATAATCAATAGTGGACCAAATTAAAAATTTTATGAAATTAAAAAACAGACAAAGTTTATTAGATTGCATAGTATTAACCATTAAACTTAATAACTCACTGCTAAAACAATAGACCAAGTTATATTTTTTTCATGTCTTCAGATGTCTTAGGATATAAAAATAAATTCATGTTAATACATGTATATAGAGGGATAATATATAAAATATGTATTTAATTTATATATGTTATGTTATAGAAAATTGGAAGTTTTCAGAGAAATTGATTTAGTAGTTTGAACAATCTAAAGAATACAAAATTAAGTAAATAATTTGTTTAAAAGAAACATTAAAGTAAAAGTATTAAAGATCAATAATACAGGAAGAAAACGTGTGTTGAAAAATGAAAAATATTACGGAAAGGAATTATAGTAGGTCCCAATAAATGGAAAGAAGTTCCAAATTATTAATATATGAATAAATATCAAGAAAGAAGAATTATTAACTAATTTATATATTGCATGAAAGTTTTATCCAATTTTAGCAGGATATTTGGCAGTAAATAATATAGTAATCATATAGCATGCAAAGAAATGTGGAAAAGCCAAAAGTAGCAAATTATGCTATCAGACTCTAGATATTGAAAGATTTGAAACATGAAAAGACTTGTATAAAACCACTACCCATCATTGCGATGCTATGGTACATTGGCAGGAGGGTGGCAGGAGGAGTCAACAACTCACCTGTGAACTGTATAAAGAGACAATTTTTAGCAAGGGAATTATTGTGATCCAGTTATAAATAAACACTATTTCTGTAAATGAAATTGATAACACATGCAAAGCAAATAAACTTATACAACTAAACTTAACTTTACATAATTATGAATATAAAGTAGATCAAGTATGATAACTGAATCAATGAACTTTAAGTAAAACAGAGAGAGAGAGAGACAGAGACAGACAGAGAGAGAGAGAGAGAAAATGGAGAACCAAATTATTTTGGTGTTTAATTAGGCTGAGATTTAAAATATAACAATGAAAACACCGGTCATACATTACAAAATGGTAAATTGGAACACCTTGAAATACAAACAATATTGGAATCAAAATGGGTGCAAATTGATATGTTTCATTATAAAATAAATATAAACCTTATGGGATGAGACTATTTTTAATTCACTTATCTGATAAGAGGCTGGAACTCCAAATACCTGAAGACTACTTACAATAAAATAAGATAAATCTAAAGATAACCAATATTTTTAAGATATTTCTTAAAAATTAGGTATAAAGAGGCTGATATGTATATGAAAATGTGAATTTGTCATCAACCCTTAGATTACTGTAAAATCATAATAGTAAGTACTCATTGACTATGATTTTCAAGAAGATAGACAACACTAAGTATATATAAGACTTGGATAAAGAATGAGCACCATTATTTAACACATATAAAAGCTAGAAATGTCATTTCTAAGAGTCTAACAAAGAACCTAACAAATAAAAAGTATGTTTATGTGAAAACTAAAATGCAAAGGTTCCTGGAAATATTTATTATAGACAAAACTGAAAATAAAACCAAATATCCATTATCTAGAATTCTATAAAATATTCACATTTATGCAATGAAATTATATTTAGGAATGAAAAGAATTAAGTAATATTAACACAATTTACAGCGTTAAAAACACAGAAATCTTATATTAACTTGAATAAACATAGTGTATAAAAATATTATGAAAATATAAAACAACTACATTTTTATAATTCCATTTATGTAAACATATAGTAAAGCAATATGGACAACCTATCAAAAGTTAACCCTCTTGTAGAAAACATTTTAGTGTTTTACTATGACAAAGGTGTAAAACATTCCATGCTATTTCCAAATCCTGTATTGACTATTAATCATTTACAGTGTTTATTCTCTCCCTCCAAGATCTAATCAAACACTAATATATATGCCTATATATATATATATATCACATAGTTTAATAGATAATATCATGTATTATAAAGTAATTTTTGATGAACTTTGTTTTTGATTGTTTTAAGATTAATGTAAATTATAATAGTGACCAGCGATTTCTTACATTTTAGTAGTTATATTCCATTGTATGAATTACAGAACATTTTAAATATATGAACAATTTATAATCACTTGGCCATTATATGCAATCCTATCAGATATGTTCATGTACTGTTTTTGAGTCAATTTATGTGTTATTTAACTTGAATATGTTTAAAAGTGATATTTATATATGTTTTAAAGTGATATTACTGTATGACATGATAATCACACATTTGACTCTTGGGTTTCTGAAACACTGTTTTCAAAAATGTATATGTCAATTCACATTTCCACTAGCAAGACTTGGTGGTTTCTATCTGTCAGTGCCTTTATAAAGCACTATCAGTGTGTCTTCTACATTGTGGTCATCTTTGTGAACATCGGGTAGCATGTTAGCCTGACTCTACTTTGTACTTCAATATCAATTATTGGCATTACATTTTTGTATGATCAGTAGCAATATGGAATATCTCTTGGGAGAATTGTCTCTGAGAATATTACCCACTCCCAATTCTCCCTTTTGTCATTGAGCACAAATTCTTCATATGTTCTATAGTCCATTCTCTTATGAGATATTTGGCTTCGATCTATCTTTTCAGATTTTATTCACTATCATTCCACTTTGTTATGTTCTTCAGGGGCAAACAATTCCTCATTTTATATAGTTCAGTCTATCACCCTTTGTCTTATCATCTTTGTGTTTTTAATGTCATATCTATAAAAAAACTTCATCTAAGTCAACATCATGAAAATTACACCACTTTTGTTCCCATGATTTTATTGTTTCATGTCTTATATCCATAAACTTATTATTTTAAGGTATCTTTATAGGATAACCTTTAGAAATGCAAAATTGATACTTTTCTTATAAATACATAGTTACCTTATCTCCTAGTGTTTAAAACATAATTAATTGCCCCGCTTGTCATCTCTCAGCGTTGTAGAAATGTCAGTTGACAATAACTAGATGGACTTACCTAAACACCTGTAAATTCTATAGTAATATTGAGGTATGTATCTAAATTTATTATGTTTGAGTTTTATAAATTTGTTTTTTTTACTTCTTCCCAAATGAACTTGTTGACTTTTTATAGATCTTTATTATAGTGGTAAGGTAATTCTTTACAAAATATTCATTGTGTTTTAAATGCACTTAATGGTATTTACTTCTACTTTTCACATGCACACAGCCTGAATAAGTTAAGGAAATTTTGTAAACAAAGGTAAACAGAAATCTCACAAATTTTATTTGAGTTTCTGAATCCTGTGAAATATTCAGATCTGTTATATTATGTTTCTATTTGTTTATATAGGGTTTTAATTTTGTTATGACTCATTGCTTTTATTTAATTCTGGTACCAGAAATACTTTGTATAAATCTTAATTGGTTGCTTGAAAACAATGACCCTAAGGGTCCTTTTCTGATTGCTGCTATGACAGCTTTCTGAGAAACACTTAGTGAAATGCATAGGAAATATTCCTTATATTTAGAAAATCTCTCATGTCTCAGAAAAGATGCCCTCAATGTAGCCTCACTGTGTTTTCCATGAGCATATATCTGATTCTTCCTAAGACTAGGATACACATCTCCTCTACAGATTCCCAGAAGGGCAGAGAGATCCAGGAAGCTGGCGTCCTACTGACTATGGTTCCTGTGTTCACAGTCATTTGTCTGGTATTACAAACCAGCCTTGTGCTGCTATGAGAATTTTTAGCTTGAGGCAGCTTCAACATCCACCAATCAGTAAGTACTTCCTGTTCTTCTATTTCTTTCATTGAAGGCAGAAATGTATTTTAAATGCTTCTTTGTATGCATTTTACATAGCATTATTATTCATTTAGAATAAGAGGGGGAGATTTAGGTCATGTGCAAATTGCCCTTCTAACACACAAGTCTGGTGGATTGGTTTTGAAATGTATTTTGTAGATTATTCTCCCAGGACTTTTTGTAATTTTTGCAAGGAAATCACTTTATAGACTTGTATTTGTTTCCAAATTTGACAAATTCCTTTCTCCCACCCCTAGGGAGAGAACATAACACCAAACTTGTTTTATAAATCTTTGGTATGATAATTAAAACCAGTAAAAGTATGCCCTGTAGATGTGCATTGGACATGCTCAGTGGTATTTGAGATATTTTCCAGGTTGCCATGAAGAGCATAATCAATACTCTGTATCATCACATTGGCTAATTATTTCTTGTTATGTAACTTGAGCATAACAGGACTCATATTATTGTAGCTACATTACACTGTGCCCACTTGGATTGACAAAAATTCTCATTAATAGTGGATCACCTTTCAGATAATAGAAAAACCAATGTAAGTAAATTAGAAATAGGTACCCTCTTTCTATAGACAGAGAGGAAAATGCATAGATTTAATATAGTGTCTTATAAAAAATGCCATAGCCATTCCTACTTAATGGACATAAAGGATGTGCAAATTGTGAATTGATACACAGACTATTTGATTTAAAGTTGGCCATGTTCTTCATTCCAATCTTACTGGCAATAGTGTTAACAAGGAATTGACAATTCCTGGTCTTCATTGTGTGAGCAATCATGATCACTAACTGTGAAATCACTAGGTGTGGGATTTGTATAGTCTTTAAATCAATGATTCTACAATGACTAGATATTAGATCTTTCTACAGGCCTGGGTTTAAAATATTTTGCTTACTAGTCACCTGCTGGTTTTAGTTTATTAAAGTATTCTCCAGCACAGACTGATCAACTTCCTGAACACAGACAAGGCATTGTTGTGTTTCTCTGAGCACAGTAATGTTATATAAACTTATAACAAACATGGCCAACCAGATATTGTATCATATAACAGAGGCTTGAGATGGACTCAGGCATAGGTGTTGCTTTTCTTCATTTTCTGCTATTGTTGTGACTACAATATGGAGTAGAGGGCCAATTAAGTTCAGCTAAGTTAAACTTAAATATATGATGGAAGCGTGTTTCTAAAGAATCTAATGTTCAGAGTTAATGAATGGTGTTAGATTCAATTAAAGTCATTAAAATTCAAAACAGTTTTAAGAACATATTTTTTATCCTAAGCTTTATGCAGCATTTTTTTCTTTTTTAGAACAATTACTTATTTTTTAAAATTTCATTTTACATTCCAACCACCATTCTTCCGCTCAACCCCCCTCACATTCCTCCCCCTGTCCACCTTCCATCCACTCATCCCAATGGGTAAAGGCTCCAATGAAAAGTCAAGGAAGCCTGGCACATTAAGTTGGGGCAGGACAAAGCCCTCTCCTCGTTGACACAGAGTTTAAAAAAGATAGGCCATAAAAAAAGATGGAAATCTTTCCAGTCACCTAAAGAATATATTATCCATTGTCTCTAGTTGTAGCTATATACAACTACTGCAAATGAAGATTACTCCAAAATAGCAGAATAAAAGATTATGCAGAAAATTTACCAAGAAATAAGACAGAAAACCCACCTCCCCCGAAGCAGAAATGGGGCATTACCAAAGAAATTGCATGTGACATTTAATAATTTAATAATTTCTAGGAACTAGCAACCAATACAGGGCTCTCCTACCTTTCCTCTATGAAAAACATGTTACCATGTTGAGCCATGTTGGTGCTCAAGTACAGTTTTCTATACATATTATAGGTCTCTAGGCATTTTTGCTATTTCCTTAACTTTTTGAAATTGTAATATAATTATATCACTTTGCCTTTCTCTTCCTGCTTACCTTCCTATTTTCACAGTTTCTTCTTAATTTTTAATTATTGCATGCCATGACGGCCATTCTTGGCTGTCACATTGAGTACATCTGGAATTATCTAAAACTCAAAAATTGAGGGAACACCAAGAGGGATATTTGCTTAATTTGAATAGGAAGCGATATTTTGCTTAATTTGAAATAGGAAGACCTACTTCTAATATGGATCTATGGTGTGGGAAGATACATTTTTAATCCAGATCTTGGAGCTGGGAAAACCTACCTCTAATCTGGGTTATGTCTTCTGCTGGTAGCTTATACAAGAACATGGAAGAAAGAAGCTTTTGCTCATTTCCTGCTTGCTCTGGCCTTACTAGTAAGTCCTTTTCTTTCCTGGCATTAGAGCTTACTTATTTGGTTTCTAACATACACTGAAGACCGGCTAAGAAATCCAGCCTCATGCACTAAGCAACTACTGGGTTCTTGAACTTTCTGTGCAAAGCTATCCACTGTGGAATTAGTTGTACCACAGCCTGCAAGTCATTCTGAAAATTTCTCTTTTAATATATACAGAGCGATTCATCCTACAAGTTTTGTTACTCTAGAAAATCCTATTTTCAGGGATAGGACTTTGTTATTAGATAGCCTTTGGTGTGCTCTTCCATGGGGAAGATTCTCTTTCTTTCACTGTCTCTCTCTGTCTTATAAATCTTTAGTTGAGGTGAGGCTGAGGCCTTGTCCACTTAATCCTAATTACTTTACCAAGATAAAGTTGTGCCCAGATATGATACCTATGAAATGCAACAATGTCTTTGATGACAGCATAACCCTATAAGTATAGTATTGGTGCTCCTACATGGCTGTAACAACAACTCTCTAATTGGATTTAAGATATCAAAAAGAAGAAAGTCATGCCTGGTACTGGAAACCTGGCCAACCACCCAGGGCTAGTGAGGTCATGGAACTTGGAGGATAGACTAGAAACACCGTTTTAACAAACCAACATAGTCCCTAGACATGTTTAAATAAACAGAACGCTTCCCCCAACTTCTTTCTTGGCTTTTTTGTCTTTGTATATAAGAAGTCCAATGATTTGATTTTTGTGTGTTACTTTTGTATCATGTTACTTTCTTGAATGTGTTTACCAAGTTTTCAGGTAGAATTGTTTTATGGAATAATTTCATTGAAAAGTAAGAATTCTTTGACTTTTTGTTTTTCTAGTTGTATCTCTTATATCTTCTTCATTCGTTTTGTTTTTCTAGTTAGAAGTCCTAGTATAACTTTTGTTCAGTAATTTGCACAGTGATCGACCAATAAATGCATTTCTGATCCCTGGCCAGCTCTCTTAGTGAGGAATTCAGCTTTAACTTTGTTTCTTGGAACTGAATGACTTATGGAAAGTAGGAAACATCTCAAAGCTATCAAACCTGCCTACATAATTCTTTTTTTCTGGGATTTTTTTTTTCTCAAAGTTTCTTAAAATACAAAAGTCTCCATTTCCGCCCCTCCTCCCAACCCCCTCCCACTCCTCCCACTCCCTCTCCTCCTCCCTCTCCATCCCTAAGAGCAGTCAGGGTCTCCAACCCTGTGGGTAGTTCAAGCTCCTCCCCCTTCCTTCCAGGTCCAGGAAGGTGAGCATCCAAACAGACTGGATCCCAGAAATCCAGTATATGCAGAGGAAACAAGTCCCAGTGTCATTGTCAACGCTTTTCAGAAAGACTCCAGGCCAGCCACATTCAGAGAATCCTGCCTCATTCAGAGAATCTGGCTGGATCACGTGCTCGCTCAGTCCCAGTCACTGGCCTTGGTGAACTCTCATTAGATCAGTCCCCTTGTATCAGTGGGTGATCGCACCCCTCACGGTCTTGATTTCCTTTTTCATGTTCTTCCTCCTTCTGTTCCTCATTTGGACATTGGGGGACTCCGTCCAGTGCTCCAATGTGGGTCTCCGTCTGTATCGCCATATATCGTCGGATGAAGGTTCCCTCTGATCTTGCCTTCCTTGCTCACATTCTCTTTCCTTCTGCTTCTCGTTTGGATCTAGGGAGTTAAGTCCAGTGTTCCAATGTGGGTCTCCGTCTCCATCTCCATCCATCGCCAGATGAAGGTTCTATGGTGATAAGCAAAATATTCATCAGTATGGTTATGGGCCAAGGCCAGTTCAGGCACCCTCTCCTCTGTCCAGAGAACAATCTGGGGATCTCTCCTTGGACCTGGGATCCCATTTATAATCAAGTCTCTAGTAAATCCTAAACTGACTCCCTTAGTTGAGATATATTCTTCCCTGATCCCATAACTATCCTTCCTCCCTCCCACCCTCCAAGTCCCCCGGAGCATTCCCCATTACTCCCCTGCTCCCTTCTCTCTAACCCTCTCCCCTTCCAACAACCCTCCTACCCCCCCCCCATGCACCCGAGGTTACCTGGGACTCTTGTCTATTTCCAATCTCCAGGAGGAAAAACTACTGAATTTTCTTCAGGTTCACCCTCCTATCCAGCTTCTCTAGGATCACGAATAATAGGCTCAAAGACCTTTAATTATGGCTAGAATCCATTTATGAGTGAATACATACCATATTCCTCTTTTTGGGTCTGGCTAACCTGACTCAGTAAAGCATTTTCTTTTCTTTTCTTTTTTTATTATTTTTTTGATTATTATTTTTATTTTTTATTTATTTTTATTTTTTTATTTAATTTTTACTGGGAACCCCTCCAGAATCAAGTCACATGCAAACCCTAAAATATCTCCCTTAGCTGAGATATAAACCTCCCTGCTCCCCCAACCATCCTTCTTCCCTCCCCCCTCCCATTCCCCCAAGCCTTCCCCAATCCTCCCCCTCTCCCCTCTCCCTGACCATCTTCCCTTACTTCCACTCCCCCACCCCCCATGCACCCAAGTTTGCCTGGCAATCTTGCCTAGTTCCACTATCCAGGAGGATAATTATATGATTTTCTTCAGGTTCACCTTCTTATTTAGCTTCTCTAGGATCACAAATTATAGACTCAAAGACCTTTAACTATGGCTAGAATCCATTTATGAGTGAGTACATACCATATTCCTCTTTTTGGGTCTGGCTTACCTCACTCAGTAAAACGTTTTCTATTTCCATCCATTTGCATGCAAAATTCAAGTTTCATTGTTTTTTACTGCTGAGTAAAACTCTAATGTATATATGTTCCACACCTTCTTTAACCATTCTTCTATTGAGGGGCACCTAGGTTGTTTCCAGGGTCTGGCTATTACAAATAGTGCAGCTATGAACATAGTTGAACAAATACTTTTGTAGTATGATAGGGCATCTCTTGGGTATATTCCCAAGAGTGGAATTGCTGGGTCCTGAGGGAGGTTGACTCCCAGTTTCCTGAGAAACCGACATACTGGTTTCCACAGTGGCTGCACAAGTTTGCATTCCCACCAACAATGGATGAGTGTTCCCCTCACTCCACATCCTCTCCAGCATAGGCTATCATTGGTGTTTTTGACTTTAGCTATTCTGACAGGTGTAAGATGGTATCTCAAAGTGGTTTTGATTTGCATTTCCCTGATCGCTAAGGAGGTTGAGCATGACCTTAAGTGCCTTTTGGCCATTCGAAGTTCATCTGTTGTGAATTCTCTGTTCAGTTCAGTACCCCATTTTTTAATTGGGTTAATTAGAGTTTTAGTGTCTAGTTTCTTGAGTTCTTTGTATATTTTGGAGATCAGACCTTTGTCTGATGAGGGGTTGGTGAAGATCTTCTCCCAGTCAGAAGGCAGCCTTTTTGTGTTACTGACAGTGTCCTTTGCTTTACAGAAGCTTCTCAGTTTCAGCAGGTCCCATTTATTCATTGTTTCTCTTGTTGTCTGTGCTACTGGGGTCCTACTTAGCAAGTGGCCTCCTGTACCTATATCTTGTAGACTACTTCCCACTTTCTCTTCTATCAGGTTCAAAGTGGACAGATTAATGTTGATGTCTTTAATCCATTTGGACTTGATTTTTGTGCATGGTGATAGATATGGATCTACTTTCATTCTTCTACAGGTTGACATCCAGTTATGCCAGCACCATTTGTTGAAGAAGCTTTCGTTCTTCCATTGTATACCTTTAGCTCCCTTGTCGAAAATTAGGTGTTCATAGGTTTGTGGGTTAATATCCGGGTCTTCTATTCGATTTCATAGGTCGAATTCTCTGTTCTTATGCCAATACCAAACTGTTTTCAATACTGTAGCTCTGTAATAGAGTTTGAAGTCAGGGATGGTAATGCCTCCAGAGGTTCCTTTATTGTATAAGATTGTTTTGGCTATCCTGGGTTTTTTGTTTTGCCATATAAACTTGATTATTGTTCTCTCAAGGTCTGTGAAGAAGTTTGATGGGATTTTGATGGGGATTGCATTGAATCTATAGATTGCTTTTGGTAGAATTGCCATTTTTACTATGTTGATTTTCCCAATCCAAGAGCAGGGGAGGTCTTTCCATTTTCTGGTATCCTCCTCAATTTCTTTCTTCAAAGACTTAAAGTTCTTGTCAAATGGGTCTTTCACTTCCTTGGTTAGAGTAACCCCAAGGTATTTTATGCTATTTGTGGCTATCGTGAAAGGTGATGTTTCTCTGATATCTCTCTCTGCTTCTTTATCCTTTGTGTATAGGAGGGCAACTGATAAATTTTGGAGTTGATCTTGTATCCTGCCACATTATTAAAGGTGTTTATCAACAGTAGGAGTTCTTTGGTAGAGTTTTTGGGGTCGCTTATGTTCACTATCATATCATCAGCAAATAACAAAAGTTTAATTCCATCCTTTCCAATTCGAATCCTCTTGATCTCCTTATGTTGTCTTATTGCTATTGCTAGAACTTCAAGCACTATATTGAAGAGGTATGGAGAGAGTGGACAGCCTTGTCGTGTTCCTGATTTTAGTGGAAAGGCTTTGAGTTTCTCTCCATTCAATTTGATATTAGCTGTCGGCTTTCTGTATATTGCTTTTATTATATTTATGTATGATCCTTGTATCCCCAGTCTCTCCAACATCTTTACCATAAATGGGTGTTGAATTTTGTCAAATGCTTTTTCAGCATCCAATGAAATGATCATATGGTTTTTTTCTTTCAGTTTATTTATATGATGGATTACATTGATAGATTTGCGTATGTTGAACCAGCCCTGCATCTCTGGGATGAAGCTTACTTGATCATCATGGACAATTTTTCTAATGTGTTCTTGGATTCGATTTGCCAGTATTTTATTGAGTATTTTGGCGTCGATGTTCATGAGTGAGATTGGCCTGTAATTCTCTTTCTTGGTTGTGTCTTTGTGTGGTTTTTGTATCATGGTAACTGTAGCTTCATGAGAGGAGTTTAGCAATGATTCTTCTGTTTCTATATTGTGGAATACATTAAGGAGTATAGGTATTAGCTCTTCCTGGAAGTTCTGGTAAAATTCTGCATTGAAACCATCTGGTCCTGGGCTTTTTTTGGTAGGGAGATTCTTGATAACAGCTTCTAGTTCTTCACGACTAACAGATCTATTTAGATTGTTCAACTGTTCTTGGTTCAACTTTGGTATATGGTACTTATCTAAAAAAATGTCCATTTCTTTTACATTTTCCAACTTTGTGGCATATAAGCTTTCGTAGTAAGATCTGATGATTCTCTGAATTTCCTCTGAGTCTGTTGTTATGTCCCCCTTTTCATTTCTGATCTTATTAATTTGCATGTTCTCTATCTGCCGTTTGATTAGTTTGGATAGGGGTTTGTCGATCTTGTTGATTTTCTCCAAGAACCAACTTTTTGTTTCATTGATTTTTTGGATTGTTTTCTGTATTTCTACTTTGTCGATTTCAGCCCTCAGTTTGATTATTTCCAGTCGTCTACTCCTCCTTGGTGAATCAGCTTCTTTTTTTCTAGAGCTTTCAGGTGTGCTGTTAAGTCTCCAATGTGTGCTTTCTCCGTTTTCTTTAATTGGGCACTCAGTGCAATGAACTTTCCTCTTAACACTGCTTTCAGTGTCCCACAGGTTTGAGTATGTTGTGTCTTTATTTTCATTAAATTCAAGGAAAACTTTAATTTCTTTATTTATTTCTTCCTTGAACAGGGGTGATTTAATAGTTGACAGTTCAACTTCCATGAGTTTGTTGGCTTCCTGGGTGTAGCATTGTTGTTGAATTCTAACTTTAATCCATGGTGATCTGACAAGACACAGGTGGTTACTAATATTTTTTTGTATCTGTGTAAGTTTGATTTGTTACCAAGAATGTGGTCAATTTTTGATAAGTTTCCAATGCAGCAGAGAAGAAGGTATATTCTTTCCTATTTGGGTGGAATGTTCTATAGATATCTGTTAAGTCCATTTGATTCAATACCTCCAATAATTCTCTCATTTCTCTGTTGGGTTTCTGTCTGATTGATCTGTCCATTGATGAGAGAGGTGTGTTGAAGTCTCCTACTATTAGTGTGTTTGGTTTGATGACTGCCTTGAGTTCTAGAAGTGTTTTTTTTTTTTACATAAGTGGGTGCCTTTATATTAGGGGCATAGATATTCAGGATTGAGACTTCCTCTTGATGAATTTTTCCTGTTATAAGTATGAAATGTCCATCTCTATCTCTTCTAATAGATTTTAGTTTGAAGTCAATTTTGTTAGATATTAGAATGGTCACACCTGCTTGTTTCTTAGGTCCGTTTGCTTGGAAAACATTTTCCCAGCCCTTTACTCTGAGTAGATGTCTGTCTTTGTGGTTGAGGTGTGTTTCTTGTAAACAACAGAATGTTGGATCCTGTTTACGTATCCAGTCTCTAAGTCTGTGCCTTTTTATAGGTGATTTGAGTCCATTGATATTAAATGATATTAATGACCAGTGGTTGTTGACTCCGGTTATTTATTTTTTTTGGGGGGGGGGGTAGTGGAATGTATGTTTTTCCCTTCTTTGAGTTCTGCTTGTGAAGGGTCACTAGATGCCTGAGTTATTGTAGGCAGTGTTAGGAATGTTGGATTCCTTGGGTTGTGATTTGCCTTCTAATACTTTCTGTAAGGCTGGATTTGTAGCGACGTATTGTTTAAATTAGTTTTTTTCCTGGAATATTTTGTTTTCTTCGTTGATAGTGAACAATAGCTTGGCTGGGTAAAGTAGTCTGGGCTTGCATCCATGATCTCTTAGCTTCTGCAGTACCTCTATCCAAGACCCTCTGGCTTTCATGGTTTCCATAGAGAAGTCTGGTGTAAGTCTGATAGGTTTACCTTTATAAGTTACTTGATCTTTTTCCTTTGCAGCTCTTAATATTCTCTCTTTAATCTGAATGTTTTGTGTTTTGACTATTATATGGCGAGGGGATGTTTTTTCTTGATCCAGCCTATTCAGTGTTCTGTATGCTTCTTGAACCTTCATATGGATATCGTTCTTTAGGTTGGGGAAATTTTCTTCTATAATTTTGTTGAATATATTTTCTGGACCTTTGATCTGCAATTCTTCTCCTTCTTCTACCCCTATTATTCTTAGATTTGGTTTTTTTATTGTGTCCCACAGTTCCTGAATGTTTTGTGATGAGAATTTGTTGGATTTGCTGTTTTCTTTGGTCAGAGCTTTTAATTTCTCTATGGTGTCCTCAGAGTCTGAGATTCTTTCTTCTATCTCTTGTATTTTGTTGGTTATGCTTGATTCTGAAGTCTCTGTTCGTTTACCTAGATTTTCCATAGCGAGCCAGCCCTCGGCTTGTGATTTCTTCATTGACTCCATTTCAGTTTTCGAATCTTGAACTGTTTCCATTAACTGTTTGTTTTTTTTCTTTGTTTCCCAGAATTTCATGTACGGATTTACTCATTTCTTAAAACCTTTTGTTATATTTCTCTTCCATTTCTTTACTCATTTCCTTAATCTTTTTGTTATACTTATCTTCCATTTCTTTGTGGCTGATTTTTACCTCCTGTTTAAGTTCCTCTATTATTTTCATAAAGATCCTCTTAGAGTCGATTTCTTCTATTTCTTCTGGAGTAGGGTGTTCAATTCTTCTAGTTTTGTGATCCCTGGATTCTGGAGATGTCATGTTGCCTTTCAGGTTGTTGGAGGAATTCTTGCATTGGTGCCTGCCCATCTCCTCCTCTCTGGATGAAACTCTTCAGCACTCTCTGGATAGATCTCCTCAGCACTCTCTGGATAGAACTCCTCAGCACTGCAGCAGGGATAGCTGGTATTTCCAGGACCCAGAAGAAAAAAGGGCAGCAGCAGTGGGAGCAGGGAGGGGTCCCATTGAACACCAAAGACCCTGCCGCAGAAGCAGAGTGGGGAGGGGTTGTGCTCTCTTCTGGGACAGAGAGCCCAGGCAAGCACCCACTCACCTCTCTGGAAAGAACTTCTCAGCACTGCAGCAGGGCTAGCTGGTGTTTATCTGGGATTTTTTTTATGAGAAAGTAATTTTATTAAATTATAAAAGTTTCCATTTCTGCCCCTCCTCCCAACACCCTCCCACTCCCCCCACTCCCTCTCCTCCTCCCTCTCCATCCCTAAGAACAGTCAGGGTTTCCTGCCCTGTGGGAAGTTCAAGTTCCTCCCCCCTCCCTCCAGGTCCTGGAAGGTGAGTGTCCAGACAGACTGGATCCCCAAAATCCAGTATATGCAGAGGAAACAAGTCCCAGTGCCATTGTCAATGGTTTTTCAGAAAGACTCCGGGCCAGCCACATTCAGAGAATCCGGCCTCATTCAGAGAATCTGGTTGGATTGCGTCCTCGTTCAGTCCCAGTCCAACTGGCCTTGGTAAACTCTCATTAGATCCATCCCCTTGTATCAGTGGGTGATCGCATCCCTCACAGTCCTGATTTGTTTTTTCATTTTCTTCCTCCTTCTGCTCCTCATTTGGACCTTGGGGGGCTCAGTCCAGTGCTCCAATGTGGGTCTCCATCTGTATCGCCATCCATCATCGAATGAAGGTTCCCTCTGGTCTTGCCTTCTTTGCTCACGTTCTCTTTCCTTCTGCCTCTCGTTTGAACCTAGGGAGTTAAGTCCAGTGTTCCAATGTGGGTCTCTGTCTCTATCTCCATCCATCGCCAGATGAAGGTTCTATGGTGATAATCAAAAAATTCATCAGTATGGTTATGGGCCAAGGCCATTTCAGGCACCCTCTCCTCTGTCCAGAGAACAGTCTGGGGATCTCTCCTTGGACCTGTGATCCCATTTATAATCAAGTCTCCTGTAAACCCTAAAATGACTCCCTTAGTTGAAATATATTCTTCCCTGATCCCATATCCATCCTTCCTCCCTCCCCCACATCCCAGTCCATTGAGCTTTCCCCATTCCTCTCCTACTCCCTTCTCTCTAACCCTCTCCCCTACCAACAACTGTCCCACCCCCCCCCATGCACCCGAGGTTACCTGGGACTCTTGTCTATTTCCCATCTCCAGGAGGATAGCTACATGATTTTCATCAGGTTCACCGTCTTATTTAGCTTCTCCAGGATTACGAATAATAGGCTCAAAGATCTTTAATTATGGTTAGAATCCACTTATGAGTGAATACATACCATATTCCTCTTTTTGGGTCTGGCTTACCTCACTCAGTAAAGCGTTTTCTATTTCCATCCATTTGCATGCAAAATTCAAGATGTCATTGTTTTATACCGCTGAGTAAAACTCTAATGTGTTTATGTTCCACACCTTTTTTAACCATTCTTCTATTGAGGGACACCTAGGTTTTTTCCAGGTTCTGGCTATTACAAATAGTGCTGCTATGAACATATCTGAACAAATGCTTTTGTAGTATGTTAGGGCATCTCTTGGTTATAGTCCCAAGAGTGGAATTGCTGGGTCCTGAGGGAGGTTGACTCCCAGTTTCCTAAGAAACTGACACACTGATTTCCATAGTGGCTGCACATGTTTGCATTCCCACCAACAATGGATGAGTGTTCCCCTCATTTCACATCCTCTCCAGCATAGGCTATCATTGGTGTTTTTGAGTTTGACTATTCTGACAGGTGTAAGATGATATCTCAAAGTTGTTTTGATTTGCATTTCCCTGATCACTAAGGAGGTTGAGCATGACCTTAAGTGCCTTTTGGCCGTTCATTTTCTGGGATTTTAATAGTTATCTTCATCTTATTTCAGTAAGCAAAATTTCTTATGGAAAAATCTTATCTTCACTTACTGTGATTACTTTAACATTATAGGAATATTTAACTCTTACCTAATCAGTTATCTCCTTGAAATACAAATTTCAAGATTGCATGTTTATTCTTATCTGTGAGTCACAGATCCCCAGTCCCCTATGTACCTACAATTACAGATGTACATATCTATCGAAAGTAGAAGTAAAACTGTCTAGAAGACAAAAGGCACATTATATAATTGAAGAAAATGTTCTCACAGAACCCAATGATATGTACAGGGGAAAAGGAATAGAAGATATGTGTAAGTAAGTAAATAATTCTGGTGGGTTCCCATACTGTGTGATCACTATAGATAGTCATAATGTTCTGTGCACTTGAAAATCATGAAATATAAATGAATCAGTTGTAGCTGTAAATATTCTCAATTCTGCTGGTCCCGCTGTACAGGTTTCTCTCCACTCACCTGGTCCTGCTAACTAGCTCCTAAAGCTACTATTGAAATAACCACTCTGAGGCTTAATAATAATTACATACTCTTTGACCTATTAGCTCAGGCTTCTTATTAAATAACCCTTTCATCTTAAAATAACCTATAATTTTTCTCTATTTTTAGACATATGGTTTACTTGGTACCTTTTCTCAGTTCAGCACTTTCATCTTGCTTCCTTTTTGCCTGGGTGGCAACTGCAGACTGAGCCTTTCCTATTCCCAGAATTCTCAAGTCCTGACTGGCATATTCTTTGAGGCTGGATAAACTCAGCCAGCCATCTTGAGGCTCTTCTAGATGTAGAACTGAGAAGAAACATTGGCTTATCTGGGTCATATGCTTCTACCAGAGAATTTTCATGGGTCTTCCTTGATCAAACCAGATTTTCCTTAACCCAGAATGAATCTATAGCCTCTCATTTCCTGTGGAAACAAAAGCAAACCTCTTCTCCAAAGTAACATATCTTTTGACTTAAATTTAGAAGTCAAGTCATTTTCAAAATATATTCGTTGGATTAATCCATCAGCATTTATAAATCAAATGTCTTAAAGCAGCGCCTACTCCTGCCTCAGCAGACAAATAAGTCAAAGACAACACAGTAGCACACACTATCCAGATTTTCTGTGTATTTTTCAACTTTATGTGGCTTTACATCTTTTTTACTCTATTTCTTTTATTTTTTCTTTTTAATTTTTGCTTTTCTGCAGGCAGGGTTTCTCTGTGTTTCTATGTCTGTGCTGGAACTTATCCTAAAGTCCAGGCTGCCCTTGAACTTACAGTGATCTGCCTGGCTCTGCTCCCAATGCTGGGATTAAAGGCCTGTGCTGCTATATCCAACTACTCTTTTTCTTTTTATTTCTTTTTTAAAGAACTTTCCCTATCCTTTTTCTTTTCTCTCCCAAGTTTATATATATATTTAAACACACTATAAACCATTTAGAAGTTTTTTCATCTGAATCTGTCTTTACTATATATTTCTCTTTTTCTGATCATATGAGTCTTTAATTTGCTAAGCTATGGTTAATATTAAAGCAGCAGCTTTGGTGGCTGGATTGGCCCCACTCCTTGAATTTCTGAGAGCCTAGCTTCATGGAAGATGTATTGATGGGAGCTGTGTTTTTTTCATAACAACTCTATGGAGTTTCTAGGTACATGTCACCACCAAGAAGCATGCCACCAGACTCCACATAAACAACATTTAAGTGTTTGGTGGCAGGACCTCTTAAAAGAACTGCATGGTTTTTGCTTCTAAATGTGAGTCAGGAAGCCTCTCTCAAAGGAGCTGCTCTCTGCTTGCTTCTAGGAGTCAGAGCCTACCCAAGACGTACCAAGAAGCTGTGCTTGTCTATGTTTCCTTTTCTTTTCTTCTTTCTTTCTTTCTTTCTTTCTTTCTTTCTTTCTTTCTTTCTTTCTTTTTTCTTTCTTTCTTTTCTATTTTTTTTTGGTTCTTTTTGGGGGGTTTTCAAGACAGGCTTTCTCTGTGGCTTTGGAGCTTGTCCTGCAACTAGCTCTTGTAGACCAGGCTAGCCTCGGACTCACAGAGATACACACCTGCTTCTGCCTCCCAAGTGCTGGAATTAAAGGTGTGTGCCACCACTGCCCGGCTAGAATCCTTTTCTTAAAAAGCTTTCTCAGGCTTTATGTAGAAATTCTTGCCCCATGTTGGGTACCAAATGAAGCACGATTAATAAAATCACAGAGAGATAAATTGGGATTCAACCTGAAAGTCAGAAAAGCAAAACAACCAACCACTGGCTCTTACCTCTGTACTCAGTCCAAAATGGCGATACTGCCTCCAGGAATCTCAGGATGAGACTGTGTCTGATTTTATAATCCCCTTCTAGGGCTGGGAGTAAAAGTGTGAGCGTTCACTATCTGGTTTCTATGGCAACTACTGTGCCTACTGGGATTAAAGGGTGTGTTACCATTGCCTGGCTGTAAGTCTGACCAGCCTGGCTGTTTTACTTTTCCTATCCTCAAGAAAACTTTATTTATTAAAAGGAAGTGAAAGCTTGATTGTGTTATGTCCTACACCCCAAATGTACAATGTCTTCAACAACAGTATTACTAAAGTGTAGTTTTTGTGGACAAGCAAGCACAATAGCCACAGTTTATATCATTGGAGGGGCTTTGTTCACAGGTCCCGCTCCCATTTCCAAACAACTCCTGAAGAGGCATTCTACTCCTGGCGTTGGGATTTTGTGGAATGAGCTGTATCTTCTGATATCTGTATTATTGACCCACAAGAGGCATTTCTCTTGAAATAAATTTTACATAAATGTTGAATTCGCACACCATGTTGAAATGTCAATGTAACCCAACATGGTCTATACATATTATTGCTATCACAGTGATAAATTTCCCAATGGGTTGTTTTGCAAAAATAGAAAATGGTACTCTTATAAAACTACTAACGAGAGAAAAGCTTAACACAGGACCAGGGTGTAAAGAGTATTACAGAACTACAATGTCATACCAAAGGTTTTCTGGAGGAATGAAAGTAAGAGAATACGTGAATACTGTAATGATTGGCTTGAGTGATAATGACTGGAGAGTCAGACCATGGCCATATGTTCCCTGGAAAGAATGAGAATCTGGAAGTTGTGCAGTCGACAAGGTTGAATACCTTAGCAGCTTTGTTCAGAATAAAAGATATCTGTAAGCCACATATCCAAAAAGTGGTTAATCTTTAAAATGTATAAGGGTTTCCAACAGTAAAAATAAATTACAAGGTTGATTTAAAATCAGCAAGGACTCAAACAGACATTTCTTCATAAATGTACAAGTGGCCAACAGTTACATGACAAAATGCTCAATAGCCATACTCATATGGAAATGCAAATCCAAACTGCTATGAGATATCACCTCTCATATGTAAGTGAATTTATCATCAAATTAAACTATAAAAACACACTGTAAATGGTGTACATTTAGAAATTGAAACGTCTGTGCATGTTCCATAAAAATATAAAATGTCATAACTATGAAAAATTTAAAGAGATTCCTCAAAAATGTATGAAAACACTATTATATAGGATCTTGCATTCTCACCTTTGGTCACATAAACATATAAGTATAAAAGATAATGAAAATGTAGTATATACACACAATGGAATAAAATTCAGTTTTTAAAAAATGTGGCATCATGGATTATCTTAAAGAACATTTATTAAATAAGCCTACCAGAAAAGAATAGAGTCTATATAACTATTTTTGCACTATATCTGAAATGATTCAAGTAATATGAACAAATAATTGAAGAGCAATTGTCAAAGTCATGGATATGTGGAAATGGTTCTCCAAAGTTGTAAAATCCCGGTATTCTGTATGAGCAAATACTGGACATATGGTCTCTAGCATAGTATATATTCTTTGCAACTGCATGGTTTGTATGAGATAAATCTCATGTTTAATACTAATACTGTACACATATACACACAAAAGCGTGACTTAAATTTTATATAGGAACACAAGGAAAGTTCAGAAGCAATTTATTAGTGTTCTTTTATATTTCTAGGTCTCTAAACTCATAATATTGTATGTCTCAAACATATGTGTCTGTTCAATGCCAAATACTCTTTAATTAAGTTATTTAATATATCCAGTCTTATAAAAACATAGCACACGTAGGGAAATTACAATGGCATGTGAGATGAGACATGTCAGGATTATCATCACATGTGAGTGTGCCTTAAGCACCTTCTGAGAGAACACAACCAGATGGTCTCACTTAAAGGGCAGTGTAGCACTTGCCTGTAATCCTCGAACTTGGGAGACAAGGGTGGGTAGCTTGTAAAGATTGTAACTGCCTTGAGCTGAACAGTGAAACCCGTATCTGGGAGGAAAATATATATATAGAAAAACTCACATCATGATTGAGAATGTGGAAAAGACATGGATGAGCCCAGGTAAGGCAAACTGAAACGTAATAGTAATAATAATAATAATAGTAATAATAATAATAATAATAATAATAATAATATTAATAATAATAATAGAGAAATACAAAAAAGCATCATTTAAATCTATAGGGCACACTAGTAATGGGCTTATAATTTTTGGGAGTATTTCACCTCAAATAACACAAAGATTGCTGAAGATAGGAAGCCCAGAAATATCACAATGGTAAATATTAACACTCCACATTGAGTCTCAGTCAATTCTTAGACAATGGCTGAAAAAATAAGAATGTAGTCAAAGAATACTCTGTAGTAACACTTCCACATATTGAAATAATTTAATGATGGATGATATACCATGTATGAATCATAAAAAAGGCAATGTATGTTAATCTGCAGAAATTTCTTTAGTTTTTTTTTGTAATTTTATTAAATTATAAAAGTTTCCATTTCTGCCCCTCCTCCCAACACCCTCCCACTCCCCCCACTTCCTCTCTTCCTCCCTCTCCATCCCTAAGAGCAGTCAGGGTTTCCTGCCCAGTGGGAAGTTCAAGTTCCTCCCCCTTCCCTCCAGATCCAGGAAGGTGAGTGTCCAGACAGACTGGATCCCCAAAATCCAGTATATGCAGAGGAAACAAGTCCCAGTGCCATTGTCAATGGCTTTTCAGAAAGACTCCGGCCAGCCACATTCAGAGAATCCGGCCACATTCAGAGAATCTGGTTGGATTGCATCCTCGTTCAGTCCCAGTCCAACTGGCCTTGGTAAACTCTCATTAGATCCATCCCCTTGTATCAGTGGGTGATCGCATCCCTCGCAGTCCTGATTTCTTTTTTCATTTTCTTCCTCCTTCTGCTCCTCATTTAGACCTTGGGGGGCTCAGTCCAGTGCTCCAATGTGGGTCTCCATCTGTATCGCCATCCATCGTGGGATGAAGGTTCTCTCTGATCTTGCCATCTTTGTTCACGTTCTCTTTCCTTCTGCTTTCCGTTTGGACCTAAGGAGTTAAGTTCAGTGTTACGATGTGGATCTCTGTCTCTATCTCCATGCATCGCCAGATGAAGGTTCTATGGTGATAATCAAAATATTCATCAGTATGGTTATGGGCCTAGGCCATTTCAGTCACCCTCTCTTATGTTCAGAGAACAATCTGGGGATCTCCTTGGACCTGTCATCCCATTTATAATCAAGTCTCCTGTAAACCCTAAGATGACTCCCTTAGTTGAAATATATTCTTCCCTGATCTCATATCCATCCTTCCTCCCTCCCCCCATCTCAGTCCACCTAGCTTTCCCCCATTCCTCCCCTACTCCCTTCTCTCTAACCCTCTCCCCTTCCAACAACCATTCCACCCACCCATGCACCCGAGGATACCTGGGACTCTTGTCTATTTCCAATCTCCAGGCAGATAGCTACATGATTTTCATCAGATTCACCTTCTTATTTAGCTTCTCCAGGGTTACGAATAATAGGGTCAAAGACCTTTAATTATGGTTAGAATCCACTTATGAGTGAATACATACCATATTCCTCTTTTTGGGTCTGGCTTACCTCACTCAGTAAAGCATTTTCTATTTCCATCCATTTGCATGCAAAATTCAAGATGTCATTGTTTTTTACCGCTGAGTAGAACTCTAATGTGTATATGTTCCACACCTTTATTAACCATTCTTCTATTGAGGGACACCTAGGTTGTTTCCAGGTTCTGGCTATTACAAATAGTGCTGCTAGGAACATAGTTGAACAAATGCTTTTGTGGTATGATAGGGCATCTCTTGGTTATAGTCCCAAGAGTGGAATTGCTGGGTCCTGAGGGAGGTTGACTCCCAGTTTCCTGAGAAACCTCCACACTGATTTCCACAGTGGCTGCACAAGTTTGCATTCCCACCAACAATGGATGAGTGTTCCCCTCATTCCACATTCTCTCCAGCATAGGCTATCATTGGTGATTTTGAGTTTGGCTATTCTGACAGGTGTAAGATGATATCTCAAAGTGGTTTTGATTTGCATTTCCCTGATCGCTAAGGAGGTTGAGCATGACTTTAAGTCATGCTTTTGGCCATTCGGAGTTCATCTGTTGTGAATTCTCTTTTCAGTTCAGTACCCCATTTTTAATTGGGTTAATTAGAGTTTTAGTGTCTAGTTTCTTGAGTTCTTTGTATATTTTGGAGATCAGACCTTTGTCTGATGAGGGATTTGTGAAGATCTTCTCCCAGTCGGAAGGTAGCCTTTTGGTCTTACTGACAGTGTCCTTTGCTTTACAGAAGCTTCTCAGTTTCAGGAGGTCCCATTTATTCATTGCTTCTCTTATGGTTTGAGCTCCTGGGGTTCTGCTTAGGAACTGGTCTCCTGTGCCTATATCTTGTAGACTACTTCCCACTTTCTCTTCTATCAGGTTCAAAGTGGACAGATTAATGTTGATGTCTTTAATCCATTTGGACCTGAGTTTTGTTCATGGTGATAGATATGGATCTATTTTCATTCTTCTACAGGTTGACATCCAGTTATGCCAGCACCATTTGTTAAAGATGCTTTCCTTCTTCCATTGTATGCCTTTAGCTCCCTTGTCAAATATCAGGTGTTCATATGTTTGTGGGTTACTACCCGGGTCTTCTATTCGATTCCATAGGTCGACTTCTCTGTTGTTATGCCAATACCAAGCTGTTTTCAATACTGTAGCTCTGTAATAGAGTTTGAAGTCAGGGATGGTAATGCCTCCAGAAGTTCCTTTATTGAATAAGATTGTTTTGGCTATCCTGGGTTTTTTGTTTTGCAATATAAACTTGATTATTGTTCTCTCAAGGTCTGTGAAGAAGTTTGATGGAATATTGATGGGAATTGCGTTGAATCTATAGATTGCTTTTGGTAGAATTGCCATTTTTACTATGTTGTTCCTCCTAATCCAAGAGCAGGGGAGGTCTTTCCATTTTCTGGTATCCTCCTCAATTTCTTTCTTCAAGGACTTAAAGTTCTTGTCAAATAGGTCTTTCACTTCCTTGGTTAGAGTTACCCCAAGATATTTTATGCTATTTGTGGCTATCATGAAAGGTGAAGTTTCTCTGATTTCCCTCTCTGCTTCTTTATCCTTTGTGTATAGGAGGGCAACCGATTTTTTGGAGTTGATCTTGTATCCTGCCACATTACTAAAGGTGTTTATCAATTGTAGAAGTTCTTTGGTAGAGTTTTTGGGGTCGCTTTTGTACTGTACACTATCATATCATCTGCAAATAACAAAAGTTTAACTTCATCCTTTCCAATTCGAATCCCCTTGATCCCCTTATGTTGTCTTATTGCTATTGCTAGAACTTCAAGCACTATATTGAAGAGGTATGGAGAGAGTGGACAGCCTTGTCGTGTTCCTGATTTTAGTGGAAAGGCTTGAGTTTCTCTCCGTTCAATTTGATGTTAGCTGTCGGCTTACCATATATTGCTTTTATTATATTTAGGTATGATCCTCGTATACCCAGTCTCTCCAACACCTTTATCATAAAGGGGTGTTGAATTTTGTCAAATGCTTTTTCAGCATCCAATGAAATGATCATATGGTTTTTTTCTTTCAGTTTATTTATATGATGGATTACATTGATAGATTTGCGTATGTTGAACCAGCCCAGCATCTATGGGATGAAGCCCACTTCAACATAATGAATAATTTTTGTAATGTATTCTTGTATTCGGTTTGCCAGTATTTTATTGAGTATTTTGGCGTCGATGTTCATGAGTGAGATTGGTCTGTAATTCTCTTTCTTGGTTGTGCCTTTGTGTGGTTTTGGTATCAGGGTAACTGTAGCTTCATAAAAAGAGTTTGGCAATGGTTCTTTTGTTTCTATATTGTGAAATACATTTAGGAGTATAGGTATTAGCTCTTCCTGGAAGTTCTGGTAGAATTCTGCATTGAAACCATCTGGTCCTGGGCTTTTTTTGGTGGGGAGGTTTTTGATAACAGCTTCTAATTCTTCGCAACTAACAAGTCTATTTAGATTGTTCACTTGCTCTTGATTTAACTTTGGTAAATGGTATTTATCTAAAAACCAATCCATTTCTTGTACATTTTCCAACTTTGTGGCATATAAACTCTCATAGTAAGATCTAATGATTTTCTGAATTTCCACTGTGTCTGTTGTTATGTCCCCCTTTTCATTTCTGATTTTATTAATTTGAGTGTTCTCTCTCTGCCATTTGATTAGTTTTGCTAGGGGTTTGTCAATCTTGTTGATTTTCTCCAAGAACCAACTTTTTGTTTCGTTGATTTTTTTGGATTGTTTGCTGTGTTTCTATTTTGTTGATTTCAGCCCTCAGTTTGATTATTTCCAATCTTCTACTCCTCCTGGGAGAGTCTGCTTCTTTTTTTTCCAGAGCTTTTAGGTGTACTGTTAAGTCTTCAATATATGCTTTCTCCGTTTTCTTTAATTGGGCACTTATCACTATGAACTTTCCTCTTAGAACTGCCTTCATTGTGTCCCATAGGTTTGAGTATGTTGTGTCTTTATTTTCATTAAATTCAAGGAAGACTTTAATTTCTTTCTTTATTTCTTCCTTGACCCAAGGATGATTCAGTAGTTGACTGTTCAACTTCCACACATTTGTAGGCTTTCTGGAATTCGAATTGTTATTGAATTCTAACTTTATTCCCTGGTGATCCGACAAGACACAGGTTATTACTAATATTTTTTTGTATCTGTGTAAGTTTGATTTGTTACCGAGTATGTGGTCAATTTTCGAGAAGGTTCCATGAGCTGCAGAGAAGAAGGTATATTCTTTTCTTCTTGGGTAGAATGTTCTATAGATATCTGTTAAGTCCATTTGATTCATTACCTCTAGCAATTCTCTTATTTCTCTGTTGAGTTTCTGTTTGATTGATCTGTCCATTGGTGAGAGAGGTGTGTTGAAGTCTCCTACTATTAGTGTGTGTGGTTTGATGACTGCCTTGAGTTCTAAAAGTTTTTCTTTTACATAAGTGGGTGCATTTATATTAGGGGCATAGATATTCAAGATTGAGACTTTCTCCTGATTAATTGTTCCTGTTATGAGTATGAAATGTCCATCTCCATCTCTTCTGATTGATTTTAGTTTGAAGTCAATTTTGTTAGATATTAGAATGGCCACACCAGCTTGTTTCTTAGGTCCGTTTGCTTGGAAAACCTTTTCCCAACCCTTTACTCTGAGTAGATGTCTATCTCTGTGGTTGAGGTGTGTTTCTTGTAAACAGCAGAATGTTGGATCCTGTTTTCTTATCTAGTCTCTAAGTCTGTGCCTTTTTATAGGTGAGTTGAGTCCATTAATATTAAGTGATATTAATGATCAGTGGTTGTTGATTCCGTTTATTATTTGTGTGTGTGTGTGTGTGTATGTAGTAGAGTTTGTGTGTTTCTCTTCTTTGAGTTGTGGTTGTGAAGGGTCGCTAGATGTCTGGGTTATTGTAGGCAGTGATGGCAATGTTGGATTCCTTGGGTTGCGATTTTCCTTCTATTACTTTCTGTAGGGCTGGATTTGAAGCTACGAATTGTTTAAATTTATTTTTATCATGGAATATTTTGTTTTCTCCGTTGATAGTGAACGATAACTTGGCTGGATATAGTAGTCTGGGTTTTCATCCATGGTCTCTTAGTTTCTGCAGTACCTCTATCCAGGATCTTCTGACTTTCATGGTTTCCATAGAGAAGTCTGGTGTAAGCCTGATAGGTTTACCTATATAAGTCACTTGACCTTTTTTCTTTGCAGCTCTTAATATTCTTTCTTTAATCTGAATGTTTTGTGTTTTGATTATTGTATGGTGAGGGAACTTGCTTTTTTGATCCAGTCTATTCGGTGTTCTGTATGCTTCTTGAACCTTCATAGGAATATCGTTCTTTAGATTGGGAAAGTTTTCTTCTATAATTTTGTTAAATATATTTTCTGGGCCTTTGATCTGCAGTCCTTCTCCTTCGTCAATCCCTATTATTCTTAGATTTGGTTTTTTTATTGTGTCCCAGATTTCCTGAATGTTTTGTGAAGAGAATTTGTTGGATTTGCCCTTTTCATTGACTAGAGCATTTATTTTCTCTATGGTATCTTCAGGATCTGAGATTTGTTCTTCTATCTCTTGTATTCTATTGGTTATGCTTGATTCTGTAGTCTCCGTTCGTTTACCTAGGTTTTCCATATCCAGCCGGTTCTCGTTTTGTGTTTTCTTCATTGCCTCCATTTCAGTTTTCAATTCTTGGACTGTTTCCTTTACTTGTTTGATTGTTTTTTCTTGGTTTCTCAGGGTATCATTCACGGATTTACTTATTTCTTCAAACTTTTTGTTATATTTCTCATCCATTTCTATACTCATTTCTTCAAACTTTTTGTTATGCTTCTCGACCAAGTCTTTAAGGGACTTATTCATATCCTGTTTAAGGGACTCTATTGCTTTCATAATGGCACTTTTTTCCACTTCATCTGGGTTAGAGTGTTCAATTCCTTCTGTTGTAGGGTCGTTGGGATCTGGTGTTTTCATGTTGTTTTTCAGATTGTTGGAGGAGGTCTTGTCTTGGCGTCTGCCCATCTCTTCATTCAAATGCTCTCTATTGGAACTTCTGGTAGCGGGTCAGGTTCCCTTGTTGGGCAGGGAGTTCACTGATAGAATGCCTACCTTTCCTCAGGCAGGCTATTGAAGCACAGGCACTCCCTCTTTCCGGGATGTGCCTACAGAGCAGGCCCAGTGTGCAAGGCAGCTGAGCTGGGGAAATTTAATGGCCCCAGTGGGAGGGGAGAAATATAGAAATTTGTACCTGGCTGGAGGCTGGGATGGCTGGCGGGGGCGCTAGCAGGGTGGAGCCAGCAGAGCAGTGTGACCTGGGAGTCTATGGGGTCGGGGAAAGTCCGAGCTCCTCCTCACAGGGCCCCTGCCGCAGGCCCGAAGCAAATTCACCCCTCTGATGGCCCTCTGGATGGAAGCTGGGATGGCTGGCAGGGGGCGCTAGCAGGGTGGAGCCAGCAGAGCAGGGTGACCTGGGAGTCTATGGGGTCGGGGAAAGTCCTAGCTCCTCCTCGCCGGGCCCCTACCGCGGGCCTGAAGCAAACTCACCCCTTCGATGGCCCTCTGGATGGAAGCTCAATCTGCAGAAATTTCATTGATAAGTTCCACAAAGCAAAGTGATTAATTCAAGTATGTGAGCTCAATGCAGTGAAACTAGAAACCAATCGCCGATCTGTGCAATTTAATGTGATGGAATCATGACTTTTGTATATCCTTCATGAAGACTTGGGAAATTTCATAGACTTTTACAAAATATAATGATGTTGACAAAGTATTATGTGTTGTGATGCATTGAAAATGATAAATGGTGACTTTTCATCTGCATAGATAAATACATAAATGGAATAATTAAGTTTTCAAAATAGTTTTAAAGAACTATTTGGAAAGACCAAATCTTACACTCAAAAGACAAAATTTAGATAAAACTAATAAAATTAATAAGTTACTGATCTGATGGCTAAAAGTCACATATACATTTAAAGAGGCATGCCACTGATTGTACTGTGTTTAATTGTTGCTAAAAGTAGATGCAGGGATTACTGTGAAAATTGTATATCAAACATATAAGAATTAAGTGAGCAACAGGAAAAGTATAAACTCTAGAGTGAATTGAATTCTCCAAATAAGGCTGATGAGCACAAGGTATCCTATCTACCCCTCACTTCATCAAGAATTTTGATCAAATAGAAAAGTTATATAATGATTCAATGGGTATAAAAATTGCCAAAAACTTTGACCACTTAATATACTGTGAGTAGGATGCAAAGAGGTCAAGATGACTCAATGGAGATATTACTTATAACTTAGTCAACAAAGCCTGAATATCTGAATTCAATTCTCAGAGCCTACATAGTGTATGTGTGCATGTACACTGCATGGATACACTCACAAACATACACAGATAACATGCTCACACAAACACACACACACAAACACACATAGAGACACACACAAACACACATACAGATATACACACTAAATAATCTTTCATCAAACTAGGAATCAAATATTTTTTAATTTGATAAAATAAGAAAATACTAAGGTAGGCCATACATAAAATACTTGATGATATTTTAAGATCAAGTTCATTGCTAGAAATCCTGCTATTACAAAGAGGATTCAGCAATGAAGTGGTGGAATTAGGAAGAAAGCATAGATAATCAGAATCAATAACAAAACAGAAAATTTTCCACAGATACTGTAGTTATAGCCCTATAAATCCAGAAGTATCTGTATATCATTAACAAAAGTTTTGTGAAAGATCTCTGTGCTGAAATCAATATTAACACTAACTACATTTTTATATTCCATGACTGTGGCTACAAGAACACAAGCACATGATGTTCTAAGCACCCCCTTTTATAACAACCAAAGCCAAAGCCAATCTACTTACCAACAGGATGCTAGACAAATAAATTGAAGCAGAGCAACACGGTAGATTTAAGTAATAATGTAAAAGGGTAATAAAAACAAACACATTATTTGCAAAATTCTTACTTCCATTTATAAGGGAGGAACATAGATCACATTGGATCCCCTTCAGCAACCATTAAGAAAACTGTGAAAGCAGAGAAATCATTGTTCAGATAATGAACAAAAAGCAGCAGTAGACCTAGTCTTTGTGAATAGCTCTGGTTCCTGTATGGAAAGGGCACAGGGTTACCAGCCCATAAGTGTCTAGATGTGTCAACTGATAGCATAGAAATAAAGCCACCTAAGGCACTTCGACTGTGTTGTAGTGAAAAGTTCTGGAGAAGAAAAAACTGAAGAGGGAGGTCAGGCAGGGAGGGCTGAGCACACAGAGGTCCTTGAATTTGGCCTCAGTACACATATACAGTGATAATGGTGATGAAGATGATGATTTAGATGGGGTCTCACTGTGGAGGCTTGGCTTGCCAGAACTACTCTGCATTGACAGGCTGGCCTCTAACTCACAGAGAAATGCCTACCACAACATCCAGAATGCCAGGAGTAAAGAAAGACATGTGCCCCATGCCTGGCAAACCGGCAATTATTAAGAGAAAACTGAAAGCAGACATAACTTCTAAATAACTGTCACTCAAGCACATCCCAGTGATGACAAAGACCTGGGACTTGTCTTCAGAACAAAGTAGGAAGAACAATAACATAAAAGGCACTGTTTAGAGTTATAAAAATATTACCCTAATATTGGTGGTAATAAATTAGCTCTAGACCAGTGATGTCTCTGAGTTTGTCCTAATTCATTTGAAGAGAAGTCTCAAAAGGGTCAGTGTTACTCCGTGGCATGGTGTCACCAGTCAGAGTCAAATGCAACACTAATTATAGGAAGAGAATACAAAGATTCTGCTGATGTTGAAAAATTAACAATGCCTGGATGTGTTAGAAAATTAGCAGACCTGGAAAAATACAATTCACAATAAGAGGGGAAAGTAAATCATTGTATATAAGGAAAGTGAAGATATATAGATTGAAATTCTAACATAATTATTTTTAATATCTTTTGCATTCCAGACCTTGAAAAAATATAAAATAAGGAAAGAAGGGAATATTGGTAAAATAATGAAAATAAATTTCCTGTCAATGAAATAAACAGTGACTTATATAAAAACCAATTTTATCAAGTAAATAGTCAATTAAGACATTGAAGAAAAAAATAAGTATTTTGAAGATAAACAAATGTTCTAAAGTAATCTACATATAGACAGATCACTGCAAACAATGCCTGCCAGAACACTCCTTTATGGGAAAGTCACAGACTATGCTGTGGTATGCAGGTCAAAGGCTGAGCCTAAAAAAGGGTATTTGAAGAAATGGTGCCTAAAGTTCTTTTCAAAATTTGTTGGAAAACAGATTAATATGCTCCATAAATTCAATGAACTGCAAGAAAACAACTTTTTGAACACACCAAGACAAATATAACAAACTTTGTCTAAACAATGGTGAAGAGCTAATCTAAGGAGCATTCAGAGATAAGAAACATCTTCCAGAAGATGAGCCATGCAAATGACAGGAGCCTCACTGTCTAAATACGAAAGTAGTGCAGATATGGTGACATATTTAAAGTGCTAAAAATGTAATTAAATATCCTAAAACAGAAAAAAGCAGAATCTGTGAACTATCATTTTTAAAGGTTAGTTTCCAGAATATATAACAAATCTAAATCTTCCACCAACAAGATGATAAAAAAACAATCATTTTCAAATATATTGTTGCACCAGTTTCAAAAATGCATTAATTTGACAAAAATGCACATATGATCCTCAATGTGATTAGTGGCAAAGAGAATAGATAAAGCTGGGGAGGCTACCTAACCATTCAAGCGTTTTGCCAACAACTGTGAAGAACAAGATCTGGACTCCTAGAATTCACACAAAATCCTTTTGGCTGTTGTGGGTGAGCTGTATTCTAGGGTGATAGATGCAGAGATGGACAAGAAGCAGAGCAAGCTGACCAGCCAAGCTAGCCTAAACAGTCAGTTTAGGCTATAAACAGTCAGCTTAGTTTACAAAATGGAAACCTACTTGCAAATTTTAATAGATGTATGGGTGCTTATTTTTCCTTTCAAGTTTAAAAACAAAATATTTTCGTTTTGGGTGGAAATGCTAGATACTGCAGTATGGCAAGACAGAGAACTGGTCTGATATTTTGACCAATTTGTTTTTTCTTCACCTTATATTTCCTTTGGAAAAAAAATAAGATGGAATACAGGGAGATGCAGGAATAATGGCAGAAAGAGTTAGGAAGGATGGAAGGAAGTAGGGGGAAGAGGAAGAAGGAAAGAAGAAGGGAAACAGAAAGGAAAGGACAAAGAAAGATCTCCATATTGTCTTCTGTGACAGCATTTTATCTTCTCCCTGCAGTCTGTGCCAACCGGCAAAATTAAACCCCTTTGTGAAAGACGCAAAAAAAGTACTTTTAACGATACTTATTTTCCTCGAATTTGAAGAATTTGATTGCCATTTATAACACAACTTTTATTTTCACTGATAATAAAAATGTAGGTGGAGACCTATATTAATCTCTCTTTCATACAGGCACTATAGATGTTAGAGTCTCTTGGTGAAACATTCTGATAAGGTTTGGGTTGAATGTCATTTGTTACTGCGATGCAAAAAGATGGTTTGCCATTCAGTACACAGTTTGTTTCTTTTTTTTATTTTCATGCCAGCGATTGATCCCTTCTAGACTAACAGTTCTACACTTTGCAATGGTGTAACATGACCTTTTAATGAATGAAGGGTGTGACATTATTTTTATAAAACAAAGCATGGGGAAATATATTAGATACTAAAAATATCCTGTTCATAACTATTCCCTTAAAAGTTTAACTTGGATATCTGTTTACATATGTTAACATATTGGGAGTTTCTATTGTAATATTATATTTGTATTCAAATCAACAGAAATATTCAGAATGACTATCTTAATTATGTGCTAATTAGTCACATAAAAAAGAGTATAGGGATTCATTATACCTATACTAAGTACTTGCTTTTGCAATAAAATCAAGAATGTTTTTTGCCCTAACTATTAAATTGGTGTAGGAAGTCCTATATATGTGCTCTCTTATTGGTTAATGTATAAAGAAGCTCCTTTCAGCCAACGGCTTAGCAGAATAGAGCTAGGTGGGGAAAACTAAAATGAATGCTGGGAGAAATAAAGCAGAGTCAAGGAGAACCTTGGAGCCCCCATTGCAAACAGACATGCCAGAGACAGATTTTGCTGGGAGCTGCAGCCACATGGCAATACACAGATTAATAGAAATGGGTTAATTTCAGATGTAAGAGTAAGTCAGAAATATGCTCAAGCTATTGGCCCAACAGTATTGCAAAAAATATAGTTTCTGTATGGTTATTTCATGGTTTGGGCAGCCGGGAATGAACAAGCAGCCCTTCCCCAACATTAAATTATGTTTATTTTTGAAATTTGAAATGAAAGTGGCTTTCAACACTATCTGACCTAACTGTAAAAGAAACTTCTGTACTCTTAATTATCAGATATGTCGTGGACAGCCAATAAATTACAATTACTGCATAAAAATATAATGCGTTCTTTTTCAGGAAATATAAAATTAAATACTACATGTTTTATTCATATGTAGTATAGATTAGTTTGTTTACAGATCTGTTTATATACAAAATATAAAAAGTAGTGTGGTGGTAAAAACATGCAAACATATATATATATGTGTGTGTGTGTGTTTAAATATGTATATATACATATATGTACAAGATATTTGTCATTTCATATTTTTTCACTGTGTAATTCATTTTTTAATTATAACTAAGGTGTTACATAGGCATCACCGCTATTATCAAAATTACAAAACTACTCCAAATTCATACACTGAACTGTAGGCAATAATTCCCATTTTTCTGTATTTTTGTCTCTGATATTCTATACTTAAGTTCCATAAATTTGCCTTATCTGAATTTTTATTGAAGCAGAAATATACAATATTTGTTATTAAGTTCTAACTTATTGCATGTAGCATGACTTGAAGGTTTATCAATGCTATTGTATATGTGTATATAATTTCATTTTTTTGAGTAAATGATATGATATCCTGCATAACCTACCAGACTTGATATGCACAGTATGTTGATAGACACTGGGATAATTCTGAAATTTCACCATGATAAATGGTTCCATGAAAATAAAATTAGTGTTCAAGATTCTATTTGAAATGTTTTCCAATTCTTTAGGGATATAAGTTCACCAGTGCTGGGAGATGTCACATGCCATCTTAGCTCTTGGAAGGAATTAGTGTCATCGGGTCTGAATCAGTTCACGTTTGTGTGCTATTGCACAAGTGCTCCAGTTCTACTCTGCCCTTCTCACCCATCACAATCCTTATTCTTGCTTTTCTTTTGGAATATTAAGTAAAAAGCAGTGTCCCATGGTTTTCCTAATACCTGATGGTGATGAGTGATGATTTCTCCACTCATTAGTCATCTGCATATGCTATTTAGCTGACAGAAAATTATTCAAATATTTTGCCTATTATTATTTGTTTTTGCCTTTATGGCTTAGACAGTATTGAGTTTTAAACCTAGAATACCAATTAATACTAGGAAAGCACCCCACAATTGAGTCACAACCCTTCCAGGATGCTTTTTTAAATTGTTTGTGTTTAGGGATTTTATTTGGATTTATAGAAGGTTTTTTTATATGCAGAGCATTGAGTCTTGTCGAAATCTGATTCGCCAGGTTGTCAGATCATTCTGTCAGTTGTCCCTTTAGTCTTAGTAGTATTTCGCAGCAAAGAATGCAGTGTACATATGTAGTGTTATGTAGATATGTTTTTTAAAACTTTTTTAAATTTGGTGAATTCATACAATGTATTTTGAGCATAACATCCATTATTATCTCTTTCTAAATGCCCCAAGAGTGACCTACCCATCAATCTCCCAACTTCATGATTTCGTAATGTTACTAATCACATTTTGATTGCAATTGGTACTACCTGTATTTGGGAAGTTTAGCTTTCTACTTTTTTTCTTTTTTCTTGTGAAATTCAACCATGAATATTCCCTACATTTAATTTTGTTTATGTTTTATTTTGGGGAATGTATGAGAAGAGTTAGCTCTATGTTTAGTTTTAGATTTACTTTAACATCAATGTTCAGCTTCATTCTTTTACACATGAGTGTACATTTTCAGCACAGTTTGCTGAAGAACAACTTTTTGCTCTGTGAAACATTCTCAGAACTCTTGTTTTAAATAAAAGGAAAGCATAGCCCAAAACAAACGATTTTGTTATAGTATCTCCTATATTTGAATTATAGAAGTGAAGTTTGAAAGGAAACAAACGACCTCATATTTCATCTTCAGAGACATCTAAAGGTGGGAAATAGTTAAAGTAGCGACAAACAGTTTTTAGATAATAACACCCCACTCCCAAACAAATAACTACCTGAAAAGAAAACTTCAATTATAAGTGTGACTGCAGGTCTAAGAGATGGGGAAAAGTGAAATAATTGGAAAACGACAACAATTTAAACAAATCACCAAGTTCATAGAAAGAGTTTTCTTTTTCTCTTTTTTATGAATTTTTCTTTTAAAGACATTGGGAAACGTCATTGTATAAAATATTGGTTTGACAAATATATTAAGATATGAGTCAGGCTGATAAATTTTGCTGGAAATGGCATAACCACAAATTGTTACATCTCATACCAGTTATATTGAATCACTATTTATAGAAAATTATGTTTTAGCCACGTAGAACTTGATTCTTAATATTCCAATTTTACTTAACAGGATTTAACATTACAGTGGACACTTAGAGACCTCTACTTCTTTTCCCCTTCATCCTGCCACAGTTTTCTTTGACACCTTGGAAAGTAATTTAAACTCAATAAAATGAAGATAATTGCACTTACCTCACAGAGATGTCGAGAGCATTAATGAGATCATGTCTACAAAATGATTCAAAGTCTTTAGTTTGCAACATAAATAGCAAGCATAACTATATTTTTCCAGATGTCTAATAATGATAGCCATAAATACAATGAACTGAAAAGTTAAAAGGCTGCCAGTAAAAGTAAAATGTTTTCAATTTAATTGCGAGGCATTTTAATATTCCCTCTTGCATGTTTGTGTTGTAGGAAATGCACAGAAATGTTAATTATGAACTCTGCTTTATTGAGGACATGTCCCCCAAGTTTAGACTCAAGAGTGCTTAACTTATACCCAAATAGGGAGAAACTGAACTACCTCTTCTTGGCAATTATGCCTAATAAATCACTATAGAAGTTAATCAAATAAATCACAGCATAAATTTTAATGAAACTTATACATTATTTCTTCAAAATGTTTCCTAATATGAAATGGAAGCTCATGACTTGAGTTCCAAATCCAATTACTCAATTGTCATACCCTTGGTATGTCTTTATTCATGAACTGATAAAACCATGTACTGCCAGCCTCTCCTCCATTGCTGTCCTGTGAAATACTACTCATTCATAGATACTTATAACCAAGCCCAAACTACATTTAAGCTCAGAGCCTACGCTATAATCCTGTTGCTGTCAACCATTTGTGAATTAAGGCAGTTATCTTTGAAACTGAATTGCATTTTACATGATGAGCCAAAAAAAGCAATGTTGATTCTAATGGGAGCAGGCATGATAATCTACTGGCAAGGATGTGCTTCAAAGTTCTAATTGTTGGCAGCTTCGGTGGTTCACTGACTTCTGTACTTGGCCTTGGCTTAGACATTGCAAGCAGGGATTTTTAAATAAGACCAGACATTAGTTCTGGATTCAGTAATTACTAGAGGAAAGGAGGTCACTCTTCATAGCAAGCATCAGGGTGACTGTATCCTAAAGGACAGCCAACTTTCTTGTCGTGTCCCAGGAGGGTGATCTGGCTGGTTATTGTTGGATAACATCCAATGTGTTGTTAGGATTCTTTCCAGCACATTGTATACAGTCACACATGCATGCATTTACATACACACACACACACACACACACACACACACACACACACACACACACACACACACCAGAGAAAGATGTAGGAAATCTGGCTGGGTAGAAAAGCATGTGTGTGTGTGTAAGTGTATGTGTGTGTGTATATGTATATTTTACTCTATGATCCCAGAAGAATGCACTCCACTCTTTGAATCTGCAGTTACAGGGGTTGTACACTTCTGGATGTAGGTTCTGAACATCAAACTTAATTTCTCTGCAAGAACAGCAAAGTTATTAACAATTGAACCTTATGAAAAATAAATCAAGTTGTATCAAAGGCTTAATGTGAGCTCTTAAAACATTAAATATCTACTAAAAATATTTGAATCTCTATGTCATTTGTCGAGGCAATCAATAATTTATATTGAATTTACCCCAAAAAATATAGACTCTAAAGCTGCAAATAAATAAGATTGAATCAAATTAAAAATCTCCTTCATATTAAAGATAATTATCAACAAAGTAAATAAGAAAAGTATAAAATGAGAGAAAATATTTGCAAGCTATGAATCTGATAAGAGGCTAATGCATAAAATACAAAAGAAATTCAAATTTGTCCCAACCCATGAAAATTAGGAAATTAAAACTTGAAAAGGCTAAGAATAGACTCTTAGCTAGGCAATGGCGGCAACACCATTAATCTCAATACCTGGGAGGCAAAAGAAAGTTTATATCCAGCTTCGAGTCCAGCATGGACTACAGAGTGATTTGTAGGACAGCCAGGCCTACAAAGAGAAACCTTGTCTTAAATATATATATTTAATATAATATATATTACAAAAGATTGAAATAACCCCATGTATCTTATCAGAGTACCATGGTTTAAAATTAGAATTCAACAACACTAATTCCAGAAAACCCACAAATACATGGAAATTAAACAATACTTACCAGAATTATGAATGGGTCAAGGAAGAAATAAAGGAAGAACTTAAAGAATTTCTAAAATTAAATGAAAATGAGCACACAATATACCCAAATTCATGAGACACAACAAATCAATGTTGAGGAAAGTTCATAGCATTAAATGCCTACATAAAGAAGCTAGAAAAATCTCACACTAGTTAGTTAACAGAACATTTGAAAACTCTAGAACAAAAAGAAGCAAACTCAGCTAGAAGAACTAGATGGCAGGAAAAAATCAAATTGAGATCTGAAATCAACAAAATAGAAACAAATAAAACAATACAAAGAATCAATGAGAAGAATAGTTGGTTCTTCAAGGAAATCAATTAAAGAGACAAGTCTTTAGCCAAACTAATCAAAAGGCAGAGAAAGAATAACCAACTTAACAAAATCGGAAATGAAAAGGGGGACATAACAACAGACATGGAGGAAAACCAGAGAATCATAATGTCATATTTCAAAAACCTGGACTCTGCAAAATTGGAAAACTTAAAGGAAATTGACAATTTTTCTGGATAAATATCACTTACCAAAATTAAATCAAGACCAGATAAGCAAATTAAGTAGATCAAAAGCTGCTAAAGAAATAGAATCAGTCATCAAAAGTTTCCCAACCAAAAAGCCCAGGGCCATATGGTTTCAGAGCAGAAATCTACAGGATTTTCAAAGAAGAACTAATACCAGTACTACTAAAATTGTTCCACACAATAGAAACAGAAGGCTTTTATTTATGAGACTACAATATATGAGGCTACAATTACCCTGATACCCAAACCACAGAAAGACAATAATAAGAAAGAGAATTACAGATCAAGATCCCTGATGAATATTGATGCAAAAATACTCAAAAAAAACTTGCAAACTAAATCCAGGGAAACATCAGAAAAATAATCCATGATGATCAAGTTGGCTTCATCCCAGAGATGCAGGGATGGGTCAACATACAAAAATCTGTCAATATAATCCACCATATAAGCAAACAGAACCAAACCAAACCAAACCAAACCAAAACAAAACAAAACAAAACCACATGATCATCTTATTAGATGCTGAAAAAGCCTTCGACAAAATACAACAGCCCTTCATGATAAAGATCTTGGAGGGAACAGGGACTCAAGGAACATATCTAAACACAATAAAGGCAATATACAACAAATCAACAGTCAACATCAAACTAAGTGCAGAGGAAATCAAAGCATTCCCACTGAAATCACGAACAAGACAAGGTTGTCCACTTTCTCCGTATCTACTCAATATAGTTCTCGAGGTTCTAACTAGATAAATAAGATAACAAAAGGAGATCAAGGGGATACAAATTGGAAAAGAAGTCACTATCACTACTTGCTGATGATATGGTAGTTTACATAAGCAACTCCAAAAATACTACCAAGGAACTTCTACAACTCTTACACACCTTCAGTAATGTAGCAGGATACAAGATTAACTCGAAAACAATCAGTAGCTTCCTTTACACAGAGGAAACATCAGAGAAACATCACCCTCCATGTTAGCTACAAATAGTATAAAATATCTTGGAGTAACTCTAACCAAACAAGTGGAAGACCTGTATGACAAGAACTTTAAATCTTTGAAGAAAGAAATTGAAGAAGACATCAGAAAATTCAAAGATCTTCCATTCTTTTAGATAGGCATAATAACATAATAAAAATGGCATTCAGAATAAAAGCAATCTACAGATTCAATGCAATGCCCATCAAAATCCCAGCAAAATTCTTCACAGACCTTGAAAGAAAAATAATCAACAAATACGTAAAAGCAAAAAACCCACAATAGTCAAAACAACCCTGAACAATAAAGGAACTTATGGAGGCATCACTATCCCTGACTTCACCCTGTACTACAGAGCTACAGTATTGAAAACAGCCTGGTACTGGCATAAGAACAGACAGTGGGACCAATGAAACTGAATCAACGACACAGATATCAATTCACACATCCATGAACGCCTGATATTTACAAAGGAGAAAAGATTATAAAATGGAAGAAAGAAAGCATATTCAACAAATGGTGCTGGCATAACTAGATATCAATATGTAGAAGAATGAAAATCGGTCTATCACCATGCACAAAACTCATATCCAGATGGATCAAAGACCTCAGCATAAAGCCAACCACACTGAAACTCATAGAAGAGAAAGTGGGAAGTACACTTGAACACATTGGCACAGGAGATCACTTCATAAATATATCTCCAGTAGAATAGACACTGAGAGAAACAATTAATGAATGGGACCTCCTGAAATTGAGAAGCTTCTTTAAAACAAAGGATATGATCAACAAGTCAAAACAGCAGCATAGGGAATGGGAAAACATCATCACCAACGACATTGGACAAGGGCTGATCTTCAAAATATACAAAGAACTCAAGAAATTGGTCATCAAAAGAACAAATAATCCAATAAAAAATGGGATATAGACTTAAACAGGGAACTCTCAACAGAGGATTCTAAAATGGCTGAAAGACACTTATGGAAATGCTCAACATACTTAGCCATCAGAGAAATGCAAATCAAAACAACTCTGACATTTCATCTTACACATTTAAGAATGGCCAGGATCAAAAACACTTATGACAACTTATGCTGGAGAGGTTGTGGGGTAAAGGGAGCACTCCTGCATTGCTGGTGGGAGTGCAAACTTGGTACAGCTCCTTTAGATATTAGTTTGGCAATTTCTCAGAAAATTAGGAAACAACCTTCCTCAAGACCTAACAATACCACATTGGGGTATATACACCCAAAAGATGCTCAATCATACTACAAGAATTTGTACTCCAAGTATATTCATAACAGCATTGTTTGCCATAGCCAGAACATGGAAACGAGCTAAATGTCCCTTGACAGAAGAATGAGTAAAGAAAATATGAAACATTGACACAATGGAGTACTGCAGAAAAAAATAATGACATTTTGAAATTTGTGGGCAAATGGATGGATCTTGAAAACATCATATTGAGTGAGGTAACCCAGACCCAGAAAGATAAATGTCATATGTACTCACTTATAAATGACTTTTAGACATAAAGCAATGAAAAATCAGCCTGCAATTCACAATCTAAGAGAGCCTAGACAACAATGAGGATCCTAAGAGAGACATACATGGTTCTAATCTACATGGGAAGTAGAAAAAGACAAGATCTCCTGAGAAAATTGGTAGCGTGGGGAACATGGGAGAGAGTAGAGAGGAGGTAAGAGGAGGAATGATCTAGATTTGATCATTTTTATTGAGGTGGGAAAATCTACCCAGTGTGTGTGGGATTATTGACTCCCTGGTTGGGCTCCTGAACCATACACTTGGAGAAAGAGAGCCCAGAAATAGCAGACATTTAGGCCTTTCTGATTCCAATCATGGAGGCGATATGAGTACTGGTTTTTTGATCATGCTGCCTTGGCTTCCCTACCGTAAAGGACTGTACCTTTGAAATGTGAACTGAAATATTCCCTCTTCTTGATTTGTTTGCCCCCCCCCCCGCCAGAGCACTTTATCACGGCAACAGGAGAAAACGCATCGCTGCCATTTACATGTATCAACTCCTTTCATTTTTCACAATGTTTTTGCGTTAAATATTTCTATTCTAAAAATGAGAAATTATTTATATTCAATCAAGAAAATGTATCTCAGAAGTATTTATTTCTTGGTTTGGAGAGCTAGGTACAACCTATAACTCATTTCTTGTCAAATCTGTGTATTCTAAACTCCTGAGAAGAGCCCAAGTACTATTACTAGTTAATCTGATAAAGCACTGTTGAGAATTTATTTACCACCTATTAGTTTTGCTGGCTTTGAAATTTTATGTAAGTGAAAGAAATTATACAGCCTGTTCTGTTTGTCTTTTTCACCCAGTGAAGGGCTTCTGAGATTTACTTTGTACTTTTGCATAAAACATTAGCTTATTCATATTATTGTGTAATAGAATTCTATTGTTGGGAATTGCAATTATTTATCAATTCACCTGTGATAGACACACTCTCTGGTATATCTGCGCTTTATTTTGTTGGAGTATGGTTTATAAATGGGCCTGATGGGTAGGAGGTTCTGCAAATTTTCCTGCGGGGTATATGCATGTTTCTGTAGCTCTGAACTCTTGGTAAAATGTGTAGCAATATTTTTTTAAATTGAATACAGAATGATATTTCCTTGTTTTTTTTACTTGTACATTTCTGATAACTCAAGATTTTGAGGGAAAATTTTGTGTATAAGTCATATTAAAAAGGTTTCCTTTGTAAAATGGTTGTTTAAGCCTTTTTCAGAATTTGTAGGTTGTCATTTTGCTGCTTGTTTGGTAATTATTTGTATATTTGGAACAAACCATTGTCAAGAGATGTGTGAATAATTTCTGTCACTTTCTCACTTTCTTATTTATGGGTTGACTTTAGTTATTTGTTGTTCTTTCAATGAATTCATTATACCATAATTTTATTTTCTGGCTAGTATGTTCCACTCCCTCCTATAAGAAAATTTTCCTCTTGCCAATGTCATGGATAGTGTTTCTTTTTTCTTCCATTCTTGAATTTGATTGCTGTAAACTTATTTTAGTATCTCTATGAATGTTCTTAAACTGACTCTGGTTAGTGGTTCGAGTCATGCTATGTATTTTATCTTCAATATAATTTCAAGACTGTTGGAATTTATGTTGTTTTGTTTGCTGTTGTTGTTGTTTTTTTTTCCTTTTTGTTTAGGATCACTCTCATTGGTTTCCACAATGGCTGCACCGATCTACAGACTCACCAACAGTGACAGAGACTGCCTTTTTCTTCACCCTTGTCAACATCTGTCATTGTTTATTGAGGATTTGTTGCCTTTCCATACATAATACTTAGTGACTTGAGCATTCTTTATATACCTTCTCACAATGTACACATCATCAGAAAAACATCAAGTTGGGCCTTTGAACATTTTCAATACACTTTTTGAAGTTATTGATACTACTGAATTTTTTGAATTTCAGACATTTCCTATATCAAACCCTTCTCAGATGTTTAGTTGGCAAATATTTTCTTTCCAATCTGTTGGCTGCCTCCTTGGGATGTTGATTTTTCCTTCCCGTGAAGATTTTTTTTTTTAGTTTAGTATAATCCCATCTGTCTGTTTTTGCTTTTGTCTACTTTATTTTTAGGGTCCTCTTTAAAAAAAAATTGCTTGTTTCAGTTTTTCGATGTTCCCAGTTTTTCTCTATTAGTTCATGCACCTGTGATTTTACTTATTTCTTAGATCCATTAGAGTTTTTTGAGTTGGCAAAAATAGGCGCCTGGTTCCTATGTTTGTCTCTATCAAATTTCTTCAGCACCTTTAACAGAAGGCTGTTTTTAACAACTGTGTTAAAACTCAGTGGAAAAATTTGCTGGCTATAAATCCACTGTTTGAATTTTAGGCTTTATGTTCTCTTTCATATGGATTTTAATGCCAGTATTATGCTGTTTGGACTATAAGAGTTTTATAGTATGATTTAACATAGGTAGCACAGTATCTTAAGCTTTTGTCTCCTATGCTATGTTTTATCCTTGACTTGAGTGTGCATGTATATGTGTGAGAGTGTGTGTGAACATGTGTGTGTTGTGTAGTTCTATGCAAATCTAAGGACATTTTGTTTCAGTTTTATGAAAAATATCCTTGGCTTTCCCTTGAATCTGCAGTTCACTTTGAGCAGTATGTGTGATGTATGACTGAGCAACATTGAATCAGTCTTCCCATCCATGATCATGTCATAACTTTGAATGCTTCAATTCCTTGTAGCTGTGTTACAGCTACAGAATGTCTAAAAATATCTCCTGTAATTTTTATGAAAATCATGTATGATTGCTACTATGTCCAATTTAATCTATTTCATAGTCTCTCTTAAAATACATCCTTTGATCTAGGAACCATTTAATAGTGTTTTCTTTAGTTTTACAATGTTTGAAAAATCTCAGGACTTTTCTTTAAGTTCATTCACTTACAGCAGAGAAGTTATAAAAACTGATTCTTAAATTTTCAAAGACATATTTTATGGCCTAGCATGAATTAATCTTAGCAATGTTCTCTATAAAGTGGAAATAATGTGTCAGCCATTTACATACACTGTTGTATGTGAAGTTGTGTTTTGCCAGGACTATTATAAGTCCATGCAGTTCAGATTTTTCTCACTTTTCAAACCAGTGAAAATGTTCAGACATGACTCTGTATTTGCTTAACTACTTCAGCTTTTGCTTTGTTCATATAGTCTTCACATATTGCATTCTGTATTCCTGAGAACTTGGCACTTCATTGTCCTCAGATAATAACACATTTATGGAAATCTTCCTTGTCATAAAGTTTGCTTTATCCAATATTATTGTACACAGCAGTTTCGTTTTTATGGCTACTGTTTCCAGAGTGTGTCTATTTTTCATTTTTTAACATTGAAGACATATGAATTTACATTAAAATGACTTAGAGCTGTGTTCCCATTCCTTACATATTTTGATAGTTTTTCTTTTTTTTGAACATTTTTATAATTGTAATTACTGTTGAAGGTAATTACTAGACCCACAGCTTTTGTTCCTTGTTCCATATTTTTCTTTATTTTATATTCGTCTTTTCCCCTTATTTGATCCTAGTTGTAGTATTTCATAATTTTTATTGGCTCATAAATCACCATCATCTTTTTTTAGTGCTTCCCCAATTGATAAATGAACTTGAGTGTATGATCTAGTATTGAATCAGCATGCTTCTCTTTTACCCTACTAATATCTTACACTTTACATCTAATATAAACTTCAAAGGACATGGATATTCCTTTCTCTTGTTTGATAAACTCTGATCTCTTAAAAAAGAATCAAATGAGAAAACGTTTTAGCTATATATATTGTAACAATTCTATTCTTCATGTATTAAGGAAACTTCTATAGTTTCACCACTGCATACTTTGCACAACCTTCACACACACACACACACACACACACGCACACACACAGATTTGTAACTAATTCTTTTTTTAATACTGGGTCAATCTATCTATTATGTAGCTCTGATTGTCCCAGAACTCACTATATGGACCAGGCTGACCTCAAATCAATGTAGTCCACTTGCATCTTTCCCGAGTGCTGGCACTAAAGGTCTGCACTACTATAAACTCTCGTCCATTATTTCCAGTCCTTGATTTGTTGAAAAGATCTTTATCTTAGGCCAGGCTTCTACTTACAACTTATTAGGCCTGTGTTGCTTTTAGAATAGGTTACCCTGTCTTTCTACATTTAATTTCCCCATGAATGTATAAATGAATGTTCAGTGTGCACCTGTGCATTTATGTTTGTAAGTGTGTGCACACAAACGTTCCCAGATTTTTGTTTCCTACTTGATTCTCAGTTCCAGCAAGCTAACCACATTAGCCATTACTGCATCTTCTTTCTACCTACACATATTAAACAAAACTCCTGTGTCTTATTTTTCTGCTTTGTTCTTTTTTAAGATTTATATTTTATAGAGAGCATTTATTATGATAGAAAATAAATGATAAAAATCAGAGAGTAATAAAACTGAGATAATGCAATGAAGTGTGATGTCAACCTTAAAGTGCAGAAAGAAAAACGGGCAGGTAGTTCAGTGGATAAAATGCTTCTTGTGTAAACATGAAGACCAGAGTTCAGATTCTCAGAAGTGAAGTAAGAAGCATGCAGGTATGGCAGTCTCCTGTTATTCCAGCACTCAGGAAGCCAAGATAAGGAACCAAGGCTATGTTGGCAAACTAGATGGTCTATGTTTCAATCAATAAAGTGGACAGCAATCAGTACTTCTGCTAGGGTCAGAAGAACAACACAAATGAGACAAAAAGTTTTCTGGAGCCCCAGCACAATGGTTAGGGTCCCTTGTCATCTCCACGGGATCTAGAGTCCCCTAGGAGACAGCTCTAGGTTTAGATCTTGGACTGTATAAGTAGTGGAAGTTGAGTCGAGCCCAAGCATGCCTTACTTTTTAAATGCCTGGCTATGGATGTCATGCTTACACCTCCTGCCGCTTTGCCTTCCTACCATGATCTGCTGTACCTTTGACCTTTGAACCAAAATCAACCTTTTCTTCCATGAATGGATTTTGTCAGCGGCCTCCATCATAGCATCAGGAGAAGAAACTGAGACACTCTATGTCAGATGTTTGCACTGCTCCCAACTGGAGACATTTTCCCCACCGATGTTTGGGGCTGATAACCTCACACCAGGACAGAGCAAACGTGCAATTTTGGATTAAGAGAAAGAATTCTATTCTGTGTTTGGCATCCATTTTCTAGTCACTTCCTCAAAGACGTCAGCAGAGCATCTGCTCTCTTGACAGCAGGAGCAGCTTGACATTTCTTTTGAGGAATGAATGATTAGAACTCTTGGAAGGCACAACAGACCCCAGCAGTGAGTACCACAGCCCAGTGCCACCTACATCAACTGCCTCTGAAACACAGTGGATGTATTTCATTTGTGTTTGTTTTTTTAAGAACTTACTGACAAAGACATAGCAAAACCTGGTTCTGATACAGAATCTCCAGTAGTTATAGTTCCAAGGATTCTACTACATTCATGGCACACAAAGGATGAATAAGATCTCCCTATACAACCACCACATTTGGTATAAGCCCCAAGGGTAGATACAGTCCCCTGAGTATTGGTCAGCTGTCATCATCACATTTTTCTTTTCATTTTAGGTTTAAATGCCTTTAGCAAAACTAAAAGTAATAAAATAAAGTCATGCTAGACTGTGCATAGTGGAATGCAAACCAAGTTCATAGGTCTCTCTCGATTTTCAGGATGTGTTGCTGACATCTTCGGGATCATGGGGTCTCAGGTGTCTTTGTCAGTATCTAAAGATTGCAGCACCTTTTCCCAGTGACTTCTTCTCTTGGTGGTTTTCCCACTGCGGAAAGATAGTTGAAAATATTTTTTTCTCTATTCTGTGGCATTTATGTTATTTCTAATCGTGTATTGAAAAACTATGCCAATGAGCGCTACTCACAGAAGACCGTAAAATGTAGGCCAGAGTCATCTGGCATTTGGAGTCAGTTTGTCTAGGATCAAATTTCAGCCTTTAAAAAATTTTACTCCTTTTGATCTTTAGCAAGTAATGCTCTTTATATTTGCTTTACTCACTTCCTAAGTTCCCAGGGATTATAATGAACTCTATCTTCACAGGTCTTGTCAAGCATATCCAAACACCAGAACAGAATAAATATGCATGTTGGAAGGTATGACATTCCTGATATAACCAATAGAATATGAGAGAACCAGGCTGCGCTCATCTTCATAACCTGATATTCTGATGGGGGAAAAAAGTTCTTTGCAGGGATAGAAGGGTGATGCGGTCTGTAAGGCACTTGTTCTGAGGATGTGAGGACTGATGGTTAAATAACCAAAACTCGTGAGAAACAAGGTAGATGCAATAACTGCTGGTAAATTTGACTACCAAAGGGAAAGCCTACCACTACTGAAAAAGATAATTGTTATAATAAAAATGAAATCCACTCATGTAAACAACAAATTTTATAACTTGAATCTATAAAATTGTCCATAGCCAGGCAGTGGTGATGCATGCCTTTAATTCCAGCACTCAGGAGGTAGAGACAGGCAGATATCTGTGAGTTCGAGGCCAGCCTGGTCTATAAAGTGAGTTCCAAAGCAAGCTCCAAAGCTATAGCCCCTATTGATGGAGGAGGGTCATCTGTCTATTGTTACTTACATTGGTTAATAAAGAGACTGCTTTGGCCTTTTTGATAGGCCAGCCCTTAGGTGGGTGGAGTAGACAGAACAGAAGGCTGGGAGGAAGAAGGCAGTGAGGCAGATGCCGTGATTCCCCTTCCCAAGACAGACGCTGACTAGACTCATGCTGGTAAGCCACGACCTCGTGGTGGTTCACAGATTATTAGATGTGGGTTAATCAAGATGTGAGAGTTAGCCAATAAGAGGCTACAGATAATGGGCCAAGCAGTATTTTAAAAGAATATAATTTCTGTGTAATTATTTCAGGGGTAAAGCTAGCTGGGAGGTGGGTGGCGGAAAGTGGCCCGCCATTCCTTTTACACCCTATATTGAAAAAAAATGTCCTTAAATCAGTTAGAAAATATAAAACATTGAAATGCAAGCAAGGTTAAACAAAAGTTCCCTTAAATAAAATATGCAAATATAAAGCACCCAAATAGGTGAAAATTTATTACTAATCAATGTAATATTGAGTAAATAATAATAAAATATCATGGCATGTCTATCATAAAAGACTGAGAATACTAACTCACAGAGAACATGAAAATTGATTGCTAGTAGAAATATCTTACAGTGGTAAATCATTTTACAGGATAAATTAAATGGTGATACTAGCTTGATGCAGGCTGGGCAGTGTGGGTATACTGAAGGTAGCTAAATTGTGAATACAATGTGAGAGGAAAGAAAACCAATTAATTTGCTATAGGGTAGACCATGTGGCAAAGAAGAGAGTGTAAAGATGATTCCCTGGTTGAGTCTCTACAATATATGGATGCAGTTGCTATTGGCGAATGTAGCACACCTACGAAAGAATTATTGCTTATGCAATGGTGCACTTTCAGGAGACTGGAAATGAAGTTCCACTTAAGTCAGTTTAACCCAGACAGAGAGGAAGAAATCATTATCAAATGTAGGCAAGACTCTTGAGCAGTTTGCTCTATGGGAAAGGAAAAGGGCAAATGGCCAGAGGGAAACACCGTAGAGAGAATAGGCTCTATGCACTTATTTTAAAGATAAGCATTCATGATTAAAATCAATGTTATTGGTGTTATACGCTATAGCAGGCACAAGAGGATGGGATCTCATGAGCAAGTTGATAGACCATAGCTAGAAACAGAAGCCATTCATTTATGACAATGGAAGAAAATGAGGCTCTCAGTTGCCCCTGTAGAGGTGACAGATGCTTGGGAAGTGTCGTTTATATTCACGTTGGCTTTTCTTCAGAAAGACAGGAAAGAAAACCATCACTTGCTCACGGAAGCTTAAAGAAGTTTTTGAAGAGAGAGAAAATCACATAAGCAACTTCTCCAGAAGAGTGACAGAATGAACAGGCAAGGGAATTTTCCTAAGACTCAACAAGCACTAAAACTTGTCATTTGCATGTGTTTTCTGGAAGTTTGCTACACTGAAACTTTTAAAATCACAAACCAGTATTTTCCCTTGCATATGAAAATCATTTATGAGGTTCTGATAATACTTGATGAATCAAAAAAAGCAGTCATTTTGGGAGCAGAAACTTCCAGAGCTCTTCTTAGTCCAATATAAAAACTTGAAAAGATAATTATTTTATTGTTGATTAAACTGACACTGATTCATCATTTAGCTGTGCAATCATAAGATGCAAAGATTATGACTATACAAAGAAATGTATTTCCAGATACATTTTATTTAAAAAAACCTCATCTTTCAAACTAAAATAGCTATTCATTGTTAAACATTGCATTTGTCCTTTGGAGTTTCTTTTTGAGTTTTTGTGGTTCAGTGCAAGGACAATAAAACATTAACAGGAACACCCTTCTGCTTCAGGTCCTAGAGTGATGCTGGTGAAAGGTCAGAACGACAGAATCACTGGCTGAACATACACATTTGTGAACACAAGCAGTAAACCAGCACATGCTCCTTGATGAAATTCCTGAGAAGAAGAAAAAATAACATGTTCCATTTCTGTATTCTACCCAGCCTTTTTGTAAAGTGGAGACTTAATGAAATTTGGATGAATTTGATTAGCCTATTCAAAATATTTTGACAAGATGCATGTAGCTTTAAAATATCATAGGAATACAAGGTAATGGAACTCACAGAGAATTATGCTCTATAGTGTTTAAAAAGATTAGGAAAAAGTTCTCAACTCATTGAGTTTCAGTCTTTGGCAAATAAAGAAAATGTCGTTAATTATTAATGGAAGCCTTTTCACTTATTAATCTGTGAATTGTATGCATAGAGATGAATCAACTGTTAATAACAAAATGGGAATGTGAAAGATAACACACCCAGCCATCAAGTTTGTAGAGCAGCGTAAAGTTCTGATTTTCTTGAAATGGATGTCTTTAGGAGAAATGAATTGAGTATTGTTGAGGACCCAGGACAATTGGACATGGCTGAGGGAGTTTTGACATTGACGCATATCCCCTCTAAATACTCAGATTCATTCTCTGCATCATTCAATAAATATTTGTTAAGGCCTGAATGAAAGGATCTCACATTGGTGATCTATGGAACATAATGTGAGAAAGATGATAAATTAAATGATTGATTGTTCACATTTTAATAGCTCACACCTCAACTGCTACTGCAAAGCAAAACAGGTTTGTTTCTTTAGGCTCATTAATTATAAACTCAGGAACAACTTAGAGATAAAAATTGCAAGTTAATCTTTTGCTGTCAGTTTTTTTATTAAATTACTAAAGAAAACTAGTAAACTGATTAATTGTAGAATAAGATGTTTCAAGTTAGTTCTTTGACTTCAATGTAAAATTTTAACAATTTATTTATAAAATATATTTACCTACTTATAAATAATTCTATGCATCTATTCAAGACAAGATTGTATGTTATTGCAGAGATGGAAAATATCTATAAAATGCATGTTTTGTTGATTTAAATGAAATAGAGAGATTTTGCACTACTAAAATTCCAACGTTGGGAGCCAGTAAGATGGCTTAGCAGGCTGGCTAGAGTATCATTTTAAGTTATTTTTTTAAATAAAATGAAATGTTTACAGAACTTTAGTAGTTTACTTAAGAGTTTTCTAATAAATCTATAAACATGACTAATTCTATTTTGATGACCCCATAGAAACATAATTCATGTAAATAGTTCACTTGCTCATTTCGACAACATTTACCAGCACAGTCCGTGGGTCTCTTGGCAGAAAGCTGGCCTTGATGTGTTAAATGAGACACCAGTGGCTTTCTAGGTTATTGCTATTTAATGACTGCTGATAGAGTCTCTTCAAAAGAAGCTTTGTGAACATCCTTGTCTTTCTCTGATTCTCATAAGTAGTGCAGGAAAAGGGAGCCCAAACATTGTTTTGTTGTTGTTGTTGTTTTGTTTTTCGAGATAGGGTTTCTTTGTGTCACTTTATTGCCTTACCTGGAACCAGCTTTTGTAGATCAGGCTGGCCTCGAACTCACAGCAATCCTCCTGCCTCTTCCCCCCCCCCCCCCCCGGAGTGCTGGGATCAAAGTCATGCACCAACACCACCCGGCTCCAAACATTGTTTTTAAGTCTATTTAGTGTAACAGAAACTCCTCAGTCATGAACTGTGCATCTGAGGTATTTGAATTTCATCCTAGGTAGATTTTTGAAATTATTCAGATGAATATTTAGTATGCCTACATTTGCATTCAACATCTTGAATTGGATATTATCTTTATCATAGTTATTATATCATTTCTCCAGATTTTTGAGGGCCTGTCCTTACCTTCACTTGGCATTTGTTCCTTTTTTAATTTGTTTTTGACTTTAGATCATACATTCTAACATCAATCCTCCAGTATTTTCTAAATACATTATCACTTTTTTTTGAAAGTAATTTTATTAAATTATAAAAGTTTCCATTTACGCCCCTCTTCCCAACACCCTCCCACTCCCCCCCTCCCTCTCCTCCTCCCTCTTTGTCCCTAAGGCAGTCAGGATTTCCTGCCCTGTGGGAAGTTCAAGTTCCTCCCCCCTCCCTCCAGGTCCAGGAAGGTGAGTATCCAAACAGACTGGATCCCAAAAATCCAGTATATGCAGAGGAAACTAGTCTCAGTGTCATTGTCAATGGCTTCTCAGAAAGACTCCAGGCCAGCCACATTCAGAGAATCCGGCCACATTCAGAGACTCTGGTTGGATCACGTGCTCGTTCAGTCGCAGTCCAACTGGCCTTGGTAAACTCTCATTAGATCCGACCCCTTGTATCAGTGGGTGATAGCATCCCTCGCAGTCATTCGTCATTTTCTTCGTCCTTCTGCTCCTCATTTGGATCTTGGGGGGCTCAGTCCGGTGCTCCAATGTGGATCTCCGTCTGTATCGCCATCAAACGCCAGATGAAGGATCTATGGTGATAAGCAAAATATTCATCAGTATGGTTATGGGCCAAGGCCGGTTCAGGCACCCTCTCCTCTGTCCAGAGAACAATCTGGGGATCTCTCCTTGGACCTGGGATCCCATATATAATCAAGTTTCCTGTAAACCCTAAAATGACTCCCTTAGTTGAAATATATTCTTCCCTGATCCCATATTCATCCTTCCTCCCTTCCCCCCATCCCGGTCAACCGAGCTTTCTCCATTCCTCCCCTACTCCCTTCTCTCTAACCCTCTCCCCTTCCAACAACCATTCCACCCTCCCATGCACCGGAGGTTACCTGGGACTCTTGTCTATTTCCAATCTCCAGGAGGATAGCTACATTATCACTTTTTAAATTGATTTTATTGAGCAGATGGCAGGTGAGCACTCATGCACTCAGATTCAAACGGCTTCTGAGGATGCAAACTCCGGTATCCCTCTTGTAAGGAAAGATCTTCACTAAGGCATCTCTCTAGCTTTGGTGTATTCTATTTCTATTTGGGATGGTAAAGAAAAGATATATTTGCTGCAATGCAAAGGTTTCAATTAATGTAAGAAAATAATTTGGGGGGAAATCACCATGCCAAAACATCTTACATTTTGCATCCATTAATTCATTAGTTTCAACAACTGAGAGATCTTGGATAATGCATGGAAATTTTACCTTCCTGCTCTATTCTCAAGGGATCACTTTACAAATAATAAAATAGTTTCCTGCTAGTGTCCTCCTAAAAATAATGCTTCATGATAAACATTTTACCACAAACGTTAAGCAGTGTTTATATTATATGTATATGTATATATATATATATAATTTTATTTAATATATTAATCAAGTCTACTCTAAATCCATATAATATCTAAGGCTAGAAATCCTATTTCTCATCCCAAATTTTTATAAGTCATTCTGTCCAAAACATCCTATCAAGACTCTATAATAGGTTCAAATGACAGTGTCAAGATTGATGTAAATGCCAATAAAAGTATGGAGCAATTTGAATATAAATCATTTTCCATTATCATATTTTCCAGGATAAAATTATGTAGAAAACTTAAGACATTAAGTGAAAATATGCAATTTTCAAGTCAATCTTAAAAAAAGAAAATGTTAAATCAAATCCACTGTCGTCATTCTTTATTGTATTTCTTCCTGAAAATAAAGTAAAGCCGCTCATTTCTATTTTCTTTTGAAAAAGAAGACAAAGAGGAGATCAGTGAAGGGAAGAGAGGAAAGAAGAACGCAAAAGAGCAGGCAAGAGAAGGAACAGCCAGAAAGGATAGAGGAGAGGGGACAAAGAATAGGAAAATACAAGGAAGATCATTTTGTTCCATGTTCTTTCTCCCTGAGTACAGGCGAAATTCCACTGATGTCACAAATTCTCACCTGTGTCTTTTTTTGCTCTGGGCAGGGAAGCCTCTACTGTGTCCTCCTGGCATGTTTGCCACCAGCAGAGCACTGCAGTGAGGATTAATGAGCCCCGTTGTCACAGGCCTCGATATTCTTTAGTTCATACATGCACCTGATTTGTCTATTATCAAGTTTTCCTTCTTTTTGTATTACAAACGTTTCTACTAATGCAGCTTTTTTCATGACAGTGGAGGGTTTATAGCAATGACAGAACAGCCTACTAACAAAATACATTGATTCCTAATTTGGACAACTCTAGTTATTTGCTCTCCAAATATTAGTTGACCTCATTCCGTCATATTTGGGTATCTTCAAATTCCTGATGTCCCTAAACATCTATCAACCTCATTCTGTCTCTGATACTGACTTGGGTGTTGTCTTCACATATCCTTGCGAGTCCCTCTTGATGTGTAAATGTTTATTGTTCAGAGTGTTGGAGAAACAGCTCAGCTTCATCTTCTCTGGTAGGTGGCCTTTTCCTATTTTCTTTATTACATTATGTCTCCAATTCTGTTCGTATTCTCCATAGGAAAAGGATACGTTTCATTTCTGATCCTGTCAAAACAAAGTTTTACTGATTCTCACATGTGTGGCAATCCCGTTTTGAGTCATGCTACTTATTCCTTTCTAAATCTACTCCTTGTCCAGATTGACTTATTGAGACCAGTCAGTCTTTTTCCTAGTTCATCTAACACATCCCATATATTACATTAGGCTTCTTGTTTATGACTTTTTAACGTATTACCTAACAGAATAGTTACTATTTGTGACTTTACTTTTAATTATCAGTTTTTCTTAAAATCCAGGATTAATTTAACCATTTTTTAATTAACTTACTTATTTATTTAAAATTTTCACCTCTTCCCTGACTCCCTTTTCCCTCCCCCTTCCCACCTCCTCCTTCCTCTCTAGTCTTAAGAGCAGTCAGGATTCCCTGCCCCTTGGGAAGTGCAAGGCCCTCCTCCCTCCATACAGGTCTATAAAGGTGAGCATTCAAACAAACCATCTCCCACAAAGTCAGTCCACGCAGTAGAATAAAAAACCCAGTGTTATTGTCCTTGGATTCTCAGTCAGCCTTCATTTCCAGCCACGTTCAGAGTGTCCATTTTGATCACATGCTCCATTACTCCCAGTCCAGCTGGCCTTGGTGAGCTCCCATTAGATCTGTTCCAGTGTCTCAGTGGGTGGATGCACCCCTTGTGGTCCTGACTTCCTTGCTCACGTTCTCCCTCCCTCTGCTCCTCATTTGGACCTAGCGAACTAAGTTCGGTGCTCCAATGTGGGTCTTTGTCTCTATCTCCATCCATTGCCAGATGAAGGTTCTATGGTGATATGCAAAATATTTATCAGTATGGTTATGGGCCAAGGCCAGTTCAGGCACCCTCTCCTCTGCTGCCCAGGGAACAACCTGGGGACCCCTCCTTGGACCTGGGAACCCCTCTAGAATCAAGTCTCTTGCAAACCCTAAAATGGCTCACTTAGTTGAAATATTTACTTCCCTGCTTCCACATCCATCCTTCCTCCATTCCACACATCCCATTCCCCCGAGCTATACTGAATCCTCCCCTTCTCCCGTCTCTCTACCCATCTCCCCTTGCATCCACCCCCCAATCCTCCCATACACCCAAGTATGCCTGGCAATCTTGTCTACTTCCAATAACCAGGAGGATAACTATATGATTTTCTTTAGGTTCACCTTCTTATTTAGCTTCTCTCAGACCATAAATTATAGACTCAAAGACCTTTAATTATGGATAGAATCCACTTATGAGTGAGTACATACCATATTCCTCTTTTTGAGTCTGGGTTACCTCACTCAGTAAAGCATTTTCTATTTCCATCCATTTGTATGCAAAATTCAAGATGTTATTGTTTTTTTAACCTATGAGTAAAATTCTAATGTGTATATGTTCCACACCTTCTTTAACCATTCTTCTATTGAGGGGCACCTAGGTTGTTTCCAGTTTCTGGCTATTACAAATAGTGCTGCTATGAACATAGTTGAACAAATGCATTTTTATTATGATAGTGCATCTCTTGGGTATATTCCCAAGAGTGGAATTGCTGGGTCCTGAGGGAGGTTGACTCCCAGTTTCCTGAGAAACCACCACACTGATTTCCACAGTGGCCGCGCAAGTTTGCATTCCCATCAACAACGGATGAGTGTTCCCCTCACTCCACATCTTCTCCAGCATAGGCTATCATTGGTGTTTTTGAGTTTAGCTATTCTGACAGGTGTAAGATGGTATCTCAAAGTTGTTTGATTTGCATTTCCCTGATCACTAAGGAGGTTGAGCATGACCTTAAGTGTCTTTTGGTCATTCGAAGTTCTTATGTTGAGAATTCTCTGTTCAATTCAGTACCCCATTTTTAATTGGGTTAATTAGAGTTTTAGTGTCTAGTTTCTTGAATTCTTTGTATATTTTGGAGATCAGACCTTTGTCTGATGAGGGGTTGGTGAAGATCTACTCCCAGTCAGGAGGTAATCTTTTTGTCTTACTGACAGTGTCCTTTGCTTTACAGAAACTTCCCAGTTTCAGGAGGTCCCATTTATTCATTGTTTCTATTATTGTCTGTGCTACTGCGGTTCTACCTAGGAAGTGGTTTCCTGTGCCCTTGTCTTGTAGGCTACTTCCCACTTTCCATTTCTTTGACATTTTCCAATTTTGTGGCATACAAGCTTTTGTAGTAAGATCTAATGATTCTCTGAATTTCCTCTGTGTCTGTGGTTATGTCCCCCTTTTCATTTCTGATCTTATTAAGTTGCATGTTCTCTCTCTGCCATTTGATTAGTTTGGATAGGGGTTTGTCGATCTTGTTGATTTTCTCCAAGAACCAGATTTTTGTTTCATTGATTCTTTGGATTATTTTCTGTGTTTCTATTTTGTTGATTTCAGCCCTCAGTTTGATTATTTCCAGTCTTCTACTCCTCCTGGGTGAACCTTCTTCTTTTTTTTCTAGAGCTTTCAGGTGTGCTGTTAAGTCTCCAATGTGTGCTTTCTCCGTTTTCTTTAATTGGGCACTTAGTGCTATGAACATTCCTCTTAGCACTGCTTTCATAGTGTCCCATGGGTTTGAGTATGTTGTGTCTTTATTTTCGTTAAATTCAAGGAAGACTTTAATTTCTTTCTTTATTTCTTCCTTGACCCAGGGGTGATTCAGTAGTTGACTGTTCAGCTTCCATGAGTTTGTTGACTTACTGGGGTTAGCATTGTTGTTGAATTCTAACTTTAATCCATGGTGATCCAACAAGATACAGGTGGTTACTAATATTTTTTTGTATCTGTGGAAGTTTGCTTTGTTACCGAGTATGTGGTCAATTTTCAAGAAGGTTCCATGAGCTGCAGAGAAGAAGGTTAATTCTTTCCTATTTGGGTGGAATGTTCTATAGATGTCTCTTAAGTCCATTTGATTCATTACCTCTAGCAATTCTCTTATTTCTCTGTTAGGTTTCTTTCTGATTTACCTATCCAATGGTGAGAGAGGTATGTTGAAGTCTCCTACTATTAGTGTGTGTGGTTTGATGACTGCTTTGAGTTCTAGAAATGTTTCTTTTACATAAGTGGGTGCCTTTATATTAGGGGCATAGATATTCAGGATTGAGACTTTCTCCTGATGAATTGTTCCTGTTATGAGTAAAAAATGTCTATGTCCATCTCTTCTGATTGATTTTAGTTTGAAGTCAATTTTGTTAGAAATTAGAATGGCCACATCTGCTTGTTTCTTAGGTTCGTTTGCTTGGAAAACCTTTTTCCCAACCCTTTACTCTGAGTAGATGTCTGTCTTTGTGGTTGAGGTGTGTTTCTTGTAAACAGCAGAATGTTGGATCCTGTTTTCGTTTCCAATCTCTTAGTCTGTGCCTTTATTCAGGTGAATTGAGTCCATTGATATTAAGTGATATTTATGACCAGTGGTTGTTGACTCTGGTTATTTATTTACTTTTTGGAGGGGTAGTAGAGTTTGTGTGTTTCCCTTCTTTGAGTTGTGCTTATGAAGGGTTGCTAGATGTCTGAGTTATTGTAGACAGTGTTGGCAATGTTCGATTCCTTGATTTGTGATTTTCTTTCTATTACTTTCTGTAAGGCTGGATTTGTGGCTACATATTGTTTAAATTTGATTTTATCCTGGAATATTTTGCTTTCTCTGCTAATAATGAATAATAGCTTGGCTGGGTATAGTAGTCTGGGCTTGCATCCATGGTTTCTTAGTTTCTGCAGTACCTCTATCCAGGACCTTCTGACTTTCATGGTTTCCATAGAGAAGTCTGGTGTAAGCCTGATAAGTTTACCTTTATAAGTTACTTGACCTTTTTCCTTTGCACCTCTTAATATTCTTTCTTTAATCTGAATGTTTTGTGTTTTGATTATTATATGGCAAGGGGATGTTTTTTTCTGATCCAGTCTATTCGGTGTTCTGTATGCTTCTTGAACCTTCATAGGAATATCGTTCTTTAGATTGGGAAAGTTTTCTTCTATAATTTTGTTGAATATATTTTCTGGGCCTTTGATCTGCAATTCTTCTACCCCTATTATTCTTAGATTTGGTATTTTTATTTTGTCCCAGATTTCTTGAATATTTTGTGATGAGAATTTGTTGGATTTGCTGTTTTCTTTGATCAGAGCATTTATTTTCTCTATGGTGTCTTCAGAATCTGAGATTCGTTCTTCTATCTCTTGTATTCTATTGGTTATGCTTGTTTCTGTAGTCTCTGTTCTTTTACCTAGATTTTTCATATCCAACCGACCCTCGGTTTGTGTTTTCTTCATTGCCTCCATTTCAGTTTTCAATTCTTGAACTGTTTCCATTACCTGTTTGATTGCTTTTTCTTGGTTTCCCAGGGTGTCATTTATGGATTTACTCATTTCTTCAAATTTTTTGTCATACTTCTCTTCTACTTCTTTAAGGGAATTATTCATATCCTCTTTAAGGGACTCTATTGCTTTCATAATGACACTGTTTTCCACTTCTTCCGGGATAGGGTGTGAAAGTCCTTCTGTTGTAAGATCGCTGGGATCTGGTGTTCTCATGTTGTTTTTCAGATTGTTGGAAGAATTCTTGCCTTGGCGCCTTCCCATCTCTTCCTTCAAATGCTGTCCAATGGATCTTCTGGTACAGGGTCAAGTTCCCTTGTTGGTCAGGGACCTTGCCCTCTGATGGATCTTCTGCTACAGGATCAGTGCCCCTTGCTGGCCAGAATTCTCCCTGACTAAAGGCCTACCTTGCTGCAGGCAGGCTATTAAAACAAAGGAACTCCCTCCTGCCTGTTTGCACTTGCCACCCGGTCTCAAACAGGTTGAGCTGGGCGATTTTATGGTTCTGAGGAAGGGAAGGGGTTTCTGGGTGAAAGCTGGGATGGGATCTAATTTAACCATTTAATACTAAAATTCTAGTACCTTTCTTATTGTATTTGTTCAAATAGTACAAATCTGTTATTAAAAGGAACTTAATACTAGATCTATAGATGTACAAACCACAAAGTTGAGCTACATAACTGTTCTTTTTAAAAAAGATTTTAGTCACTCTCAGTTTTATTTTTATTCAAAGAAATTCATGTCTCCAAACTCCTTAAATCAGATAAAAATTTCTGTAATCATCACTTAGAATAATTTTAAGAAGTAAAGCCCAAATATAGTGAGAGGACTTGAAGCCATTCCATCCTGCTCCTTCATTAGCTTGATACAAAATAAGACCTTCTTTCCTGAAGGTATTCATTACTGAATCTTGATGATTCATTAAGATGGAACAGTTTTTGTTTTTACATGTTATAGACGATGTCAGATTACCATTGTTCCTGATGCTTTTCATGGTAGTTAGCAGAAAGTAAAAGACCAGGGTGAACTTGGCTGCCATTGTAAGTCAATAAAGTGTACGAAGAACAAGAATGACATGAAGCATATAGACACAGTTCACTTGATATATGGCTCATGCAAACCGAAACGGCTAGAATCTTTCTTTATTACAATTATCAAGTGTGTTGCAGTGAGTGTCTGAGATCTCAGTAGATTTTACTGAGTTTATTTACACAACATACAGTAAGATTTCCACAAGCATATGATGACTATAATATGGAGCTGCTAGACTAACAAGCAGCTCATCACACTGAAGGGACATGATAGACTAGCTTTAACATTTTACTGCTTGAGTATCTCACATATGCATATAATGCATTTTGATCAAATCCAACCCACATTCCTTCCCTTCCGAGTCATCCCCAAATCCATACACAATTTTCCCTTCTTAATGCATAGGCTATATTTCTTGTAACCCTACTGATTACCTTTGTAAATACTACTAAAAACATGATTAGAGTCATAGAATGGAGCTGCATTCTTTAAGGAAACCAAGTCTTCCTCCTCCAGCAGTCACTAGTGGACAATAGTTGCTCAGCTACAAATAGGGCTTGGCGAGCCTCTTTCCAGTTCATACTAGGATTTGGCTATCTTGTGCAGGATTTGTGTTCATAGTCACCTACGTTGTAAGTATACGTGCAATAGTCCTTCTGTGTCTGTAGAGCATTGTCTTACATTGATCATTCAATACTCTTATGTAACAAGAGGGGGCCAGCTTGTTGGGGTATCAGTTCCCGCCCAGTACCCCATAGCCGGCAACTCCCAAGGAAAATCACACACAAGACTCCATAAGATTATAAACTGATTGGCCCATTAGGTCAGGCTTCTTATTAGCCCTTGTAACTTATATTAACCCATTATTCTTATCTATGTTAGCCATATGGCTTGGTACCTTTTCCAGCTGTCAGCTTCACTTGCTGCCTCTTCAGTGGTCTGCGCAGGAGTGGCAGAGGAACCTCCCTGCTTCCCAGAATTCTCCTGTTCTCATTGTATTACCTCTACTTCCTGTCTGGTTTTCCCACCTATACTGCCTGTCTGGCCAATCAGTGTTTTATTAAAATATGATTGACAGAATACAGACAATTCTCCCGCATCATTTCCCTCTTTTTTTTTAAACAAAGGAAAATACCCATAGTCCATTTGTTGGGAATATGGGCAGTATTTTAGGCTACTTCCTGCTGGTTGGGGGCACTGATAATCCTATGGGGACCTAAAGAAAATTTAGAGTTATAATCAAGTCCTGACTAGAGTATCCTGCGAGTCTTGATCATCTCAGGCAGCAGTCTTGAATCTGTTCTGGATGTAGAATGCAGACATCTGGGCCATCTGTTCCTGTCGGAGATTTCTCAGGTGGCCTTCCTTGATCATACTGGATTTTTCTTACCTCAGAATGAATCCACAACCTTTCATTTTCTGTGGAAACAAAAGCAAAATCTCTTCTCCAAAGTAACAAACCTTTTGACTTCAGTTTTGAAGCCAAGGTATTTTCAAAATACCTATCTTGGGTTAGATCAGCAGTATTTATAAACAAAAGTCTTTTAGCAGCTGTTGCTCCTTCCTCAACAATCAAACAATTCAAAGAGAGCATAATAACATACAGTATCTAGATTCTCTGTGTATTTTCCATCTTTGTGTGGCTTTACTTTAACCTCTATTTCTTTTATTTTTACTTTTACTTTTTGAGACAGGTTCTCTGTATATCTTTGTCCTGAAATAACACTGTAGACCAGGCTGTTCTTGAACTCACAGAGATCCTTCTGTCTCTGCCTCACCAGTACTGGGCTCAAAGGTGTTTGCTACCACACCTTGAACTCACAGAGATACACGTGTCTCTGCTTCCCCAGTGCTAGGATTAAAGGTGTTTGCTACCACACCTTGAACTCAGAGATCTGTCTGTCTCTGCCTCCCAGATATTGGGATAAAAGGTGTGTGCTACCACACCTTGAAGTCACAGAGGTCAACTACCTCTGCCCCTTAAAGCCTCAGAGGTCAATGTATCTCTGCCTCCCAGGCATTGGGATTAAAGGTGTGTACCACCACACCCAACTACTCTCTTTCTTCCTTTTTTTACATTAAGAACTTTAACTTTTAGCCTGTATATATATTTTTAACACACTGTAAAATATTTAGAGGCTTTCTTCCTCTTTGAATCTCTCTTTACTGTATATCTCTCTTTTTCTGAACACGTGAGTCTTTAATGGGTAGGACTAAAGCCGTGGCTTTGACAATTAGATCCAGCCCATTTCTTAGCTTTCCAGCCTCATGGCTGAGATACCAGCCAGAGCTGTGTTCACTGCCACAACTCTATGACGTTTCAAGGTCCTTGCCAGCAAGCAAACTGCAGCATTCTGCTCACAGATCACATTCAGTCAGCCTGAAAGAGTCAGAGATTGCCCTGGCAGGACAGCCCAGAAAGCCAGCATTTTAAAACAGCACAGCTTTTATCTTGTACGGCTGAAAACTGAAAAGCATGCATTTAGCTTTTGATCAGCACCGTTTAAGTGTTTTGTGGCAGGACCTCTTAATGAGCTGCAGGGTTTTGCAGCTAAAGCTGAGTCAGGAAGCCTCTCTTAGCTGAGAGCACTTGCTTGCCTCTAGCAAGCAGAGCAGACCTGAGAAACTGCTGCTACCATACCAAGAAAACATGCTTTACTCTATTCATTCCCAAGCTTTTTCAGGCTTTCTGTGGATGCATTTATCCACGTGGGTGCCATATGTAACATGCAGGGCCGGCTTGTTGGGGTTTCCGTCCCACCCGGTACCCCACAGCCGGCAATTCCCAAAGAGAAAATCACACACAAGACTCCATAAGATTATAAACTGATTGGCCCATTAGGTCAGGCTTCTTATTAGCCCTTGTAACTTATATTAACCCATTATTCTTATCTATGTTAGCCATATGGCTTGGTACCTTTTCCAGCTGTCAGCTTCACTTGCTGCCTCTTCAGTGGTCTGCGCAAGAGTGGCAGAGGAACCTCCCTGCTTCCCAGAATTCTCCTGTTCTCATTGTGTCACCTCTACTTCCTCTCTGGTTTTCCTGCCTATACTGTCTGCCTGGCCAATCAGTGTTTTATTAAAATATGATTGACAGAATACAGACAATTCTCCCGCATCACTCTTAATATTCCTATTTTTCTGCCACATGTTCTATGATGATCCTTGAGCTTTGTAGAGAGGAGTTATGATATACACATACTATTTAAGGCTAGCAATCCAAGTTTCTTAGTCTACAAATGTTGACCAGTCATGAGTCTTTATTAATTACCAACTACTATAAAAATAAACTTCTCTGATGAGGGTTGAGAAATGTATTAAATGACTGGGGTGAAGATAAGTACTTATGGAGCAGTTTGGTAAAATGGTCATTTAGAAGAACCATAGTAAGAAATTATCCCCTAGGGTTTATGATCTAAACATAATGAGTTCTTGGCCCAGTTAACAGTGCTAGTTATGAGTTCTGTATAGTGGGGTGGGCCTTAAATAAGATCAGAAAGTAGTTAATTACTCTTCTAACACACATATCACTATTGTTTCAGTGAGCATTGCATTAGTTCCAGTCATGAGCATAGGTTATAGAGATCACAGCTGGGTAAAGATATTAATTACTTTTTTGCTTTGTAATGTGCATAAAATCTTCTAGCATTATACAATCTAGACAACAGAAATTAAGTTTACATGATGGTACCACTTTCATATCTTGTGTGTCTTATGACACAAATATGTAGTATCTTTAGCAATAGGGTCTTACCATCAAGTTCTGGAAGGTGACCAAGGAACCATTAGCCTGCAATGTGCAGGGGGTCTGTGTAATTCCACTGACCAACTCACAAATAGATAACCTATATCAAGAACCCTGGGTTTTATTAATACCCTATGGCATTATCTTCCTTCTTATAGGGTAACTCAATTTAAACTCTTTTATTATGTATATATTTTAGGAACCAGCCACACTGCTTTTATCATTTGTAGAGAGGCATAAGCATCATTTGTCAAGGCATTATTAGACAGCAATGTTATTCTTTCATTGACTGACATATATCTAGTGGAAAAACTTCTCTGAGATGTTGATTTCTTACTCATAGACTTTATATAAAAATAACAAGTAATAGGATCATAGTGAATTTTCTGTTTATGTTTTTTGTGGTCCAGACAAACACTTGGCATCAAACAGGGGGAGGAAAGACGTGGGAAAATCAGAGCCTTGCTTTTTCTGTAATTATCTAAAATGATCTAGATTAAACTGGAATACATCTACTGTACCTCATTAAGCATACTGTTCCACCATGTGCCCTTTCTATCTGAAAATGTTCTCTCATTTTCAAATTGAATTTCTCCCCCATTAACTTACTGCTAAGGTATATTTTAATGGCCTTCTTTTCAATGTAAGCCCACTTGTTTTGGTTGGGAAATTATCTCATTTCATTGCATAAAGCCTAGTTTCTTTTCTAATTTTCAGTAATTGTGTCCATTTCTAGGTGAAAAATATATACTCAAACAAAAGGTCCCTTAAAGCTGGCCTGTCATTTTCAGTTCTTCCTAGCCCAGATACTAGCGGTTAATTTCCCTTACAATAAAGCACGTCCTCTCTCTTTTTCCAGCATACTATTATGAAAACCCACACAGGGAAACAGATGCACCTTGCTGTGTGAGGTCAACTCTTCATAAGACACTGTCATCTCCAGACTGCAGCAAGAGGAGCAGATGCACTTGCTTTCATGTAACCCATCATCCATTTATCTCCTGTGTAGTCTTCAGGACAACCACAATCCTATCTTCTATTCACAAGCGCTTTTCTCCCTAGAAGTTTTATTGTAAAAATAACTATAGGAGAATATATATTTAATTTTATCATAAATGGATCCTTTACTATGTACTCTTTACACAGATGCTAACATATGGACATATATGAAATTACATATCAGTTAACTTGATTACCTTGAGAGTCACTTTGGTTCTATGATGATCTCCATTATACATGCATTTATGAACACACATGTGAAATGCCTCTTAAAATTTTGGAATTATTGTTTACCATACCTTTCTATCTTTGAAATGTTCTTATTTGCCAGTGAGGAGAGATGATATCATAAGTAAAAATGCAAACTGGTAAAAATAAAAAATCTGCACTACTAAAACAATGGAGTTATTATTAGGATGGGAAACCAAAACTCAGAGCAACTAAGTAAAAATCCAGTAAGTTAAATGTAAATCCTTACTAAGTCAGATATGGTCACTAAAAACTGACAAAGAGCAAGAATGGTTTCTAGCAATGTGTCTTTTTTTTTATGCCCACCCAAAAACTCTGTTAGAAGACCAGTGAAGATTATTCTAAGTGAAAATGACTATAACCCCCAAATTAGACACATATTTGGACAATTTTCTTTTAGGGGACAATAGAGGGGGGGAGTTAAAATATTGTGTATGTTATTGAACATAAAGGCTAAATAAGTAACGAGAACTATGTAAAAACCACACGGTAATTACGAACAATCTTTAATTAAATGGATGATGTCCCCTGTATAATGTAAAGATAAACAAATGATAACCCTTTTTCAGCAATAAAAGTATTGTAAACAATTATACTCAGCATGGTTTCTAGTATAACTACCATCTAGTATTGACCGTCTACCGGTAATTCTAACTGAAAAGCTCCCATTAGTTCGTTTACAAAAACATATAGGACACTTAAAGAAACAAGACATATACAATTAAATATTGAGCTTACTTTTCACACTTTATGCTTCTTTGTATAGAGAACAGTGGGAAGGCTTACACCCTTCTACTTTCCAACCTAGAGAGTTGGACCCCTCCATTAAGTGTGTAGTTACTTGATAGATTATGTTCAGATGACAAGGCATGTTTCCAGGCATGATAAATTGGCTTTGCTAATGTCTTAAATTCATTTTCTGGATGCCTCCTGAATGCTGGATAATGGAGACATTCTGGAATTAGGTGAAGTTTACAGATGGGAAAGTTAGGAATGTCAATGTCAATGTGATGCCTGGCATTATTTGGCATAGTATACCTCCAAAAAATGTTTGCATTAAAATAAACAATCAGTAATCTGGGGCCTGGAGATATGATTCAGATACTGCTCTTGCACTGGATCTGATTTGGTTCCCAGCACCATCACCTGGCATTTCACAGCTGTCTGTAACTCCAGATCCAGTAGATTTATGCCACCCTTTGCTGGAGCAGATGGACACCCGCGTTCACAGTGTACATTTCCTACCCCATGTATTTAAAACAAAATAAAACTTTCATGAGAATATTTTTTCTGCCTCATGGTCTTTTTTATTTTTTTTATTGATTTTATTGAGTTCTGCATTTATCTCTGCTCCTCTCCCTGCCTTGCCCCTTCCCCTTTAACTCTCCCCTTTCCTTTTACTCAGGAGATCTTGTCTTTTCTACTTCCCATGTAGATCAGATCCATGTACATCTCTCTTAGAGTCCTCATTGTTGTCTTGGTTCTCTGTGATTGTGATTTGTAGGCTGGTTTTCTTTGCTTTCTGTTTAAAAACCCCTTATGAGTGAGTACTTGTAATAATTGCCTTTCTGGATCTGGGTTATCTCACTCAAAATGTTTTTTAGCTCCATTCGTTTGCCTGAAAAACTCAAGCTGTCATTATTTTTTTCTGCTGTGTAGTACTCTATTGTATAAATGTGCCACATTTTTCTTATCCATTCGGTGGTCGAGGGACATTTAGGTTGTTTCCGGGTTCTGGATATGACAAACAATGCTGCTATGAACATAGATGAGCACATGTCCTTGTGGCACAATTGAGCATCCTTTGGATAGATACCCAAACATGTTATTAGAGATTCTTTTATAACAAATTTATAAAAGATTTGGATGGGAAGAGAAACAGAAAGGATAAAATGTTTACAAAGCATTCTTTAAGGAAAATACAAAATGAAGATGACTATCCCATGAAAACTCCAAAGTGAAGACTTTTGACACAGTGACGAATTAGGCTGTTCTCATGATCAATTGTCAGCCTGGCGGTGATGGTGTATTTTTAGTGCTTGGGAGGCAGTGACAGGTGAATCTCTGAGTCTAAGGCCATTCTGTTCTACAGAGTAAGTTTCAGGACAGCCAGAGCTACACAGAGAAACCCTGTCTCAAAATAAAATAAAATAAATAAAATAATAAAATAAAATAAATAAAAATATAAATATAAATAAGGTGTCTTTGAGGTACAAGTTAAAGACTGAAAAGATGTTTATTGAAATAAACACAGGCAGCAAGTTCTATACATAACAAAAAGCAGTTAAGAGACATGGGTCCATGAGGAGATATGGAAAGATTTCAAGATTTAGGCAGAGAGAGCTTCATGGTAAAAATCTGACTCATCACTCGTGAGGTAGAAGCAAGGGGATCTTTGTGAGTTCTAGGCCAGACTGGTCTACAGAGTGAGTTTCAGGACAGCCAGGGCTACACAGAGAAACCCTGTCTTGAAAACCCAAATCAAACCAAATCAAAACAAAAAGTCTGACACATATTTTACTGTATTTATCTAGTTGTGGCATACAGTACTGACTAGATAGAACTACCTACTTAAGAAGCTGTTTAAATAGTTCCAGAAAAAGGTAAGAGTGGTCTTGGATCGTTAAATATAAATTAAGGAAAGGTATACTCTGGACCCTAGATACAGTGATATCAACATAGAGGCATGGGCCCCATTATTACAGTGATTTTCTCCTGAGAGGGTTAGGATGCTGAAATAGCTCTCGACTGTGAGTCCTGAACCCTTTGGCAAACCTCTGTCTCCAAATACATTTACATTACAATTCATAACAATAGCAAAATCAGTTACGGAGTAGCAATGAAAATAATTTTGTGGTTGGGGCTCAGCATAACATGAGGAAATCTATTAAATGGCCGCAGCATAAGGAAGGTTGAGAACCACTAGCATGCCATGCAAGTGCAATGATAATATGCAAAACAAACAAACAACAAAACAGATTTCTCCCAGGAAAATTTAAAAATACTGGGTCATACAAATTAGTTAGAACGCAATCGAAATCTGTAGAAGCGGCAGCTCTGAATGTGCTAAACCTAGTTTTATCTGCATGAAGTGGGAGGAAGTGAAACGCTTGGAGACGGATTTGACAATCTGAAGGCAAAATTAGAAGGATGAGAAACCAGAGAAGTGTTAGGGGCCTGTGGAAATTTCCTCGTTAGATAATCCCAGAGAAATGAGCTAAGAGTTGGAAATATATCTTCCTGTGGGAAGAATACTGTGGGGGAGGACACGGGAAATGTTTTCAAGATGTAATTATGGTGTAGATGGAATTCATACCCACTTCTAAGTGACATTTGGGTACATCTGTATTTTTCTAGTTTTCTACAATGAGGAGATAGCATAAGACCCTTGACATTTGCAAGGGATAAATCCCAAGACCTTTGCAAATTCCTAGCTCTGCAAATAGAAAAAATTTGTACAGTCTCTTGACTTTCTCAAAAATTATCTTCCCTTCCACAGAAGGAATTTCCAGTGAGTCCCTTCATACTATGAGCTACTCTTTTCTTTCTAGTCTTTCTTCTGTGCTGCTTTCACGGCAGTCGAAAATTAAGGCTGCTTAAACCTTTCCATGTTAGAAAATTGCATGCTTCCCAAGACACACTATTATATAAAACAGGTCTGCAAATCAAGTATCTACTGATAAGAAAATCACAAAGAGTTTAATTTGAAATTAATTATTTGATATCTTATTAACTTGTCATTTACTAAAGACTAAAGGCATATGCTTAATAAGGAGATGAACTTTCCTGTTTTCTCTTGTGCAAAGAATAGATGTTTGCTATTGAAGAAAGTACAATTCTTTCCACAATGTTAAGAATTGCTTAATTTTTTTTCTTGATTTTGCAATCATCAACACTAGCAACTTTACTTTTCATGAAGATATGACACGAAGTAGTAGAAGTATATTTAGATGCATTTACGAAGTTGCTAGGATTTCTATTCTACTCTAAACAAAAATTCTTTTAATAATTTGAGGTGATTCTTCCTGCCTCACCTAAGACAATCAAGATAATTTCCCAAGTACTTATCTACCGGCTCTCTGCTCAAAGGATTCTAAAATGTGGCAAGTTGGTGTTATAAACCGACCATCACCTTTCTCACGAGCAAACCAAGTATTGTGCTATAAGCAGTGAACTTTCTCGGCACACTTCAGTTCGTAATACGAATCTGCACAGTTCATAGTTTTAAATCCAAGTCTGAGAAGAGTTCTTTCAAGCATCATTTATTGCTGTTTTTATTTTTTGAGGAAAAGTCCCTACTGTTTTATGTCATATCCTAATTTGTATTTCCACAACCAGAATGTCGGGGCTCCATTTTCTCTTCACCCTCACCAAACTTACTGTTCATTCTTTTGATAATAACTCTTTGCACAAGTGTGAGGTGAAGAGGTGAATTGCATTGAGATTTTAATTTACATTTCTGTGATGGTAAGTGACTTTGAGACTTTATCAACAATGGCATTCTTTTAATGCCAGCATGACGATTTGAAACATGATGGTTATTCCTATGAAACTTGCTCAGTAACTCACAGCCAGTCTGCAGTGAAACTTGAATCCAAATACTATATTAAATCTGTGAAGTTTCCTTCAGTATTACTGTTCTGATAGTCCTAGTAACAAAGATTATTTTAGGAATTGCTAAAATTGTTTCCTGATTGGGTGGATATAATCTATGTTTTCTACAACACAGATCATTTCCTAGCTCACAGAAATATAAGTCTATAAGACAACTTTCATTAGCAACACTTTTGTAAAGAGTCAACAAAATAGGACTCTTACATATACCAGGAACAAACTTGTGGTTGATTTTAAGATCCAGGCCATTTATTTGATATTTATGGCTTTATGATCTCTCTAGCCCCAAACTCAGCATAGTTTGCACATTGGTAATAGCCTAATATGGATGAGTCTTGATCTTGTTTTTTTGTCTTAAGGTACTTAACTACTCTTTATGAAGTCTCACCAAACTATAACATTTAAATAGGCTTCCAAAGTCTTTAGTTGAGTTTCACTTACAGCAGAGAATCCAAGTGAGTCGGCTGCAACAATATTTCAAGAATTGTGATCTTATTCTTTCTAATAGCCAATTACTTACTAAACTCATCACTTTTTTCAGACTGCCCTATAAAATGTGATTGGTATAGTTCAAAACATATTACTATGTATGTTTCTTATGCATTCTTCTAGATCTACAGGAGAAGTCTACTTTTTATATCATGAACATCTCAAATTAAACTAAGCACATTTTATCTCTCAGTTAGCTGTAACAAACGTTATACCCACTTTACAATACAAATCACCACACACGTAGGGGGTTCCATGTGAATAGTGCCACATATTTTAGGGTTTTATTATATCAGCAGCCTATTTACCTTCCTGCTTTGTGCTGGGTGGGAAAGTATCTCTCAAGTCTACTAAACTACTCCAGGTTTAGTGGTCTGCTTTTTTTTTTTTTAAAAAAAAAGACACTCTAAGAGCTCTGAAGTCACTTATACCTACTGTTTCTTAGAGAACGATTACAAAGTTAACCTAGGAAGTGCTGTAGCAGGCAGAGTGGGAGGAAACCAAGAGAAGACGTCTAAAAGTTGTGTTCCATCATGACCACTCAAGGTCTATTCGAGTCTCTCTGCTACAAGGAATAGAAAACGAAGGTTCCTTGTTGATAAAGAACCTTCGAGGTGTATTATTGAGGCTTAAAATCTCTTCTTCCCTTCACAATCAGCATCAACTATTCAACCCCACTAGAGACCCACACTATAAATCAAATTCTTGTCCCATCAGGACAAAATGTTGTTCTTTGATTAAAGGTCCCAGACATCTAATATCTGTTAGAACAGCCCACACACACAAAGGAAGAAAAGACTGGAGAATACTAGAGGGTACTTCGTTGTATCAGTCACAAATATGCAACTTGATTACAAGTCATTAGCTCTTGCATGACCTTATCAAATCGCTAAAGAGCAGAAACTTCAGATTCATTTCTGTTTGTGAGCACTCATGGAGTATATCATATTTTAAAATGATTGGTAATATGGTTGTTATGTAGGTGACTTACAGAGAGGTGCTCTATACAGCTATAATGAAGAAATAAATGAAGACCTGTTTGGCAGAATATATGACGAACTGAGGGAACTGGTTGTTGCAAGCAGCATCTGATGAAATGAAACAGTTCATTGTGTTTATCAGCTTATCAAACTTCTTTTTAAAAAATAGCATTATGTTTCCCTTCTAAGTAAAGGGTTTACACCTTGTTATGAAAACAAGCAAAATAAGTAAATGGGTTTTAGAGTCTTTGAAGAAAATCCATAAAGTTTTCTAAAACACAAGTGGGTTCTTTGGCCCATTTCTATAAATCCTCCAGAGCTGTGGGTCTGTGTCTCTACTGTCTTTGAATCCTACTAATACCTTTTGTAGGTTGGCATTTTGGTAAGAAAACTTAATGTCTTCAATTTTTTACTCTATGAAAGAATCGTTTGAAGGAGACTTTGTAATACCCTGATTTTGAGTCCAAGCAAAGGACTAACCATAAATTAACTTGGAGAAATAGTCAAGTCAGATTAAAAATCCAGGTTTCCCTTGCTCCAAACCCATATTCATAATTGCTATATAGATTGATGTTCAAGGGAAGATGACCAAAGACAGAATTCGACGATGATCAGCAAGCATGGGCAAGCAAAGCAATTGAAGCTGTCATTCACTCTAAGTGTGGCTGTCCTGCTCATTCCTTCCCTTATTATCACAAAAGTGATGAACACGCAATTTGGAAATTGTAAGAGCTTGTTTACTATCACCTCCCCTCCTTCTTATGCCGCACTATCAAGCTTCTCTCATGGGGGCAAAGGCAGAGGAGACAGGAACACAGGGGGTTAAGGGTCTATGTTTAAGAAACACAGGAAGAAAAAGTTGATAGGAATCAAGGACTATAACGGGACAAGGGGTGAATAAGCCAGCAAAGAAGGAATAAGCTGTGATTACTTCACATAGCCTTAGCAATGGGGAAATCTTTTCATAAAAGGGATGGACAACAAACATTTTCTGTGTGTAATCATGTACTCCAAAATGAGATTTTGGTCAACAGACCATGGATAGCAGTTTAAACCACATGTCCTAGAGTGCAGAGTATATACTGGTTTTGTGTAAAAGTATACTCATGTTCTCTGGATAATGGAATCCAGCAATAATACATATTTATTGTGTGTTTTTGATATGTGTATGTAATTCATGTTTATATATATATATATGTGTGTGTGTGTGTGTGTGTGTGTGTGTGTGTTTAGACCAGAAGTTAAAACTAGGTGTTTCTCTCTATTGCCTTTAAATATTTTTTTTTTTAATGTAAGATCCTTACCCAACCCAGATCTAGCTGCTTGGCCTAAACTGACCTAGCTCCAAAGACCCTGGGATCTGCTAGTCTACTTCCTAACCTACACCACAATTATATACTACTACGCCTGGCTGCTATGTGGGTACTGGAAATTCATACTCAGGCTCTCATGCTAACACAGCAAACACTTTACATCCTGAGTGGGTTCATTAGCCTTTAAAATAACAGAATTCGTGAATAGATCCCCATGGCTAAATGATATGTGTCTGTATTTTCTTGTAAAAGATGAAATAGCAATGAGAATGAAGGTCACTCAAGACAGGCCATTAAAGAAGGCTTCACAGAGAGTGTCTGAAAACGGGGTGATGAACAAGAAAGGGAGTAGAAAGACTTAGGGTTCTGTGGTGTCTTCCAAATTGAAGTTGGAATTAGATGTGAAAAACTTTCAGTTTTAGTAGCTATATGATCATGGTAATGTCATTTTAGTTTTTAAAATATATTTTATCTATAGTTTCCATCTTTAAATCTGGGGTGAGGACAGTGCCTCAGGTTTGGGAACAAGATCAATGAAAAATAATGTGTCCACATTATCTAGAACATTTCTTGACGAGAGGAAAACCTTGGTGTGTATCTGTTCTTTATCATAGTTTCAAGAGTGTAATGAATACTGCTCTCTCAGTCTGCTTCCTGTTTCTATAGAAACCTACTCACCTCTTTCCTGACAGAATTTTACTTCCACTTGCTCGGGATTGAATGATGTGGGAATCAGATGTTAGAAGCTTGTATTTTTATGGGAGGAAATATCAAAGATTGACCATGCTTCTCTGAACTGTGGTATGTTGTATGAGGTAGTTTGGTGTGTAGTGTGATTGTAACCTGTGAGCAGGTCAGGGCAGAGAAACTGGCATAGCTAAGGTGATCTATAAATGAGAACAAGTGGACAACAATGCTCCAGCATCAACAACATGCACAAAGACATGGTTATGATAAGCTTTGGTGTCATTGACAAGTGGCCAGGGGTTAGTGAGCAAAAATGAAAGGATGGAAAACAGGCTGGTGAGGTGCATGGGCCGGAGTAGCTAAGTCTTCCCAAACCACAGGCCTGTCTGGCCTAACTCCCAAGGGCAGTTGTAACAGACACGGGAGAGTGGTGCCACTTCGCCCAGGAGAGATGCTGTGTGAGGAATCCACCATGCAGTTTCGGAGAGCTGTGAGTGCCATGCTTAGGAATTTAAACAGTCTCATTATCCCACTTCAAAACCCAGATCCACACTTCTCAAGCATCCCAGCATCCGTTTTCTTGCTTGACCAAATGTGATCATTAGTAGATTCACATTTTTTTTCCCCAGCCCATTTCTTCCAGACCATTGATCCATGTAGCCTGGTCCAGCCATGCTGAATTTTCATTCCAATGAATAAACTCCCTTTCACCGCCTCTCTGACCATCCCCGGTGCAATTTCCCTGGGTGTTTCTTCCATTTGGTTCCTTGTCATGCCTCTGTTACTGTTTTCATTATTTTAAAAATGGAGAGGATGTGTTTCTGCTGAAGTTGCCCAATCTTGTTTTCACTCTATTGGATTCCACTGTGTGCTGTCTGGGTGCTGCCAGATGGATGAGGCGGAAAAGCCACTGATTTGATTTTCCCTTCCAATGTTTAGATCTTTCTTTGCTTGCTGCTTTTTGTTTTCTTTTCTAACAGGGCATCTAAACATGTATGTTCTCTCTCTCTCTCTCTCTCTCTCTCTCTCTCTCTCTCTCTCTCTCTCTCTCTCTCTCTTTCTCTATGTTCCTTCCTCTCTACCTATCGCTCCTCTATTGTTGAGAGTTGTTGCCTGTAATTGCTGCTTTTGGTGGTTCCTGGAGATGTGTTTAAGATCACAGGTGTTTCGTTCTATGCTTAGTTATATGTCTGTGTCTTTGCTTGGTTTCCTTTAATGCTGTGGCTTGCCTTTCAGCTCTGCTTCTTAGAAAATTCTTTCTTTAAGGTGTCAAGGCAGTGCTTTTAAATAAACCTTCAGCTCCACAAATTTAAATGTGTCACCTAGTATCCTATTGTTATTACTTTGAAAGAAAAATATCACCTCAGAGAAGCTCAATATCCCTGCACAGGATCTGAGATTTTATTCCCTTTTAATATCTCCCGATCAATTAGCTGTTATATACTTCCTAAATCAGTTCCCCACTCACACCAAAGGGCAGTTACTCATCTTTCTCTGCCAGTACTTAGTAAATCAAGGATGCTTGCTCCAATAAATATCTTCAGGAAATTTTAAAGTACTTCAGTTTTGCTTTGGCTTTTTATGAAATAAACCATAATTATTTCTATAGGTGGCATATCATTTTCTGACTTAGAGTGAATTAGAATTATAGTAATAGTTTAAAATTTCACAGATAATAATTTAAAATGAATACATATGGACTCCTTGCTTTATAAAAACACAATAACCCCAGGGATTCAAAATGGTGTCATATGTCTATGGTGGTGCAGGATGCAGAAAAATTGAATAATTATGAAAGGACAACTTCCTATGTAACTCTCTAGGATCTCTGTATTTTTCATAATTTTCCCATGTATGCTCATGTTCTGGAACATTTACCATCTATATTGATTGATCTTAACCACAGCTATACAATCATTTAATGAATTAACAGTTCTTAAAGCTTAACATTGATTGACTGATTGCCAGCTTTGATGTCTTAATATACTTTCTAATGACACTAGAGCTTCCTCTTGCAGTCCATTCCATTCCATTGTTGCCTAGGTATATCTCAATTCTGACACCATCTAAAAAACACAGTTTTTGCTTTGTTGTTTTTTATGAAATAAACCTTAACTATTAATAAAAATAATTATTGATTATTAATTAATTACAGGTAGCTTACCATTTTCTGGTTTGTAGTGAATTGGTAGAATTATAGACAGTGTCTTCTGTGTCACCTTCATGTCTTCTTTTACAAGGGCTACAGTTTGATTGCTACAGCATACTGCCACAGTTTAAAATTAAAGAAAAAAATTGAAAACTGGTAGCAGAGACAGATACATTGAAAACATAATTTGTTTTTCTTTCCTTTTTTTTTTACCTTGATCAAAATATAAGCTGTGGTAGGCCAAGATAGGAAGAAAACTACGTATTTCAAACAAACAGTAATGTAAAATTCAGGCACAAACAACAGTTTCATTTTAGGCACCATAAACAGTTTGTCATTTCAAGAATATAAGGAAAAAGTGTTATAAATTAAAGTTTTTGACTAATTATATTCCGATTCCAGCATTATGCTTTTAATGTATTTTTATATAAGAGTTATTGTAGTTATATTCCTTGTATTCCTTGTTATAGACCTATCTACACATACAGATATGTTCATATAAGTGAAGTCTCTCTCTCTCTCACACACACACACACATATATATACCTGGGGCTGGAAAGATGGCTCAATGGTTTTGTGCACTGACTGCTTCCTCAAAGGACCCAGGTTCAAATCTCAGCACCCATATGGAAACTAATAGCTGTCTGTAACTCCAAGATCTGACACTCTAACCTGCAGGCACTACAACAAAGCACATAAAAGTAGATATACATAGCATATCTAATTTAGCATGGGGTCAATGGGTGGATTTTATTTTATAAAATAATTCTTTATCTAAATCATTGTCCTGAAAATTAATCAAATACCATCAATACTACAATTTTTTTGTTGAACTTTTTTTTGTAAAATGTTATTAAGTTTCTGACTACTATGATAAAAAATAAATGGACTTTATGGATCTTGATATATGCATACATATATATTATAGTAAATAAAATAATTAAATTGTTTTAATAAAACAGTAGAATAGATTGCACCAATTTAAATTCCCATTTATAATACACATGGAATGCACAAATTTCCTAATATATACTGCAAGTATGGAGCCATATTTTTGCCCACCTTAAACCTTTCTAATTTTTTCAAAAGGATAATCTTGTCTTTAGTACCATGTACTTGAGACACAATGAGAATTATATTCATATCTTAATGATGTTATCAGAATTAATTTAAATAATGAGTGAAAATTGCTGAACAAACTGGCACATAAAAATGTTCAATAAATTATATCTATCATGTTATTATCTTTAATATAATAAAAGCTACCTTGATCTATTATCCTTTCTTCCTGGCTCTCCTAGAGAAATAAGCACTTAATGAATACTTGATGATCGCTTTCCTGAGCATTTGTATTTCATACTAATGACTATCAACACACAAAGTCTATAACTACGATCAGATAGAGATGTAATGTGATAATATCTAGACTCCCCACATAAATCTCCATCCTTGTAGACTCCAAGCTTTAAAATTATGTCAACAAACTCCTGAAATTCATGTAAAAAAGGTGGAAACAGTTCGGTAGATTCATAAATCTCAGACAAGAGAAAGGAGCCTTAAACTCCATATTTTTAATGTAGTCCAAATATTTTGGATGTTCTAGAACCTACTTAGAATTCAAATCAAGAGAATGATTTTATTCTGTTTGTGGTGTGTGGTAAAGAAAGCAGAGGACAAACAAACTTGTGCTCTTGAAAGAGTTCAAGGCTACACGGAAGCTATAAAAACGTTGAACTGATTTACAGAAGCAAAGCACAATGCTTCTCAAATCTAGTGCTAATTAGAGAGCTGATTTTTGTTTATGTAATTAGGTAGATGAGTGTCTTTTTTTTAAAAAAAAGTTATATTTACTAAAATACAGTTTATGCTCAGTAAATTCACTGTCTTAAAAGAATCTCTTAAAGCCCTTGCCTAGGGCCAATGCTATCATCTTACTGTTTGGAAGATCTGAGTTCTAGTCCCTTTTTATTCTTGATATTGGCAAGTTTGATCTTCTTTTTGTTTATTTGTTTGTTTATGGAGAAGGGGATGACTCTTTCTTGAACCTTTTCAATTTTATCACTGATATTTTACTTATCTCATTTTTCATTTGGACTGCATAAACACTCATGGTTTATTGTTCTCATAACAACATTAACTTACAACTGAGTCACTTGGTCACTTCTTTCCTTGTAATCTCGCAGGTCAAAACGCTCACCTCTCTCTGAAGCCAGAATTCCCGTAGATAGGCTGTTAAGCTCAACACAGTCAAACCTCCACACACAATCTGTAGATTCAGCCTGTATATGGAAAACAGCCTTAGTCTGCCTTCTGGAGTCACTATTTTTCCTGTCACAGTGTCCCTGCCCTTCCACTGCTTTACTTTTAGGAGCAGGTGCTGGAAACATTTCTTGCAGAAAGTCTATGGGGTCTTAGGAACGTTCACCATGTTTGCAGAAGAGATATCAGCACAGAAAACAAGGCTGGGCTGGTAACAGGAGTTTATTGTCTCTCATGCTTTCAAGGAACCATGTGGGGGTGTTAATGATTTTCTATGCTTCTTTTGTATTTTCGATTCTCTCCATATTTTATCTTATTTTTATTATTTTTTTTCTTGCTGTGAGTTAAATTTGTACTTATTTTTCAGTTGCTTGGGTTGATTTTCCAAAGGTTGACTTGAAATATTTCCCTTTTGCCCCATGTTACAGAACTTAAGTACTACTTAGTCTGCATATGCTTTGTGTTTTCACTCGTATTTAATTCAAAAGTCTCTATGTCCCTTTCAGGTCCTTCTTTGATAAATTATTTACAAAAAAGTACATTTTAAGTTTTCTAAGTGATTGAGAACTTGGATTTGCAACTGTTTTTCTACTGTATAAAATTTGCATTCCACTGTGGTCTTGGTATGCTGTTTAATTCCATTATTATGAAGTTTTTGAGAATTTTCAGGTCCCCAAATATGATTTATCTTGCTGAGCAGGATAAGTGCACTAGAAGTGATAAACTAAACATGAAAGATTGTCCAGCGGGTGTGAGCTGTAATTGCCAATTAGGTCAAGCATGTTGTGGACACAGTTTCAGCCTTTTCCTCCCTTGCTGAATTTCGCTGTATTCATTTCATTTATGACCGAGACTTTTCCAGTTACATTCGTGGATTTCAAGGTACTCAGTATAAATCTACCTTGGCACTAACTTTTAAGGTCTAATAAATTAGGAACATTTTGTGTTTCTTAGTTTCAAATCACTAGCCAAACTGTGTCTGCTGGCGCTTAAACGCAATTTGGGCTTTAGTCAAAATAGGGGCTGTAAGATACTTCTCCAAGAATGGAGCATAAGGATGTCTATTTACATGATCGTGCATAATTGAATCAAGACACATTTTGGTACTTGGGGAGCTATTTATATTTAAGGTATTTTCTAATGCCACTAAATGCAAATTTAGGGTGCTAAAAATCCTTATGGCCTTAAGATCCTGGGTGATGATCTTTAGAAAATTCCTATTGTAAGATTCAGTGAGATTTATTAATCTGTCTTTGAGGCATAATCATCATTGTTTGGTAAATGTCAGTTATTCTTATTATGTATATAACTTATTTGATTTCCTCTGCCTTTCCGAGGACCTCCCACCTATCTTCTGGGCTGTGTGAAACAGAGCCTCACTCTGCGAATTGCACATCGCCGCCTCGGCTGCAGACCGACAAATGTCCTGGAAAACTGAAAAAATAAGAAAAGCAGAAGCAGAGAGTGTATTTGGTGTCAGTAAAAAATTGTTCACTGCCACATTGTATTTTGAAATGATTATTATCATGCTAAAATACTGGAGATCTATTGAAAGTTGCTATTTTCTTTTAAACTACACAAAGTACATCTGTCCCAGAAATTTAATTATACCTGTACTATCACAGTGTAAGAGCCTTTGAGTAACCCTACATTGTTTCTCCCTCAACATGTCATGATCTCTCTTTCCCTAGACAGCTAATTAAATCAGTGACTGAACTCTTCAATTCACGCTAAGGCAATCAGGAATTCCTATTTCTTCCTAACTAGTTCTTGCACATAATTGCACACTTCCATTTTTTTTTCTAGAACCGTACAAAAAAGTAAGATCTAATGGATTTAAATGGTTTTCTTTCAAAGCCACGAGGAAATCTGAGTTCTTAACACTTAGGCCACCTGGCACCTTCTGAGTGAAAAGCGGTCTGACTGGTTCTAAATGGTCCGTCAATACCCCAGTGTGGTTTCTGATTAATTTATCCCGATGGTGGGAATTTGTGGCAGAAACTTTAAAAAAGAAATCTAATTTGTGAAGCACGATTTCTTATTTTTCATCCAGAGAGGATTAGTGGAGAGAAAATTAAGTTCTCTCATCTAAGTAAGTACCTCAGGGAACCATTCACCTATCAATGCAAGGGAGAGGTTCTGCCTGTAACTTACCCAATCTCATTAGCATTAATGGGAGTTTCTGTAAAATACTGTGTGAATCATTGGTTTAGGGGACCTGTAAGGGTTCGTTGTTTACTTCTATTTTGTAATGGTTTTACTTGTCAGCTCCAACTTTTAACACTTTAGGGTGACAACAGATTTGACATATTGGAAGAAATCGTACTTGGGTTTTAGAAAGTAATTAAACCCGAACAGCCTTCCATAAAATCACCCACCTCTGTAAACATCGGGAGTATGTTTGCATGCAAGGTAACGAATGTTCTGGGTCGCAGTCCTTAGGACCTGGAGATCTGTTATCATGTTTTAAACTTTCATGAATTCATTGTTCTATTAATGTGGACTCACTTATGATTATTCTTATTCAACTCCTCCTCCTTTGATTTATGTACCTTATTGGTAAGAAATACTTGCTCCCTAAGTAATCCAATCTTGGGAAAATTTTATGAAGCATTATAGAACTGGTGGAGGGCTTGGGGAGGCTAAGCTGGACAGACGAACATGCACACATGTATATACAGACTTCACTTACCGGCAGCGCCAGCAGAAAGAAATGGCAGATAGAAAGAGCCCGCCCTCAGCTTTCTTGGCCCTATCACCACCTGGGACTGAAAAGAATATAGAGGCCTACTGGGGCCTTTGTCCTTCCTCCTTATCTGATTCAAATGTGTTAGACTATCCTCATGATCCTGGGGACAGTGGACATCATGGGCCGAGGTGTCCAGCTACCACTGCATGAAAAGAACTGGGTAACTTGTAGGAAACATCAGTGTCACACATGTATAATGGTGTAAGCTATTAGCAGTGAATCAGCTCTAGGGATGGGGGCAGTCATTTTGCTTCAGTGATGCGGTCACTGTTAAGGAGCCCTTGATCCTACACCCATAAGCATGAATAAGTGGCACACAGAAGAAGTCATATAAATAAGGAAAAATATGGGGAAGAAAAGCAATTGAGGAAGTGGAAGGGAGAAATGAGAGGGTGGTGGGAACAAATACAGTAAGAATATATTTATGTATAAAATATTTATGTAAATAAAATAATTAAAAAAACTAGAGAAAAAGATAATATTTCTCTTTCAAATATTCAGAAATTTTGCATTGTATTTTTACTACATAATGAGATGATCAGAATATTGGAATCTAAAATTTCTCCCAAATTTGTAAATTAACTTCTTCACACATTTAAATATAAATCATCAGCAAATTTATTTAAATGATCACAGTGGAGTTCCCCAGGATGATTTTTGTACATATTCAAGTTTATTAAACAAAACCATAAGAGAATTGGAAGACACTTTCTCAAATTGAACTGGTATGCTATTTGCTGATAACATTATTATTTTAATTTTCAAATACAAAATAAAATGCACATACATACATATAATTTAACAGCACATATTGAAAGACCCCAACCTTAGTCTCCATCTTAAGATTGAAAGACCCCAACCCTAGTCTCCATCTTAAGATGTTTTGATCAAACTGGCCAGGGCAAAACAGGATATCTGTGGGCGGCAGAAGCAGTCTTAAAACCGGCTGCACCTGACAAAAGGATAAAATCAGAATATCTGTGGGCGCCAGAAGCAGTCTTGAGAAAAACACCCAGACCTTTGTGTATCGAAACTCAAGGGGGCAGAAACTGGCTGAAACTAACTTAATTTAGACTTGTTTATGTACACTTGCTTTTGTCCTGATGTTGATCCACCCCATATGTTAATTTTATTTGAGTTGACCAGACCAATGATGTTGCTGTTGCTATGCTTCCCCGTTATGTAACCCTGAGACCCTTTAAATACTGGCTGGAAAAATACAAGGGGAGCTCAGTCTCACTGGAGTACTGAGTCGCCCATTGGCACCTTTGACAATAAAGAATCCTCTTGCTGTTTGAATCCATTGGCGTGGCTTCTTGAGTCTGGAGGATCCTTCCTGAACCCTAGAAATTAGGGTCTTTCAATATGGAAGTATAAGCAGGAAGCCAATGACTGAAGATGCCAATCATTTTACCAAATTTGCTCTCTATTACATTTAATTAATTTAGAATATATAATATTTCAAGCAGAATATATCCTGATGAGAGATGGTTGTATATGGGAAATCACAAATGACGTAATCCAGGCTATAGGCATGTGATTATGTTGTTTAGAAAGTGTTCAAATCCATATTCCAATGGACTCTTACTCTGTTCACCTATAACTCTCTAAAGTCTCCAGTAACTACATATTGAGGTCTAACTTATTATTGACTGATTTTTCAGCAGATTACTTAAAAATTTTTAAGTGGTAGTTAATGGAAGATGATAAAGAAAGATGTAAGTATTACAACAATTATCTTAGACTCTAGCTGTCTTATATTCTTCTTACATCATTTACTTCTGTTTTCCAAAACCTGGAAATATTCCATTTAAAACATCCTTGTCTTTTATCTTTTCTCCCTACATCCTCATCTCTCCATTGATCCCATACTGCTTCTTTCTGATTTGGATCAATTACACACTTCTGTCTTCCATTCTATTTCAGAATTAATTTGAATTAAACTTCACACCCGTTTAACTACTTCTTGAGTTTGAAAAGTTTTATGTTGGCCACTCTTTGATACACTTCATAAATTGCTTTGTTATCATTTTCTTTTATTAATTTCATAATGTTAATTATGGACTAAATACAATATTATCTTTTCTTAATCAATCATCAATCTCATTAAATAGTCAAAAAACAAAAATAAATTAAAATAAAGTTATTTTCTCTAGTATTCAATTGGTATTACAAGGCTGTCATTATAGTATTCTTGGAATGCTTTCTCTCACAGTCATTATCTATATTAAAATATTTATATTTTGGTTTATGTGTGTGAATATTTGTTTGCATGTATCTATGTGTGTGCCCAATGAGACTGGAAGAAGGAGTCAGATTCCCTAGAACTTGTGTTACAGACAGTTTTGAGCTTCAGTGCAGGTGCTGGGTACTGAACCCTGGATCTCTGCAAAAGCAGCCAGTTATATTAACTGTTGAACCACCTCTCCAGCCCCAAGAAATCTGAACGTTTGATCTATCTCAAGCTTTCTATTTGCCAACCTTAGAATCTATTTGGAACTAATTAATGTATCTTTTCTTGCGTTGAAAACAAATGCTATTATGGTCAGATCTGAGTCAATGTCAAACCTAAACATGTGGCTGCATCTATTCTGTCTTTATAGAAATCACTGTAGAGGGAAATCAGACTTTTCCTTTGAAAGATTAATTCACTCATTCAAGGTCCAGAGTCTATAGCCTTCTATATCCCAAGACAAATGGCTAAATTGTTTTTGCTTCTTTCAGTGTCTTTAAAAGGTTGAAAACATATAGCTAATACTGCTGAGAGAATAATAATACACAATTGCAGAAGAAGAAACAGGTTTTAAAAGAATCAAAAAAAAAAAAAAGAATCATCATGGTATGAGAAATGCCTCAAGTCTTACTGATTGAAATGGAAGAGTGAAACATGAGGTCCACAGAGAGAGAACCATTGGTTGAGACGTACAGATAATCATTTTTTTAATATTTTTTATTGATTTTTATTGAGCTCTGCATTTTTCCCTCCCTGCCTCTCCCAAGGTTGCCATGCTCCCAATTAACTCAGGAGATATGGCCTTTTTCTACTTCCCATGTAGATTAGATCCATGTATGTCTTTTTTAGAGGCCTCATTGTTGTCGAGGTTCTCTGGGATTGTAATTTGTAGGCTGATTTTTTTTTTTTGCTTTATGTTTAAAAACCACCTATGAGTGAGTACATGTGATAATTGTCTTTCTGGATCTGGGTTACCATGCTCAAAGTGATGTTTTTTGCCTGCAAATTTCAAGATGTCATGATTTCTTTCTGCAGTGCAATACTCCATTGTGTAAAGGTACCATATTTTCCTTATACATTCTGCGGTAGAGGGGCATTTAGGTTGTTTCCAGGTTCTGGCTATGACAAACAATGCTGCTGTGAACATAGTTGAGCACATGTCCTAGTGGCATGGTTGAGCATCATTTAGATATAGACCCCAAAATGGTATTTCTGGGTCTTGAGGAAGGTTGTTTCCTAATTTTCTGAGAAATCGCCAGACTGATATTCAAAGGGGCTGTACCAGCTTGCACCCCCACCAGGAATGCAGGAGTGTTCCCTTTACCCAAATCCTCTGAAGCATAAGTTGTAAGCAGTGTTTTTTGTTCTTAGTCATTCTTACAGGTGTAAGATGGAATGTCAGAGTTGTTTTGATTTGCATTTCTCTGATGACTAAGGATGTTGAACATTTCCTTAAGTGTCTTTCAGCCATTTTAGATTCCTCTGATGAGAGTTCTCTGTTTAGGTCTGCAGTTCATTTTTTTTAATTGGATTATTTGTCCTTTTGATAACCATTTTCTTGAGTTCTTTGTATATTTTGGAGATCAGACCTCTGTCTGATGTGGGGTAGGTAAAGATCTTTTCCCACTCTGTAGCCTCTTGTTTTGTCTTGTTGACCATGTCCTTTGTTACAGAAGTTTTTCAGTTTCAGGAGGTCTCATTTATTAATTGTTTCTCTCAGTGTCTGTGCTACTGGGGTTTAGGAAGTTGTTCCTGTATGAATGTGTTCAAGTGAACTTCCGAATTTGTCTTCTATGAGGTTCAGTGTGGTTGGCTTTAGGTTGTGGTCTTTGATCCTTTTGAACTTGAGTTTTGTGCATGGTGATAGATATGGGTCTATTTTCATTCCTCTACATGCAGATATCCAGTTATGATTGCACCATTTGTTAAGTATGCTTTTTTTTTTCATTTCAAATGTATTGCTTCTTGGTTTAAAATCAGGTGTTCATAGGTTGTGGATTAATATCTGGGTCTTCAATTTGGTTCCATTGGTCCTCCTCTCTGTTTTTTATGCCAATATATGGCTGTTTGCAGTACTGTAGCTCTGTAGTGGAGTTTGAAGTCAGAGATTGTGATGCCTCTTTTATCGTATAGGATTGTTTTGGGTATCCTGTTTTGTTTGTTTGCTTGTTTGTTTTGGTTTTTTGTTTTATTTTATTTTTGTTGTTGTTTTGGATTTTTTTTTGCTTCTTCATACCAAGTTGAGTACCATTCTTTTGAGGTTTATGAAGAATTTTTCTGAGGTTTAGACAGGCCTTGCATTGAATCTGTAGATTGCTTTTTGTAAGATTGCCATTTTTTCTATGGTAATTCTACCTGCCCAAGAGCATGGGAGATCTTTCCATTTTCTGATGTCTTCTTCAATTTCTTTCTTCAAAGATTTAAAGTTCTTTTCATACAAGTCTTCCAGTTGTTTGGTTAGAGTTACTTCGAGATATTTTATGCTATTAGTGGCTATTGTGAAGGGTAATGTTTCTCCGATTTCTTTCTCAGTCCATTAATCATCTGTGTACAGGAGGGCTACTGACTCTTTTGAGTTAATCTTGTATCCTGCTACATTACTGAAGGTGTTAATGAGTTAGAAGTTCTTTGGTAGAATTTTTGGGGTCACTTATGTAAACTATCTTATGATCAGCAAATAGTGAGAGTCTGACTTCTTTTCCAAATTGTATCCTCTTAATCTCCTTTTGTTGTCTTATTGCTCTAGCTAGGATCTCAAGAACTATATTGGATAGATATGGAGAGAGTGGACAACCTTGTCTTGTTCCTGATTTCAGTGGGATCACTGTGAGTTTCTCTCCATTTAGTTTGGTGTTGGATGTTGGCTTGCTGTATGTCGCCTTTATTATGTTTAGGTATGTTCCTTATATCCCTGCTCTCTCCAAGACCTTTATCATGAAGGGATGTTGTAGTTTGTCAAAAGCTTTTTTGGCATCTAATGAGATGATCATATGATTTTTATTATTCAGTTTGCTTATATGGTGGATTATGATGACAGATTTTCATATGTTGAACCAGCCCTGCATCTCTGGGATGAAGCTGACTTTATTATGGTGGATGATGGTTCTGATGTGTTCTTGGATTCGATTTGCCAGTATTTTATTTACTATTTTTGCATCAATATTTATGAATGAGATTAGTCTGTAATTCTCTTTCTTAGTAGTGTCTTTTTGTGTTTGGGTATTAGGGTAATTGTAGCCTCATAAAAAGATTTTGGCAATGTTCCTTCTCTTTCTGTTGTGGACCACATAATCACTTGAATTCTATCAGGTCTTTCTCATCCTAAACAAAAATTCTATAAAGTAGCTTGGTACAATTATCTCCTCTTACTGACTCTAGTGTATCAGTTCCTCAAAACCTGACTTCATGCTTGTCCTTTAGGCTAATACTTGATTTTTTTTATTAATATTTGTGAATCATTGTTTTAAAGAGTACTTCTCCTTTCTGAAAGGATTCCTAACTTTCTTCATATTTTACGTTTTTCTTTTTTAGCATTTATTGCTTTAAACTTCCCATTTCATTGGGTTCACGCAAATGGCTTTCCTTCATCCCTTTAGTTGCTCTTACTTGGTTCCTTTCATTCAGTCCTCTTTTTTAAATCATTTCTTACTCATTTATTTAAAACAGAAAGCAGTCCTTGGATATTCATTTATGAGGATAGTTTTGATGAGAACTTGATGACTAAAACTTTCCAGTAATTTTGAGAATCGTCTATTTGACTACCAAGAACAAAATCAAAGTCAAAGAAGCAATCGCTATCCTTGGTTCTTAACAGCCATAATCAAATCAAAGGTTAGCTTTCCAGATTATCATGGGGACAGACTTTAGGAGTTGTCTTAACTAAAATCAGAATGAGCAGATAACTGTCTCAAGGTTACTTCATAGAATTCAGCATAATGCCTACCTTTGATATTCAAATATATAGTTATTACAGATGCCCAGATACTAGCTATTTTTCAAAATTGTCTACCAATTTTCAAGTTATAACGAAATATACTTTTAATTTAATATAAACAATAAAGCAGGGTATCTCAAAACAATCTGTTAAATGTCCTAAATGAAGACCAATATGTCTGGGTGATGTTCCAGACAGAGGAAGAAACTTAAATCTCTCATTTGCATAAGGAGCACTTCTCTAGTATGGAGCTAGAAACTTCAATGAGTGTGTACAAAGCTACTGTTATTGGTGAGTCAGCAGTGAATATTGTTTTACATTGGATCAACCCTAATTACATACACAACATGCTGCTATCTCTTTTAGACAGTGGGTGTGTACTGTAGCTCAGTAATGCTATAAAATTCTCTGCCAAGTTCTTGCATTGTTCTCAGCTAAGGAATATTTAATACTAATTGAAGAAAGGTTCTAGTTTAGAGTATATTTCCACTTAATTAGATTTCTTTGTCCATTTTATGCACACTCATTGTCCTTTAAGTTCCTATTTTACTATTTTTGTGACCACAGAACAGCATATTGAAGAATACTAGCTATAGTGCAAAAGAGAAATAGAGACAAAGACCAGAAATCTCAGTGTTCTGGAATTCTCTGTTAGCCCCTGTGAGATATCTATATTACTGCAGTTGTTGCTATCTTTTAGCAACAATTATTTGCCTAAGTAAACAAGAGAATCTAGCACTTAGCATATCCAAGTTTTGCAATCACAGACTTAAATCAATAAATACACCTTAGAAATAAGCAAAAACAGTTTAAAGGATTTATCATTTTCAAAATCATAGCACTAATTTTGATCATCTCCCATTAAAGGGTACAACTCTATTGCTACTTTTGCCTGACTATCATACATTTATCTTTTCATGTTGTGGTAGTGCCCTACAAGAATTCAGATTTCCATGGCTCCTTTTGTGACAGAAATATTTGTATAGGAAACAGAGAAAGTAAAAATAGGTTTGGTGTCTGATAGATCTTTTATGTACCATTTCATCTAAGTTCTGTATTTCAAAATTTCCTTGCTGCTGCTATTGCTGCTTTTGTTATGATTTGTCAGTGTCTCCCAAGGGACCTTACATTAAAGGCTTGGTCCTTCAAGTGGATCTGGGGCAGTAATAGATTATTTAGGAGGTTGCAGTCAATCAGTTAGAAGAATTGAAGTTACTGGAGAAATGCTTTGGAGGGGACTCTGATCTTGAGCCTCTTTTGTTGCCCTTTCTTCCTGGTTCTGAAGTAGGCAGTTTGTGGTACCATGTGCTCATCACAATTACTACATGAGATGAACATCATAGCAGACAGTAATGGGGCCCCTGACCTCAGATTTCCAGAGAGTCAAAATAAAGCTCAGATCTCTGTAAAGTTAATTATAGTAGGTATTTGCTATAGTGACGAAGAATATGAGTCACACAACTATGTAATGTGCCACTTATCTTTACCAATTTCAATAACATAGAAAAGTGCCAAATAAATAAAATAGTTCATGGTGTTGTAGAGATTATATGCAAGGGTTGGCTCCCTATTTCTACTCATTTGGGGCATGCTATACATGAATGTGCACATTGGCACACACACATACACACACACACGCACATGCATTACACACACTAAATCATACAAGGAAAAAGTGTAACAAATCACCCTGAAAATGAATTTCAGCTTGATAGTATTTAAGAGTTTTTCCAGTTATCCACATATGTTAGTCCAAGAACTAGAACACTGATATATCATGGTTCTTGAAAAATTCAACCAAAATTATCTATGAGAATATTATTATATTAAATTACAGTAGAAAATATAAAAGAAAATGACTTTAAAATAACATGGTTTTGTAATTTTTCTTCAGGTATTTTTAAATGTAATTTACTCCATTTTGGATGTCAAGTTAGAAAATAATGCTATGAAGAAAATAAATAACTTATAAAGTAGATTTAGTTGGAAAAAAACCCCATCTATATGAAGCTGTTATACCTATAAGATCATGGTGACAGCTTGGATATTTATTTAAATTCTATATTGCCATTTATTTTTATTCTTGAGTGAAGTTAATTTGTATTTTATCAGAAAAACTAAGTATTCAATAAAGACACATTTCAAACTGGAAACAGGTAATAACCAAGATTGTAATGGATAAAAGATGAATATCTTTCAGAATAAATATTTGAAGATACAAAAGTAATTAACTAGTAGAAACCATTTTTTATCCCATTTTAAGATAATCATTGGTATAATAGTAAATGCCAGAGTCTGTAGTCCCAGTTCTAGAGGGGTCAAAGGAAGACTGAGAGGTAAAGCCAAGACTTGATCATGTCACATGACTTTGATGAAAGCACCAAGAAGGAAAAGGTAGACACATTTCTGTGAATTTGATGGCAGCCTACATAGTAAATTCCAGGCCAGCAGGTTTGTGTGGTAAGACCCTGAATCAAAAATAGATAGATAGATAGATAGATAGATAGATAGATAGATAGATAGATAGATAATGAATAAATAGTGTGTTAAAATACAGTCAAGTGTTGTATGCCAAGTTTTTCTCCAACACAAAATTTTCAAAATCAACTTTCTCTTAAAAGAAATCCAGCCGTATACAGCAATATCTAGTTGACCAGATGAGGAGACCTGGTCATTATTGTCAATTTATGTTAGCACAATGGAGTGGTAGAGTATACCAAGCCTTCTGTGTTCCAATTTGATCTGCCCATACTTGCCATTTTGGATTCTGTTACAAGGATTATGCTTAAAGAGAACCAATGATTTGTGTTGAAGTGTAGTAACAATTCACATTTTTTTTTTCTATGTGGAGATCAATTAGAATTACAAACTCCTATATAGTGTAGTACCATCAGGGCATTCTGTTAAAATTAAACATAAAGGTATATTCCCCAAGATTAGATTATGTAGAATGGAAAACATTTCCCCTTAATATCACATATTCTTTACAGACAAATGATTGCAGTGGCCTCTGAATGTCCCTTTGACACATAAGCCCTAGCTACAAATTAATATACTTCCATCCATAAGCTCTCAGATTCTACACAATCCTGAACACTGCAAGGCAAAACATTGTGGATATTTTCAGAATTGAGACAGAATTCTCACTATGAGGATTCCTTCCCCATTAATAAAACATGGAAACATATCAAAGGAAAGGAATGACTATGAATCATAAAATACTTTTGTAACATGCCATCTTACAAGAGTATGCAAGCAGATGTACAGAGAAACACTTTGCCAAGTTGTTACACAATAATATCACAAAACATTTGTTCTCAATAGGAAGTCTTAGGGCAATCAATCTTTGAAAATCCTGTTGGAATCCATGTGTTCAAACCTGTCTTCAGGAGCTGCTTAATATGTCAATAATTACTTGTGGGTCTAGTTAATGTCTGTGTTTGAAGTGCTTTTTCTAGATTCACAAAAATGTGCAAGTATACCAGATGGCAGTGCATAAAATGAGAATAATGAAGTACTTTTGCTTAACAAAGTACTGTAACTTGGCTTGAGATGGAAGTTTCCATTTTCTAGGATGTCTCTTCACATCTAAATATAAGTGTGTGATCTTGTGGGTATATATATTGCTGTGGGGGGGTGTTTGTGTGTGTACATGTGAATGTGTCTAAATGCAAATGTGAATGTGTACACATGTGTATTTGTGTGTGTGAATGTGCATATATGTGTAAAGGTGTCTTTACATGTGTTGATGTGTATATGCATCTACTGAATAAGCATGTGAAATCCATCACATTTATAACTTTAGTTGCTTATTGGATTGTGTGTGATCATGATTAATCCTTAACAGATAACAATTTTATTTGTAATGATATTTTTTACATTTTCTATGCATTACATAATGGAGTGAACGAATTCACAAGGTCAAACACACTGAAGTCTTTTCTAATAAAATTTTGTGAACTGCACAGTTACTAAGTATATTTATTAATAAATAAACTGAGACTTTAGGCTACAGAGCATGAATATGCTAACTTATTTAATCTTTACTGCAGCGAAATAAAGTATTTTGCTTATGCTTGTTCAATAACAGATTGAGGAATATAATGGAATATAAATTTTAATGAAATAAACTGAAAATAAAAACACTGAGCAAAAATAATTTTAATTTATATTTTTATTATTTGTGACTTCAGATTTTAGTCAGTGTTTTATATTCAGTGCTGATGTAACCATCTCAAACAATAAAATGTTTAGCTGCAAAGAAGACCGTGTCTTTTAAGCATCCTTTATTCTAAGCAGTTTTGGCAAGTCTCACCTTATAATTGCCTATTTAACAAAAATCAAAATAATAACAGAAAGTTATCTTCTCTTTAGTGCTTTCCTGTAAAACCTGTTTCTCTTCCTGAAAGAAAAAATCAGCAAGCTCATCTAAAATTACACAGTCTAAAGTTATCTCCCCCAGACTTCATGTTAAGCAAATTAACCCATCCTCTTCTGTCACCAGAAGACAGGCTCAGCAAAGGTCTGGATTGGGAACACATCCAGGTAAGCCTAACATTCCTCAGCCAGTTTGAGGTTGTCTTCAGCTTCCAACAGATACCTTTGCTATGGCCACTGAAGCTGCTGTGCTCTTCTCTGCTTCTCTATGCTTAGTTCTCCTCCATCAGTCTTTTGAGAGCTCGATGCTCTTATAATTTTTAATCATTTTACTACATATCCCTAACTTTCCCTCCACTCCCAATATCCACTGGTTAGTAACTAACTAAAGTGTTGAATATTTGAGTCACATTTGATTTGAAACAATCAAAATAAACAATTTTTTTTTTCCCACTCAGTGAATTAGTGGTTGCTAAAAATACCTTAGCAGTATGCGTCCAAGTTAGCCAAATTCCTGACTAGGAAGCCCTATATGCTTAAGGACTCAGAGACCACGTGCCTGCTCTTAAGCAGAAGGTATGACTTGTATACATAATTGCCCCTGCATTCTTACTACTGTTGAGTCACAATGGAAGGAGCAGTGTTTTGAGTTTGGGAAGGAACAATATGTTGGCATTTGAAGTCACAATGGCACTCAGTAAGCCTCCTATAAGCATTATATAAACACTGGCTGCAGCTGCTAAGGGCTCCTGACTTCTGCACCTAATTCATTTATTTGAAAGAACAGCAGGAAATGTCACCTGTCACCTTTGCAGGCAGAGTGACTGCCATCTATGCCATTGATTAGGCTCCATTTGTTTACATAATATTAAAGAGTATTCTTGGCACCAATCTTTCAAGTTGCCAACACAAAAACACATTATTTTCCGTTTCTCGAAACATAATTAATGTGTAGACTTCTCTGTTAGGTTCACTTGATTGATTTTTTTTTCTTGCCCCCTCCCACATTGCCACTTGACAGCTTGAAACTGGGTCTAGAAAACCTCATTTACATTCTTGCAGTGAGACTGGAGAATAAACTGAACAAACATGTCTATTTGTGGACTTCAATATATGACTGTGCTTGCTTCAATCAACACTTATTTTCAGTATCATGGCCAACAAAAGCATTAAACGAGTTTGCTCCAACATGAATGATAGGCAGTGGAAGGCATTTCTTTAAGGGATTGTTTTATTTTGTGTTGTGCATAGAATACAATAAAAAGCAGAAGCAGGAATATGAATATACCAGGAATACAGGGCCCCCTTGCTATGGGAATGCTTTCCCTTGCTTCCTGACATGTTAAATGCCTTCATTAGAGTTTATGTTGTGTGTGATTGTAAGGTGAAAAGGTTACAGTTTCATAGTACAAAAGGAAATTTTTAGAAATCAGTATTTCTTTTTGAACTCAAGGCATTCGCAACTCAAGATTTTCATGTAGTATAATGATGAATGTTCAGAACTGGTGTTGGTATTGATACTTATATTTAATATCTATTAAATAAATTAAATACTATGTATATATATATATATATATTCATATTAGATCTGTAGAGATATCTCAACAGTTAGGAACACTTGTTGCTCTTACAGATCAGGTTTTGGTTTAAACATCTACACAGTGGCTCACAAACATCTATAACTCCAGCCAGGAGATCCATGCCCTCTTTTGAACTCTGAGAACACCAGGCACAAACATGATGCACATATGTGCATGAAGGTAAAAAAATTTTGCAATGAAATACAATGAATAAATCTAAAAAATCTAAATTATATTTTTGTTGCGACATGATCCCGTCTGAATGGATATTTTTCCTAATTTCCCTCATAAGAATATTTAATATATATTCACTTAATACATGCTTCATTAACTATCCCCCTACTCCAAGGTCAAACACTTAGCTGAACTTAATTGCTTTCTAGTTATAAACTTACAGGATTTCAACTACATACTTTGTGAGAGTTTATATTGATTTTTAACTGGACAGGATCTGGAATTGCGCAAGAGAGAGGACCCAGGCATAGCTGTGAAGGGCTATCTAGATCAGCTTAACCTCTGAGCTCAGCTCTAAAGGGTTATTTAAATAAGGTCAATGAAAGTGGGAAGCCACCTTAACTGTGGACAACACCATTCCGTGAGAGGAGGTGGTTTTATGATTGATAAAACATTAGAAATAAGCTGAGTACCAGCACACAGTACTCCTTTCTTCCTGATTGGTGGACGCATGACCAGCTGCTTCATGCTCATCCTCCAGCTATCAAGAATTTCTCGCCGTGTTGGACTATTTCTTCAAACTGTTCCTTGCTCTGTTGGCTTTTATCAGATTTTTTTTTGCCACAGCAATGAAACAAGTAACTAATACATAGTCATACCTGTATGTGTACATATTTATGTATGTGTGTGGGCATATGGGGGAGGTTTTTTCCTGGATAATAACAAATGAATGAGAAAATATCACTTTTCTGATCCTCTACATAGTGGATGTTGTCCTCAGTTATAGTAGTCAACAGTCTTTTTTTCCACTACATAATCTCCTTGATTTGAAAGAGAAATGTATTTTTAGCCAGTTCTCTAGGACCAAGTCATTGATTTATGATTACAAGGTGAAGGACTTCATGAATTTTTTTCCTGACCTCCATCAGTCATTTCCCACAGTCATATCTATTTTAGGAAATATAAAACAAATTGTCTTAATGGGGCACATCATCACCTTGATGTATCACACAGGAAGGACTTCCCTGTTCCTTATCGGAGACATATAGAAAATTAGCTTTCCATTGTTCTAAGCTGCTCTGCTCCGAGTTCTCTATTATTTTACTCTGCTGATATAATGTATTATTACCCAAGTGCTGATTCATACAGCATATTCTCACAGAAGATTGGAGTGAGTCCCTGAAAGTCTTCTGGAGCTAAAGAAAGGCCATAGGAAATGGTTCCTGTGTCTAAGAAATTCTGAGATATTTACGCATTAAGGTTATCTATCCAAACGCTCACTAAACTGATTGATGACTTTTCCTTTAGCATGTGGAAGTTATCATTAGCCTAGTTCCATATGGTATGTACTTGACAGACCTCATCACTATTAGGCATTACACCCCATACAAAATAAGCATATTAAACAAGACAATCTCTATTTTTATTATAACTAGATAATAAATAAAAATTAAGTGTGATGCACATTTATACAAAACTCAATGCAGACTCACATTAACTGCTTATGACTATATATGGGGATCATGCTCTTCTGTACACATGCGTAGCCTCTCTCTCTCTCTCTCTCTCTCTCTCTCATATATCCAAAGGATGCTCACCCATGCCACAAGGACATGTGCTCAGCTATGTTCATAGCAGCATTATTTGTCATAGCCAGATCCTGGAAAGGACCTAAAGGCCCCTCGACTGCAAAATGGAAAAAGAAAATATGGTACATTTACGCAATGGAGTGCTACACAGCAGAAAAAAATAACGACATCTTGAATTTTGCAGGAAAATAGATGGAAAAACATTATTTTGAGTGAAGTAAACCAGACACAGAAAGACAGTTATCACATGTACTCTCTCATAAGTGGTTTTTAAACATAAAGCAAAGAAAACCAGCCTAATTGGTCTTAATAATGAAAACTTGAAGTCAGATATTTGGGGATGAAAGGTGAACAATCAGAGAAGCAAATCAGCCAGCCACTAGAGTTACCATCTTCATGCGATCCTCAGACTGGAGGGCTACGCTGTCTCTACAAGTCCTCAGTCAGAATGTCATCAGCTCTGTCTCCTCCCATCTTATATTCCTCTCTCCACTCAGCTATTTCCCTTCCTGTCTTGCCACACCAACTCCAGTGTCGTCTTGTGACATGACTTATGTCATTAGGCCAGATGGGAACTATGTGTCCCTCGGGACTAGGCTTTCTAGAGATCCCTGGCAGAAAGCTCAACCCTGGCCTCATATTAGGGCAAGATGCGCTTCTCGCTTGATCAGCTACCTGGGATATGGGTCTGTGTATTCTCTTTTATGACTATGTTTTTTTTTCTTTTATTAATCAAGCAATATCTCTTGGAAGATGGTTGATAGACGGGGAGGGACTTGATGTCCTGGAGGAACATGATGTCACTAGAAAGATAGAAATGGAACCAACGATATCGAGTCAGAATATTAATGACCTACTTACGAATTTAAGTAATAGGCAATCATAGAACATTTCCACAAAAGATCCACTCATAATTCAGGCCCTTGCGAAGGTGGTCTGGAGGCAAAATGAAACTTTTGGAGGCATCCTCAATGGATTGCAACAGGAGAAACTGTGAAAAACATAGATATACTTGATAATGAAGCCATAAAAGTCCAGGCACTTGTTGGGAATGAACACTCAGCTAGAAAGAGTCCATTGGGAATTCCTGCTACTATGATGTATGGTAGAAAGCATTATTTAATTCAAGGAAGGTGGTGGGTTTCTCCATTAGGAAAGAACAGTATGGGAATGTATAAAACTGCACCTGAGCCATTGCCATATACAGGAGTATATGATGAACAAGGAAACAGATGGGTTAATGTAGCAGGGCAAAGAACATTATATTGGTCATTAAATTTCATGGAAAAATTGGCCCACGCCAGATCTCCCTGCTGTCTGATATCTAAGGCCAGCCAATAAGCAGTTATGCAACAAGTGTTAAAATAGTATTTCCTTCATGGGCCATGAGACAGAGTTAGGCAAAAGTTAGAAGGAGGCATAAAGACTAATCTGGTATAGCTCAGTGGTCCTTGACATAATTAAAATGAAACTATTTTAGCACAAATCTCGGCTAGAATTGAAATCACTAGGTTTTGATTTCATCTGGGATTTGAGCATGTTCTCAGGGGCAAAAGGCTCCTGGGGTAGAGGGTGTATCATGTCTAGCACTAGATCCTGATATCCTATTCTGAGAAAATGCTGATGTTGCTTTGTTCCCTCATGATCTGTTCCATGTTTGTAAACTATATAACCAAGTAACTGCAGAAGTAAAATTGCAGCAGATTCAAACCACTCCCTTGTGTGTGGTGTCTGTTTGTCATTCGCTGAACTCGTGCCTTCCTGAGTACCAAAGCCCTGGTTCTCCATCGGTCATGGTATCCCGAGTGAACCGATCCTTGACACTGTCTCCACCACCCTAGTGCTGGAATTTAGTCTAAAGGTGCATGAGTCCCAAGTACTGGACTTATAGGTGTGAGTCACCACCTGGTTCTGTTTCTATTTTAGACTGGATCAATTTCATGTAGCCTAGGGTGGCCTTGAACTCACAGAGATCTGTCTGCCTCTGTGGGCTAGGATTAAAGGCGTTCGCCACCACTGCCTGGCCTTTATGACTAACTAGTGACTTTCTCCACACTCTGATCCTCAGGTAAGTTTTATTTGTTATAGCACAAACAAAATAGCACCACATACACATGGATCCTCTGGTCACTAAGAAAGTGATTAGGAGGTAAAACGTATTGCCTGTTGAGTTGCATAGTGGCGTATGTCAATCTGATAATTTAAAAGAAATGAACAGAAGTTAACGCTAGAAGAGAGTCCAGTCCAGGCTTGCTCACACTCTTACAGTTTGTGAATATTGTCACATTTATTTGTTGTGTGGAAATGCTAGTACGAACTAGAACTCATCAAAATCAAAAACAAAACTGAGTGACTGATGAGATAACTGCTTAGATTGGCTGCATATGAACATCAGCAAGAGATTTTCCACATTTGAGGTACCATTATATAAAGAAGTATCTACATCCTGGGAGTTTCAGGCAATATAACCAGGTTGAATGGGCTACAGTGATATTGTTTATCCCTTTTCAAAGAACATCTTGGTAATCACTACAGTTATGCAGTCATGACCCTATTTAAAAGCTAGGAAGAGTCAGTGGTCACCTCCTAAGAAAGAAAGGGAATCCTGCATGGCTTTTTTCTATTCCAAGATTAAAAATTCTAATAGATCAATGAGGTAGACGTTTGCGCGTGTCCCATTAAGAACGCTAACATTTAGAAAGGCATCGGAATGGGTCTAAGATTATTAGTAATTTAAGGATTATTGAAAGATGCCAATGAGCTCCTGAATCAGGCCACATCATAGTTTGGCAGAATTAGCCGTACTTTACCTAAGTTTGTAAAAGCATAGTGTCTGTTGCTTGAAAATCACTAAGTTCAATGATAAACTTAGCAAAAACAATATTGTCTCACATTATAATACCTAGGCCTTTATCTAAAACTGTGTACAGTCTGATAAGGTGGCATATGCCTGTTATACCAGCCCTTTTAAGTAAGAGGTAGAACAATCAGAAGTTCAAATCCAACCTCAGCCACATAACAATTTTGAGGGCAGCTTGGGCTACACTCAGCCCTGTCCAAAACAAGGTAAATAAATAAATAAATTGGATATCAGAAATACCCATTCAATGATGAACCTTGCTGAAGAAAGACTTGTTACCGTAGTCAATACTGATGATAATAGGAAGAGAAGAAATGGTCTTGGAAAACTCTACTGGTGACTAGATATGCCATGTAAGGATGAATACCACCCCACACTGAAAACCATGCTGCCAATTTGGGCATGAAGATGCCCAGTTTGATAAGACCAAAAGGACACTGTTGAGAAACCCCAGAATTATGAAGAAGTGTGATCTCTGTAGTTTTAAGGACAGTGATAGGAAAAGTGATCTTAGGTCATGGTTCATTAATATTCATTATGATTATAAAACCCTAAGGAGTAAACGATAGCCTGGGAGACTATGACTCTCATAATGACTGACATATCACAATAGCCAAAAAGATATTTCCACAGAGAATGGGGACTATAGAGAGCAGGGAATTGTGCCTCCAAAGGCAAAGTAGATGAGCGTTACCAAGGGTGTTGCTCCACAAATATGGTATCTAATCAAAAATACAGTAGGGAAGCAGCAGCAGATGATGACTGTGGACAGAAACACCAATTGAAATTATTGGCTCTCACTCATTTCCCCGATCTAGCCTTTGTTTGTTTGTTTGTTTGTTTGTGGAGGGGATATGAGAAGATCTAGAAAGACTGGAAAGATAAGCTCATGTATAGATCTAATTATTCTATAACTCCATGACAAAATAACGTCATAACAATGCCAGCAGATTTAACAAAATATAGACTATCCAATTGAATTTGAGTTCCAGATGACAAGATATTGCTTATTATAAGAAATATGAATGTCTAAAGATACCTACAGGCATAGTTATGTTTTCTCACTGCAGTGATGAAATCCATCGGAAAGAAGGTAAATAGAAACTCTTTATGTTGACCCTTGGTTTAAGGGGATACAGTCCTTTGTGGAAGAGAAAGCACAGTGCCAGCATGAATATGAGGGGACAAGACACATCACAGCAGCATTTAAATAGCAGAAAGAAATGAAGACTGACACTCAACTAGGTTTTTCCTTTTGCTATGTTTCCTCACTATGAAAACCCATCTGTAGGGATAATAAAATACATATTCTTTCCAGGATTCATTCTCCTGGATACACCCTCCTGTAGGGACCCCTAAGGTGTGTCTCACTAACATCCAATTTTATTATTGATTCAATCAAGTTGACAATGAAGTTTGATTATCACGAACATTGCTATTAAACATCGTATTGTTTATATGAAATAAAAGTGAAAAAGGGTATTCTATAAATAATCTGGTATTCTTTAATACAGGAAATTCAAATATCATCATGGTTATCCTGCCAGTAAGGGTGCTCTGGAAGACACCTGAATTCTGAAGAAATTCTGTAACAGACTCATCTGCCAGCCATTTCCACTATCTCAAGGGTTAATTTGAAACTGATAAATATAGCAGTGAGGAAGACTTCTGCGGGTTTAGGTCCTTGCTTTGGAGAAAGAAGTATTAGAACAGTGAAGGTTCCTTTGCACTAATGCAAAGGCCTAAAAATATGCTGCAAAAACTGTATTATATAACTAAAAGCAGTGCTGCATTTACAATTAGCACCCTGCTCAGCAGTAAGAGAGTGAAAGATTTCAATCTTTCCAACAAAATCAAGAATGAGACAAGGATCTCCAATTTCACCACTGGTATTCAATATTGTACAGGGACATCAACTAAGATTAATGAGGCAAGAAAAGGAAATAAAAGACATCTACATCAGGAAGGAAACAGTAAATGATCTACATTCACAGATAACATGATTCTCTAATCCAGGTAATCAATGAAAAAGCTACTAGAGGCAATCGATGATTTTGCAAAATCACACAATAGGATCAACACTCAGTTATTTGTAGCTCTACACACCAGAATCAACATTCTTAAAAGAAAATTATTAAAGTAATATCATTCACGATAGCATCAAAACTAAGTAGGTATCACGGCATAAATTATAAGACCAAGTATACTAACAACTACAAAAATCACTGAAAGAAGCTAACATATGCTTACACAAAAGAAAAGATACACTGTGTTCATATATAAAAGAAAGTAATACCATAAGAACAACAATATTACCTAAGTGATCTACAGATTCAATGAAAACCCTATAAAAATTTCAACTGTTGTTTTAGCAGAAGTGAAGAAGTCAAATAACTCCATAATGGGTTGTGGAAGTCAATGAATAGCTAAGTCAATCTTGAAAAGAAGAACAAAGTTGGAGTGATTACATCAAAGCAACCAAAACTCATGCTACTGGTACACGGACATGTATTACAATGAACTGAAAAGAAAATAAATCCAGTATTAAATCAATATAGTTTGTGTTTCATTATGTCCCACCAAAAAGAGAAATGCAGATGACAGGCTTTGGACTTCGACCTTTGTTTGGAAAAAAAGGTCACTGCACATAAAATTAAGTAGAGTTTATACAAGTATGTGGCAGTGGGCGGGGGTTGTCTCATAATCTACTGTGATTGACATCTTTTAAGACAACTGTATGAAAATGCAGACACCCATGAAAAAGATATGTGACAATGAGGTCAGAGCTGGGTGATATACCTGTACGAAAGATGCTAATAATCTTAGGGCAAACAACAGACTCTACAATGACTCAAAGTAGGAGCCCTCAAAAGGTTTTTGAAAAGACATTTCCCTATCAGTACCTTTATTTCATGTGTTTAGCCTTTAGAACCATGAGATCACATGATTTGTTTGTTCTTCATGCATTTGTGACAAATATTTTTAATAAGGTATCAAGATAAGTGTGCTAAAAATATTTTTCTTACACAAAAGGTGCTGGGATAATCTTATGCCATGTCACGTTAAACAAAATGACTCAGTAACTGAAGTGTAAAACCTACATCCATACTATTCTTAGCATAGAAAGAAAACAAAGAGAAACTAGGTCTTTGACAACTTAAATATATTGTGCATAAAAATCCACTAAAATATAACTTAAAGAATGGAAAAATATTTGAAGTACATATTATTAGTAAAAGCCTGTTGCATGGAATACATAAAGAACTTTTAGAACTAAACAATACAGAAAGACAATTAAAAGCTAGTTAAGAAGTTAAATGGATATTTTCATAGAAAGTATTAAAAGACCCAGAAAGCACATGAAGAGATATTCAATATCTTGCATCTGTAGAGAAAAATAATTGAAAACCCAAATAAAGAATCCTCATACTCCCTTAGATGGCTGTATTTTTTTAGAAAATAAATATTGGCAAGCTTATTAATAAATTCCTAGCAGAAAATAAAAAATGGTTTATTTTTTATGAGAAAGATTTTGATAGTTTTTCAAAATATTAAACATGGGATTGCCTTATAACACCACAAATCTACTAAGTATATATACAAATAAGTTTAAAACAGGCACCCATAATACATATGAGTATGTGTGTAAATTTATAACATCGCCATTTATTAAATTTTATTTTATTTTTTAAAAGAGAAAACAAACTATCTTCTTTTCCTTTTGTATACCTATCCCAGTTCTTACTCTCTCTGTTCCTCCCATTCCCTCCATCTTTCCTCACTCCACCCACATCCACTCCTCAGAATGAGTAAGGCACATTGCTCTGAGAACAGACCAAGGCCGTCCCCACTATATCCAGGCTGAGCAAGGTATCCATCCAAAAAGAATGGGTTCCAAAAAGCCAGTACAAGTAGCAGGGACAAATCCTGGTGCCACTGCCAGTGACCCTGCAGTCTGCCCCAGCCACACAACTGTCACCCATATTCAGAGGTCTAGCTTGGTCCTATGCTGATTCCTTCCCTGTTCAGCAAGAGTTAATGAGTTCCCATTAGCTCAGGTAAGCTATAACACTACCATTTACAATGATTCATATATTTATATAAATGAATATATATGTATATGCATAAAGAGTTCAATTGTCCATTACAAAACCCCATGGATAAAGAAATTATACTACACAAATATAGCATGATATTAGTTAACTATAAAGGCAATAATAGTACAGGTTGATGCAACCTTGCTTGAGGAAGCATATGCCTAGGGTCAGGTTTCGAGATTAAAAATATCATAATATTTCTATCTTGTTCTCTTTGCTCTGTACATGTGGCTTAGCTATGAGCTGCCAGCATCGTGTTCCTGCTCCCACACCTGCTTCCTGCTGACTCACCTCCTCACCATGGCAGACTCTTAACCTTCTGGAGTCATAATCCAAAACAAACTCTTTTTCTATCAGCTGTTTGGTCATGGTGTTTATCACTGCAGTAGAGAAGGAAATGATACAATGCTACTTCAGCAACAATTTTTGATGATTGATTTTTTTTCATACACTTTGAATCAATAAATTGTTTGAGAAGAAATATTTTTGCACTCAAAAGGAAGTGGTCTAAAGATTATCAATCTTTAAATTCCTAAAAGATTCCTGTCTGCAGTACTCAAGGCCCTACTCAACACTGGATGGATCTCTAAGAATGACTAGAGTATAAAAAAAAAGATTTAGTCAGGTAAGCTTCTCAGTTGCATTTGCAGCAGTAAATATATTTTTGTTTTAAAAAATACATTAATAAGGTCCCAGGTACATAATTTAATCATTGATTGGCAAATCATTCACTCCTGTTCAAATTTTAAAAAGAAAATTGAAAGCAGTTTGCATTCATGTAGACAAAGCACCTGATTTTTTTTCTTTTGTTCTTCTAATGCTACCTCAGTATGATGCTCAGGCTCCTGCCTGCTTCCTCAATCTTGTCCTAAGAGACTGTGACCATATGAACATCTAGGGTAATATCATACTGGTCCATTACACCTATAGCATTGTGCTGAGTTGACAAATGAGAAAATACTCTAGAGGCCTTTGTAGGGTTTACATATTTCAAATGGGGACAATGAATTCTCTAAATATTCAAAGACCAGATACTTAGGTGAAATTTTAGGTGATCTAATATTTAGGAGATTGCTCTAAGATTCCTTCAGAAGTAAAAGGCATCTTTTATCTTCTATTATACTAAAGAAAACAAGGGGAACAGAGAGACCCCTTTGTGTATCCAGACAATTCATCTCCACTTCAAACTAAGTAATTACTAGGGAACAAGAAAGAATGCTGTAATTCTTGGTGCAGAAAGGGACACAGGAGCAAACCTGGGCTAAGTGCCACACATTGCCTCTTGAGCCACAGGGTGCAACTGAGCAATGATGCTAAAAGTGTCAGTACTGGGAATCAGTCTTTCTTGGGACAGATAGGGTGTCGCTTCCTGGTGTGCGGAACCATGCTATCCACAGCATCTCAATATAATTTCTTTAAGAAAAGTGTATTCTAACAGTCTCCCGATGCTGTTAGAGACTGCAAACATTACAATTAGTGGCAGTGACTTTGTATTTTAAAGTCCTGGTTTGTGTTCTATTGGTTCAATCAGTAATAGTCAGGTAGGCCAGCAGCAGTTGCCCATCCCAAAGGGAAGTCAGATACCATATTTGCCATAATTTATGTTATAATCATATATTTAAAGGGCTAATGCCATGTGTTAAAGTCATACCCATGTCATCAATAACAGTCCATCAGTTTGTACTTGTGGATTTAAAGGGGTTTCTATGAATCAAGCTGGAAAAAAGGAGTGAAGTAACGAAATCACTCTTTGGGTGGTAAGTATAGACTCACATTTGAATATAAATGGATGTCTTAGCCACCTTTACCATGAGTGTATGCAAATGACTGCAGAAGATGCAGCCATCCCAGATTCCAGCATGAATTTGGCAGGGCCTCACCAAATCTTACTAAAAGAAAAATGATTATTGGCAAGTAATGGCTACTGAGGGAGGGGGAATCAGATTTCGTCTGAGTTGTTGCTTCTGAGAAGCTAACCATACTTAAGTTCTTGATATTACTACACCCATCTACATCAGTGTAACAGGAAATGGGTTTAATGGGTTTTTAAAAAAGTAACAACTAACTGATTGAGTAGGCAAAGAGAGGATGGGGAAGAGGAGAGAAAATGGAGAACAGATTTGACTAAAACATATTATTTTACATGCATGAAATTCTGAACAAAAAATTTAAGATGATATCTCAAAGTTGTTTTGATTTGCATTTCCCTGATCGCTAAGGAGGTTGAGCAAGACCTTAAGTGCCTTTTGGCCATTCGGAGTTCATCTGTTGTGAATTCTCTGTTCAGTTCAGTACCCCATTTTTTAATTGGGTTAATTAGAATTTTAGCGTCTAGTTTCTTGAGTTCTTTGTATATTTTGGAGATGAGACCTTTGTCTGATGAGGGGTTTGTGAAGATCTTCTCCCAGTCGGAAGGTAGCCTTTTGGTCTTACTGACAGTGTTCTTTGCTTTACAGAAGCTTCTCAGTTTCAGTAGGTCCCATTTATTCATTGACTCTCTTATTGTCTGGGCTCCTGGGTTTCTGCTTAGGAAGTGGTCTCCTGTGCCTATATCTTGTAGACTACTTCTCACTTTCTCCTCTATCAGGTTCAAAGTGGTTGGATTAATGTTGATGTCTTTAATCCATTTGGACCTGAGTTTTGTGCATGGTGATAGATATGGATCTACTTTCATTCTTCTACAGGTTGACATCCAGTTATGCCAGCACCATTTGTTAAAGATGCTTTCCTTCTTCCATTGTATACCTTTAGCTCCCTTGTCAAATATCAGGTGTTCATACGTTTGTGGGTTAATACCCGGGTCTTCTATTCGATTCCATAGGTCGACTTCTCTGTTGTTATGCCAATACCAAGCTGTTTTCAATACTGTAGCTCTGTAATAGAGTTTGAAGTCAGGGATGGTAATGCCTCCAGAAGTTCCTTTATTGTATAAGATTGTTTTGGCTATCCTGGGTTTTTTGTTTTGCCATATAAACTTGATTATTGTTCTCTCAAGGTCTGTGAAGAAGTTTGATGGAATTTTGATGGGAATTGCGTTGAATCTACAGATTGCTTTTGGTAGAATTGCCATTTTTACTATGTTGATTCTCCCAATCCAAGAGCAGAGGAGGTCTTTCCATTTTCTGGTATCCTCCTCAATTTCTTTCTTCAACGACTTAAAGTTCTTGTCAAATAGGTCTTTCACTTCCTTGGTTAGAGTTACCCCAAGATATTTTATGCTATTTGTGGCTATCAAGAGAGGTGATGTTTCTCTGATTTCCCTCTCTGCTTCTTTATCCTTTGTGTATAGGAGGGCCACTGATTTTTTGGAGTTGATCTTGTATCCTGCCACATTACTAAAGGTGTTTATCAATTGTAGAAGTTCTTTGGTAGAGTTTTTGGGGTCGCTTATGTACACTATCATATCGTCTGCAAATAACGAAAGTTTAACTTCATCTTTCCAATTCGAATCCCCTTGATCCCCTTATGTTGTCTTATTGCTATTGCTAGAACTTCAAGCACTATATTGAAGAGGTATGCAAATCAAAACCACTTTGAGATATCATCTTACACCTGTCAGAATAGCCAAACTCAAAAACACCAATGATAGCCTATGCTGGAGAGGATGTGGAATGAGGGGAACACTCATCCATTGTTGGTGGGAATGCAAACTTGTGCAGCCACTGTGGAAATCAGTGTGGCGGTTTCTCAGGAAACTGGGAGTCAACCTCCCTCAGGACCCAGCAATTCCACTCTTGGGAATATACCCAAGATATGCCCTATCATACTACAAAAGCATTGTTCAACTATGTTCATAGCAGCACTATTTGTAATAGCCAGAACCTGGAAACAACCTAGGTGCCCCTCAATAGAAGAATTGTTAAAGAAGGTGTGGAACATATACACATTAGAGTTTTACTCAGCGGTAAAAAACAATGACATCTTGAATTTTGCATGCAAATGGGTGGAAATAGAAAATGCTTTACTGAGTGAGGTAAGCCAGACCCAAAAGGAGGAATATGGTATGTACTCACTCATAAGTGGATTCTAGCCATAATTAAAGGTCTTTGAGCCTATTATTTGTGATCCTAGAGAAGCTAAATAAGAAGGTGAACCTGATGAAAATCATGTAGCTATCTGCCTGGAGACTGGAAATAGACAAGAGTCCTAGGCAACCTCGGGTGCATGGGGGGGAGAGAGGGTTGTTGGAAGGGGAGAGGGTTAAAGAGAAGGGAATAGGGGAGGAATGGGGAAAGCTAGGTGGACTGGGATGGGCGGAGGGAGGAAGGATGGATATGGGATCAGGGAAGAATATATTTCAACTAAGGGAGTCATTTTAGGGTTTACAGGAGACTTGATTATAAATGGGATCACAGGTCCAAGGAGAGATCCCCAGATTGTTCTCTGGACAGAAGAGAGGGTGCCTGAAACAGCCTAGGCCCATAACCATACTGATGAATATTTTGCTTATCACCATAGAACCTTCATCTGGCGATGGATGGATATAGAGACAGAGACCCACATCGGAACACTGGACTTAACTCCCTAGGTCCAAACGAGAAGCAGAAGGAAAGAGAATGTGAGCAAGGAAGGCAAGATCAGAGAGAACCTTCATCCCACGATGGATGGCGATACAGAGGGAGACCCACATTGGAGCACCGGACTGAGCCCCCCAAGGTCCAAATGAGGAGCAGAAGGAGGAAGAAAATGAAAAAGGAAATAAGGACTGCGAGGGATGCGATCACCCATTGATACAAGGGGATGGATCTAATGAGAGTTTACCAAGGCCAGTTGGACTGGGACTGAACGAGGACGCAATCCAACCAGATTCTCTGAATGTGGCCGGATTCTCTGAATGTGGCTGGCCCGGAGTCTTTCTGAAAAGCCATTGACAATGGCATTGGGACTTGTTTCCTCTGCATATACTGGATTTTGCGGATCCAGTCCATCTGGACACTCACCTTCCTGGACCTGGAGGGAGGGGGGAGAAACTTGAACTTCCCACAGGGCAGGAAACCCTGACTGCTCTTAGGGATGGAGACGGAAGAGGAGAGAGAGTGGGGAAAGTGGGAGGGTGGTGGGAGGAGGGGCGGAAATGGAAACTTTTATAATTTAATAAAATTACTTAAAAAATATTTAAAAGAATACGAACACTTAAAAGTGATCATAAGAACACACATCGAATTTAAAAAAAAAAAAGCCTGAGGAGTTAGGCTGGTTATTGAGTTTTGTAGATGGAGAAATGGATCTAGGAGAGAAAAAATTAAAAGGTCAATGTTGTCTTGCAGAAATACATATATAATCAGTTATAAGAAAACTGACACAAAGTCAGGTTTTTAGTGCATGCCAACCTCATGAGTCAATCTTACAACATAGAACTAAACTATGAAGTATATGTAATTCAGTTTTGGTAATCACTATTTCCAGAAATGTACACATTTTATAAAAATGAGTGACCATTGAGAAAGAATGAAGACTCCATGAATTAACACAATTCCATGAGCTCCCACATACTAAGGAAAACCGCTTTATAGATATGAACTTCAAGTTTATCAAGAATAGGCACATTAAATACCCAATATGGAATTATCATTGATGGAGACAGATTGCTGAACATCAACTAATTTCACTGTCTCCCTTCAAAGGTCCAGCTCCTTATCTACATAGGGAAAATTATTTCAGTATGGATTTACTTTCCTGCACACAGAATATCAGCCAAAATCATGATATGAAGGTATATGCAGCAGCTGATATATAGGCATGGCATTGCCATGGGGTGATGCTTGTATAGAAATGCTGACCTGGCTCCTGCCTATGAGTCTCCCTGGATGCATCAACATGTATATCATCCACTAAAAGACATCAGGACTCAGACTATTAAAATGTTTATCTGAAGGTGAAGCTGAAACTGCCAGTTTCAGTTGTAGGAAACGCTGAAAGAACAGATGCTAAAATCTAATATGCAGTGTATTTATTAAAACAACGATCCTCGTAGTTGTCACTATGTCCCTGCTAAAAGGAAAGCATACGTTCAAAAGCCAAAGAGTGGGTGCATTGTTTCTAAGGAATTACTTATAATGTGTACCAACATGATTCTAAGCTCTGTAGGTTTAGAGATTGGTGTGGAAAGTCCTTTTGTATATGTGTTGCTTTCCTAGGTTAATGAATAAACAAACTGCTTTAGCCTGTGATAGGGCAGAATAGTGATAAGCAGGAAACCTAAGCTGAATGCTGGGAGAAGTAGGAAGAATCAGTAAGAAGCCATGTAGCTGCCAGAGAAGAAAGACGTGAGCCACCAGCCAGAACTCTGCCAATAGTTCATGACCTCATGGTGATGCACAGATTGATGAGATGGGTTAGTTTAGGATACAAGAGCTAGCTAAAAATACATTTCAACTGTAAAGGGAGCAACTATTGTAGATGGAGCTACGGGCTGCTTTTCATCTTGCCTGGCTCCCGGCTGCCTGGCTAGCTTTACCCGAAATAATCACATGGAAACTGTATTCTTTTAAACACTGCTTGGCCCCTTAGTTTCAGCCTTTTATTGGCTAACTCTCACATCTTGATTAACCCATTTCTAATAATTTGTGTAGCACCATGAGGTGGTGGCTTACCGGGAGGATTCTAACCTACAGCTGTCTCGGAGAGGAGAGTCATGGCAACTACCTCATTCTGTTCTGTCTACTCCACCCACCTATGTTCTGACCTATCAGTCCAAGCAGTTTCTTTATTAATTAGCCAATGAAAACAACAGAAATACATAAGACTCTCCTACATCATTCAACCATTACCCAAACAGTATTGCAAATAACACAGCTTCTGTGTTGGAGGAAGGCCCGCTTGTTGGTTCCTAGCTGCACGGCTAGGTTAGACCCAAAATAATCTCACAGAAACTGTATTAAGTAAATCACTTCTTAGTGCCCATTAACTATAGCTTCTTATTGGCTAACCCTTACATCTTTATTTAAGCCACTTCCATTAATCTGTGTATCAACATGTCTGACTGGTGGCGGCTCCATAGTGGCTTTCTGACCACACCCTTCTTCCTCCTAGCTTTCAGCTTAGTTTGCCCTGCCTACCTAAGTTCTGCCTTGCTATAGTTCCAAAGCAGATTCTTTATTCATTAATGGTAATCACAACACACAAAGGGGACTCCCACATCACTTCTGTGTGTTTATTTTGGGCCAGGGCAGCTGGTAAACAAATGAGCAGCCTCTGACTACAGGAGGTCATAGCCCACCAAAGACATTCCTACCAGAATAAGCACACAGGACTCCCACTGCATTAGAAATTATTCGTGCTCCCATGGTGCTGTGGACACCTGTTGCTTATGGAAAAATAAGCAAAAACTGGTTAGGCTATAGTTCAAGATAGTTAACCAGGTTGAGCAGGAAACAAAACTCATTTTATTTTACATTTGGAGAAGGGGAAATAGAACCAAAGTGATCCAGTTAGTCACCTCCTGAGAAGCATCTACACCATGGTCACTACAAATGCATAGGTACAGCAATCATACACATCTAATGAAGACCAAGATTTGCATATCGTAGAGACAAAGACATGGTGATTACTAGAAATTACTTTAGTGGTACTGAATAATGAGTAAGATCAGGAATGATGGTGAAGAGGAGAGAAGATGAAGGTCTCCTACAGTATTGGAGCATCTCATTCATCTCCTTAACTTCATTCTTCATGGTTTTCACTGAAGAAAGGTGTTACAGAAGAGATATGGCGGCACTATTGCCCAATATGTAAGGAAGCAGACCAGAATCATGCAAGGGCAAGAGTGTGAGGTACATAAGGATGTGCTTCACCCACCAGAGATATCTGACCAAAGATCGCAGGTTACTGAACTTTGAATCCCTATGCCTCATGGGTTGTTATGAGTCAGTGTCTGAGAATACTGGCTATCCCTAGGGTTACTACAGATCAACACAAACAAAATTAATAAATCAATACAGTAACAGGCTAGGGAGATAAGAAAGTAGTTATCAGGACAGTAAAATAAACAGGGAACATGAACATCTGTTCCATTGCTGTTAGTTGGGGATCCCCAACTGAGACATTATGTCCTTTTGCAATTATTGGACTATCAGATAACAGTGACAGTAATTATAACAAGGAAGAAGGGGAGGAAAAATATTAGTAATTTGGCAATCCCCCATATTGGTGAGTATAAGGACATATGGACTCCCACACATAGTGGTATAAATGGGTCCAATTACTTGGAAGAGCAGCGTGACAAAACCACATATATAGATACCTAATTACCAACACAGTCCTCCACTGAGTATGATGAATACAAATCTAGATATGGGTAGCATAAACTCATTGAAAACAAAGAGGTGTGAACATACAGAAATTTCAGCTAGGTCGAAGACACAGACAGAATCTTAGAGAGACTTCTTTGCCGATATCCTGGCACAACCACAACAGAGATAGCAGAGAAATGAAGCAGAGAATGCACGGCTTTTAATCTGTTCCTCCAGGAGTAGGGATCTATGACTACCATTATTGACACTAGGAAAATGTCATACATGTAAGTTTCCAGGAAAGAATGGAGAAGTAAGTAAATAGGGGAGTAAGTTTTCTACTCTCGTCTCTTGCATGTAACAGTGAAGAGTGGGATGCTATCTGATCCCGTAATTAAATGAACAAATAAGCAATAATAGCCAAAATGTCTTCTTGTAAAAGAGCAGATCACTTTCATTTCATTCCTTCTTCCACATCTTGCTATAAATCATTAAATGTAATATCTAAACTATAGGTAAAAGCTGCTATCTTCCCAGGTTTTTCAAGATGAGCAGCAAACATGGAAAAAATGAGAGTATCAATCTTCTAAGTTCACTGTATGAGTGAGTTCTCTTTTAAGCATACAACCTAGAGTCTTATTTCAACATAGGAAAAGCTGCAGTGTTCTGAATACTAACAGTACCAGATAAAACAGGCTATTAAACATCCCTGGTCCCTCCTCTAAGCCCCCAGTGTCAGTGGCTCCTAGCACTCCCAACCACTGTGTGTGCACATATATACAAACCGCACACATACATTTCCAGACACTCCCCGAGAGGACAGTGCACCTCCACAGGTGGAATCAGCTCCCTGGGGGATCTTCAGTGTGTTTGCTTATGGATGTTTGTAGTAGCACTATCACACAGCAAACAATCGGAGACATTAAGTGTGTATCAATAGGGGGATAAGAATGGAGCGACACACACAGCTGTATTACTTTCAGCAATTAAAATAAATGAGCCAATTACATATATCCATGAGAATAATTCTCAAACAGCATTTGTGAGAAGAAAATGAACCTCTAAGTTGTAAAAAGGTTGCTACTATGGATTACAACATTTAACATACTGTAGATAAAGCTCTGAGATATTTTGAGAAAATAAGCCTTTTAAACGAACATAAATCCTGTCTACAGAATACGCAGGCATCTCACTATGCTGTTTGTTTATTCTTTAGCCGGTCTGTTGACATCCATGACTAATCTAGAGTTTACAAGGCAGAGGGCACAGCAACATTAGTACACACAGAATATGATAATATTTGCACAGTGCATTGCAGTAATTGCATGAGGCTCTCAGAAGCTAGATGTGATGAGCCTATGGGCTTCCCCTATCTCCAGGCTGGCCCCAGTCTCCTCAGATCCTGAGAATATCAACACTGCAAATGTCTCTAACTATCTGACATACAATCTTTGGAAACTGAGTATTAATAGTGATCGGAGCTGTCTCTCCTGCCACACACCTTAGCATGCAAAACTCATTTTCTGAAAGGAACTGTAGTTTTCAGGCTTCTATCATCAGGTGAATTAGAATGTGTGAGGGATAAATTCCTGCAAGGGCATTCACCATGCTAAACCCTTCACGCATTTGCATTGGTTCCTTTCAGGCTGAACGAAGTGTTGGATATAACTGCATTTTCATTGACTACTTTGATTATGGATCCCCCAAATGACAGCCATTCATATCTCAGTATTCCAGGGCCGTCTTCAATTTGAGCGCACACAAGAGCAGAGAATGGATAGTGTGTGAGGTCACAGTTTTCACGGCAATGGAGTCTGCTTGATGGGTTGTTTATTTCCTTTCTCTCTCCCCTTGAAGGACTTCCCTAAGTACCCTGCTAAGGAAACACTATTTATCAACACAGTTCCTAAATCTAAGCCCTGAACCCTGAAAAGTATCTGAGAGCCCATCAATTGTTTCAAAACCAAAATCAAAATCAATCTGCTCAAGAGTAACTTACAAAGTCAGTTTTTCCAAGTAGTGAGGAGAGAGAGAGAGAGAGAGAGAGAGAGAGAGAGAGAGATCCCAACAAGCTTGCTTTGAAAAGAATTTAAAAAAAAGAGAGAATAGAGGAGAAAAAGATGGGAAAGGAAGAAAAAACCCAACAAGTTATTTTGCTGAACTGCGAAGAAATAATTAAAACCAGGCACACATAATGCTTCTTTGCCCTATGCTCCAATCTCAAGATTCTAGGGGTTTCTTTCTGTGTCTCAAGTCTCATTTTGTTCCTCGGAGAGTTGGCCCCCTTGCTCCTTGGGATGTCTGGGTCTGGTATGCAGCTGCAGCTGCCTGCACTTTGCCAGTCTTCCCTCTGATCCTTTCTGAACTAAAAGCACCAGGAAGGACCACAAATGTTGGAACTCGGACGCTAGTTATTTCGTGCCCCATGATTGCTTGATGCCTCGGTTCTTCACAGTGCTCTATTTTTGAGCCTCCTGCTCACGAATCAAATGTTTTCTGCCTCTGAAGCACATCATGCACCTGTCTAGAGCACTGCTTAGATTTTCTCTCCAGGGCATAGTCTGTGTGAAGCCCTCTGAGTTGAAAGTCCTTCAGCGTTTGCTCTCTCCTGCACCTGAGAGGCAGAGTTGCTGAAGACCGTTTTGTATTCTAGCTGCCAAATGTTGAGAAAGTCGGGTGGAGACAGCAAGTTCAAGGGCTGGCCACATTAAGCTTTGGTCCCAAAGGTGCTGCAAACCCCGGCTTTCGGTCTGGCGTCAGGGGCACTAGCTTTCTGACTATTTTTACGTCCAAGACAGAAAGCCAGCCAAAGCCTCTGAGCTCTCGATTTTATTCATTCACCACACCAAAAATCAGAAATCCCATCACACACACAAAAGAAACAAAAGATAAAAATCAAAATGACTTGCTCTGAGATATTGTCCAAAAGAAAGAGTCGAGTTTTTTCATGTTTGCAAGGAGGCAGGCTGTGAAATTACCGTGCTACCAGAGTCCAAATATGAACGCATCTAGGTCTGGGCTCCTGGGTCCAGTTCATGGTTTTGTCAAAAGGCTCTAGGATCATAAGTGACACTTGCTGAGAATGTGACTTTGGTGTGGTAAAACATTGATCCCTAAATCTAAAACGAAGAAACTCAAATAACAAAATGTTCCTCCTAGCCTCATGAAATGGTAATTAGAAGGAAGCAAGCTGGCTTGACCGAAGGGCAATGGGCTCTCAATCAGCCCAGGACAGGGATTCAGCAATCAAGGCAGGCTCAGCTCCCTCCTTGCTGCAGAAAGAAAGCCGACTGTCTCGCCCTCTCTGGGCTTACGCTCTCTGATCCACAGTGCATGAGCAACGACATGATTTGGTATTCATGATAGTAGTGAAGTTTGTTTTAAGAAAAACCTGCTAGGTGGGTCTAACTTTGAACGGAAGCACCATAACTTTCTTAATGATAGGTATTATGAAAACCAAAGAAAATGGCCTCCCCAGGTATAGTAGTAGCTATTCTGAACCCATTAGCAAAATTCAAAACCTTCATGAGAATTCAATCTGTGCTATTCTTGAGGGACTAGATGTGTTCCGGTTTAATTCATTTTTTTTACTTAATATAAATTTAATTGTTCACGAAGCTCTCAGTACCTAGCTGAGAACAATTTAGTGGATGAACCATTCTCCCAGTCCATACATTAATTCAACTATTTGAGATCTGTATGCCAAGACTTTCAGAATAAGCTTAAAAGTACCACCTACTGCTTTGCTTTGTGTACAAATTATATTTACAAAGATAGCTTATAGGAATGTATGCCAAATTTTATGTTTTGAGGCAGCATCAATACATTAAAGACGGTGCATTAAGATTTAAAAAAAATTGCTGAAATTTTTTAAAAGCATAAAAAATTAATAAGCAGGTCTTCTGTAAGGACTGGGAGAAAATAAGACTTCACCCCCTAGTGGGTGGAGCCCTGAGGCTGAGCTCAGTTCCAGGCAATTAAGCGCTTACAGATTATAAAGGGGGAAATTTGAAAACTCATTATTTCTTATTAGTAAAACCAAAAGGATATTTTATGATCTAATGAGGAAACTGTCCCAGTTTTACAATCAGGTAGCTTCAAGGCTCAGCTCTAAACTCCATGAAGTCACAGAGACTTTCTTAGCCTTGGCCTCAAGGGGATCATATCCAAACCACACAGTTCTGCTAGCTCCCAGAGAAAAAACTTTTCTGTCTGTCTTTGAAATTTTACATACATGGACTTTTCTATCTATCTATCTATCTATCTATCTATCTATCTATCTATCTATCTATCTATCTATCCATCTATCATCTATCTACCTATCACTTAACCTTCTTATCTACCTATCATCTGTCTGTCTGTCTCTATCTATCTATCTATCTATCTATCTATCTATCTATCTATCTACCTATCTTTCTAACATCTGTGTCTATCATCTGTCTTTCTATCTACATACCGATGTACCCACCTATCCATCTTCTATCAATCTATTTATCATTTATTTAAAATGTGTTTGTGTATGTGAATGTGAGTCAGGTCACAATGTGGGGTCACAGCACACCCTCTGAGCCAGTTATCTCCTTCTACCACCAAATAGTCTCCAGGAATCAACCCAGGACCTTAAGCTTGTTGACAAGGACCCTCAAAAGGAAAGCCCCTACTCTAGCCTTCTCCCACAGTCATTTGAAGGAGCCACTTTAAGCATAGACATCTGCTCTGAAGCTGTAGCTCAGTGACCCCTATTTTCTGCACAATCACTCATTCTCAGATGCTCCTACTCCTAAAACACCTAACATTTTAAAGACTGTAGCTCCTTCCCTAGAACTCTGGATAAAGACCTACCTACCTGTTCATTCTGTTTGTGTGGAATCAACCTTAATTTCCCAGGGGAGACACATCCAGCCCTTCAGAGTTGTAAATTTGATGCTTACATGATTTGCTTCCTCTTGCTTAATTTTACATGCCAGGTCACCTGCCTCTTTTTCTTTAGCTGCCTAGGTTGACATCCTAACGTTAACTCTATTCAGAGCGAGAGCAGAATGGCATGGGATAAATTCAATTCTTGTCTCTGTTTTTTCAACCCATTAAGTCTGTCACCCCTTCTTAGTGTGTGTTCAATCAGTGTCCCTTAGGGTCTCCGTTTATAATTGTTTGGGTAGTGCATCCTCTGGTGCCTTCACCCTCAGGTTACTGAAGACATACAAACCTTCTCTCCCCTGAGATAGAGAATACCATTGTTAGTGATGGACAGGGAAATATGGGAGGACAGCCCAGAGTGGAACAACTTCTGTGTGATCAAAATAGAGGACTTCATAACAATCTCTATGTGACAGAGTGGAGCAATCATTCTTAATAAAGTTCACTTGTATGCATTATTCACAGTCTTAATGAAACATTAGAAACTTAGATGGAAATAATACACTCTGGATTATACAACTGGCCTCGAACTCAACTGAGTGAGTCTCAGTGAATGTGGACACACGGGCCAGCTGAATGACCTCTATTTGAACTTTCTTTTCTTGGTTTATAAAGTGTGGATAATAATTCCTATTAAACTGTATCTCGGAGTTGCTGTGGGAATCATATAAAAATGCATTAACAAGAGAATTGAAATGTTAAAAAGGCATAACCGAATGGCAATTCAATAACACTATTAGATTCCGAAATCTGTAACACTGAAAGGGGACCATGTATCGACAGGAAAAGCAGGTTTCCTTTAGGAAAATTAATTATTCTTTAATCAGATAAGGGCTTACACAGTCTTGATGAACAGGAGGGATGTGTGGAGTTAAACTTTGTGACAAAGATAAGAAATTTGAAACACATTTAATAATTATGTGACCAAGACAAGAAATGTTTAGCTGCTTCTCAAGATCTCAGTATACTTTATCTCTAAAATTAAGAGAATATGAGTATATGCAGATTGAATATCCCTTATCTGAAATACTTCGGAAAGAATATTTGGGATTTTGATTTTGTTTTTAGGTTTTGGAAGATTTCTCTCCCCTCTCCTCTCCCCTCTCTTCCCCTCCTCCTCTTCTTTTCCTCTTCTCTCTCTCTCTCTCTCTCTCTCTCTCTCTCTCTCTCTCTCTAAAATGAAATATCTTGAGAATATAACTAAGATACACAAAATAATTTGTGCTTCTGATACATCATTATAATACACACATACACACACACAAACACACACACACTCACACAAACACACACACACACACTCAGAGAGAGAGGAGAGAGAGAGAGAGAGAGAGAGAGAGAGAGAGAGAGAGAGAGAGAGAGAGAGATTTTCTCTTTGGAATGTTGAGCTTTGAGGCATTTCAGATCTCAGATTAGGGATGATCATCATGTGTATATTGAGGCTATGAGAAATAAGCCTTCAGTGTAAATGTTTTGTTCCTTTAGAATTCATGTTTACAAACAGTTCTACAGTGATAAACTTAAAATACTCAGAACAATGGATTCATTAGAATCTTCATGGATGCTGTTTGTAGCTCTTATTCAGAAAACTGTAGGCAGCTTGTTGAATCCTTTCTATACAAGGGTATCTATAAGAAATACACTCTGACCATAATTGGAAAATGCTGGAGCTGTGCTTCGGCCTTCCTATCACCCAAAATAATATATGACAAGTTGCTCTCTTTATTAAATTACTCAGTCTAAAGTATTTTGTTATAGCAACCTGAAGCATCTACCACTGTGGGTTAGCATATACTTGCACTATATAATACACAGTAGACAAATGATTTGGGGGGAAGTAGCAGCATGTATCAGCTTTTATATGTGTTTGCCACCAACCACAGAGACATAATTTCAAGCCCCAGGACCTACATGGTAGAAACAGAAAACAAATTCCCCAAGTTATCCTCTGTCCTCCAGAACCCCAACCACCAACACACATATATACAAAAAATAGTTAATTAATTAAAATGTAAAAATTAAAGATTTATTTCAAATATATGTGACTTTGATCATAAGCAGCCATATAATTTATTTTTAAAATACTAAATCCAAAGAAGAATGCAACATTTTTCCCCAAAAAATATCACTAAATTCCTTCCTGTTTAGAATATTAGGTCTGAAGTTGTTAAGATTTTTGTCTAGTTTACTGATTGATACAGTCACTCAGCTCTTAATTCCAGCCAGAATGCAGTTAAATATTGATTATTTGTTTCAAAGATAAAAATGTATAATTTAATAAAACTTTCATCTTGATCCAGGACAATTAAGGAGTGTTTTCTAATCAAAATAAAAAATAAATAAAATAAAATAAAAAACAAAATAAAAATAGTCACATTAGCATTTATTGTATTTTTATACAACTTTATGGAAAAACCATTGAAATTCATTATTTTTTATGATGGAGTGCATTCTATCTTGAACTCTCAAACATCATGTCTGAACATGAGACCACAATCTCATTGGGAAAAAGAGTGTTTGTAGACATAGGAAAGCATCTCCTAATGAAACTGTCCTGCACCGGGACATGCCCCAACTCCAGTGGCTGACTTTTATTGTTACCGTTCATAGAATTTATTTAGAGTACAGATAATGTGCCTCATTGTGGTATCCCCACACATGTGTGTAACGCACTTTGTTGAGATCCACCCCCTCTATCGTTCTTTATTAGAACCAGTCCTGTCTATCTCCCCCTTCTGTATTACTGGCAGTGTCTTTGCACCTGCATTTCAGTACAAACATGTAGCAAACACAAAGGAAAGAATGAGTATGACGTATAAACTAAGATACAATGTAAAGTCCACACCTGTCGACAGAGAACCATTGATGTGATGACAATCGATAAACACCTTATTTAATTCATGCTTGTGAATTTACAACTCTCCTTTTGCTTCAAGTTCGGGGAGGTTGCAACCATCCTGCAGACAGCTATTCTTTCTATCCTTACCTTCTGAGTATGTTGAGATATTAAATGATGAGTAATGAGACGGTACCTGTTCAGCTTTTCCTTCTCTTCACCAAACTATCAATTGAGCTATATGCATCTCACTTAGACATTATTCTACCATTTCAAATCAACTTAAAAATGTACTTAGTGAGATAATGATAACACTGTTTCCACAATATTTGAATTTTAGTTACTATAATAATCCATGATCAGTCCAGATGCAGGAATCAGCTGATTGTATGGCACCCAACCCCAATTCACATATCGGCAGCACAAATTCTATACCAAAGTCTCATTATTAACTCTGAGTTTTCTCAGGGACATTTTCCGCATGAACGGGCTAGAGTCTATTCTACTGCCCATCTTGTGGTGCTTTTTGTTTAAGGGGAACATTTAAAATGCACGGTTGTAACTGAATAATCACAATCTATCCTCAGAAACATTTGTCATTGATACTAATTAGTGTTTTTGTTTCATTTTTGAGCCATGAAAGGTATAAATCTCATTACTTCAATCACAGAAATAGATTTAGAGGGCTGTCCAGCAAATGAAAGAGGCTGAACTGAGGGAGACAAATGTTGTTTTAACTCAGTTTTATGAGGAAAATTAAAATACCAAACTCAGAAATCGAGAAGAGAATCCCTTGCCTCTCATTGTCCATGAACTTTGTAATAATTATCTAAAAATCTCAATTCTTTATCATGTTGCCTCTAAAATCTCTACTCTCTTGCTTTAGCGACCGATTATTGACCATGCAAAGACTTAATTAAATGCTCTGAATATGTAAGTTTCCTGCCTTTTATCTGAGGCTTTCACAATGCATTTTGCCCAGTGTATAGTTATCCTTAGCATTCAGTTCTTATATGCAAGGATTAGCTAAAAATAGAACTGGGGCTTTGAAAGTTCTTTTTTTGTGCACACATCACTCCACAATATGCTGACCATCTCCTGTACTCCCATAAATATTTCAAATATTTTTCACAACTCTCAATGAACATTGAGTTCTCTAGATGTTCCCTAGAATCATTTTTTGTTTTGTCCCTTCACCCACCTTTTAACTCAATTTTTGCTCTGTCTCAGGCAATTTGGATATTAAAACAACTCCAGACTAAACTTTCATAATAAGCAAAGTCTGAATCAAGTCCAAGACAACTTCTTCTAATAGAAGTTTCCAGGGGACTCTCTGATAGGTAAGTAAATTTCTATTCACTACAGGGGGTGGGCTGTCAGTCTTTTATTTGAGTATTCTCTTTGGTTTTGGTCCGTTCCATATATCAGGTTTGTAGTTTTGTTTTAATTAAAGGACTATTGGGAAATGAGGAGATGTTAATGAGAAAAGAACAGGTCACAAAATCAGGAGCTTTGCTAATGGCAAGAACATCCCTTTGATATTGGGTGCCCGCTACATAATTTCCAGAATAATAAAAAACTGATTTTTACTTTTATTTTTTTTTGTATTTATTCATATCAGTATTCTTGTGGATCTGATAATGGATTACTTTGGAAGCCTCTCTTCCAGTCGATGTCCACAGTGGGCACTATGATGTTACCTCATATATAAATGTCCTGAGATTTCTTGGTTGTCATCAACAGAAATTCACTCCAACTTGAAAAGGAAGACAGCTCTAGAGAAAGGCTTGGAAAATTTTTAAAGTCAAAAATGATAGTTGAAGGACCATATATTAAGTAGTCACAAATGAGTTTGCAGTGAAGAGATTAAGGCAAAGAACTGGTAAGACAGGGGCCAATGTAGATAAATTTGCATACAAGTTCCGTTTCATCCCATATTGAAAAGAGACACGGAAGTAATTCATTATCTAAATCAAAAGAAAGGAAGGTCAGTGAAGATATGAAAAGGACAAAAGTGCCTCCATCTGCGTGTGGGAATCCAACCAATGTGTGCCGTCAAGGCAGATACACACACACACACACACACACACACACACACACACAGACACACACACATTGTCACCACCCCCCTGTGTACAGATAAACCATCTTCGTTATTCTGTGTCTATTATCTGTTCTTTCTTCTCATAGTTTTATTAAGTTAAATAGTACTTCACTGAAGGATAACATTTGCTTGTTCTTATCTCTTTGTTTTTTTTTGTCAAAGCCCTGTGGGTTATTTTTCTTTCCTGTTGCTGACAATATATTTCATTTGTTGCATATCCACAGTACTTTCTACCAGCTACGGCACAAAGAGATCCACTTGTTTTCTTCTGCACCATAAACCATTTTGTGACATGCCTTGCCAGACTATTATTCAAATGAATAGGTAAATGAATGAATTGACTTGTATGTACATCTTGCTCTAGACAAATGTGTCTTTTCAAAAAGTGTTCAATGTCAATAGGATTGGACACACAAATATATTAAAGGATGTTTAACAAGAAAAAGTCCAAAATGTCAACTAAAATAAAATTTCTTAATTTTGTCTGGTATTTTGTGGGTTTATGGTTACACAGAAATGAAAACAGCATTGACGGATTTACATTTTATATTCAAATGAGATTTTTTTTCTTGAAAAACCCATCATTTCTCCATAGTGTGCTTCCAGTAATGGTATAATTGCTTAATTGATAATTCATTTTTGTTGTTGTTAACACCAAAGCAAATTAGCAGGACCAAAAGAATACCATCATTATCTCATTTCATATTGAATTTCATACATAAATAAAAATCCTTCCAGCCCACATTGGGGCTATCCTTCCAGCATCATTGTGTTCTTTGTAAGCATTTCCTGACATGACGCCTAGACAAACATACATTATTAGCCACATGAAGGATGGAAAATATCTTTGAAAGATAATTCCAATTATACAGAAGTGAAAATGACCCCTGAGTGAAAAGACAAATGAGTAAATGGAAACTAATTTATAATCTGCTCTCTCTCTCTCGCTCTCTCTCTCTCTCTCTCTCTCTCAGGCTAGGGTTAAAACTCACAGAGTCAGGGTTTTCCCTCTTAGGTGGGAGGTTTAGTGGGTAAGGTGCTTGCCAACAGATGCCAGGAGACCTGAGTTTGCGTGTCCCCAACCTATCTGAAGGTGAGTGTGTGTTTGTAAGCCAAGCCCTGGGTGGATCCAGATAAGCTGATAAGCTGATCTAGTGTGCTCAGACACTAGTTATTCTATCCAGTCAGAGAGTGTTGGACTCAGAGATTCTTGTCCAAAACTAAGAAGGATGGAAATAGAGAGGACACCTGGCTTCCATATTTGACTTTCACGTGCACATGCACCCATATGCAGGCATAGCTGCACACATACAGATAAAAGAATTATAAATAAGTCTAATCTGCTTTTAAACAAAGCAGTATGAGAAGAAAACATGTAAATATATTATATATATATAACTGCACAAGTTATATATTAACTCTAGGTCCAAACTGGACCCGTGGCTTACATTTCTTAAGTATAGATATGATTTATAAAATGATTGCATATAAAATCTAAAATGATCATCTTCAAACTGTTACTGAAATAACTATACACATGAAAGAAAGGAACATAAGATGAAGCAAAGGAGAAGGGTAGGAAGCGAGCATGCTCAGATGGTGCACTCATGATTTTAGAGTTTGCAATAGGAGCTCCAGAAGAAAGCAGAAACTAGGAAAATGGGCCTAACCAAAGACAAAACAAATCTGTAGGTGGTCACTGGCAGAATTACAGTGAATTTTTTATTGAAAAAAATTAATCAAAAACCTTGTTAAAAAACTGTTATCTGTTAACAGTTTTTCATAACTCTTAGGATAGAGATCATAATCAAATCCCTAAATAAAGGAGATTTGCTTGTGACTGTCAGAACTAACAGAAATTGTTGATTTAGAGCAGAGGTTTTCAGCCTGTGGGTCTTGGGACTAAACAACCCTTTCACCAGAGTCACCTAAGACCTTTGGAAAACACAGGTATTTGCACTGCAATGCAAAACAGTAGCAAAATTACAGTAACAAAGTAGCGCAAAAATAATTTTATGGCTGGGGTCACGAATATGAGGAACTGTGTTAAAGGGTCACAGGGTTAGTGAGCCCGAGATCCACTGATCTAGAGCATGGAATGGTAGTATGTGCTTGAAATCTTACCATGCAAGTGGCTGAAGCAGGAAGACGGCTGAAAACTGTCAGGTGGTGTTGATTAGACAGTGAGTCCCAGACATAAAAATAAAGAAGTAAATACAATAAAACATTTATTCCTCTTGAATAATAATTATATTATGAAAATACAGAATTATATTTCTGTGAAAATACTTCATAATGTTTTCTAGAGTCCATAACATTTTTACTAGGTACAGGATAATGGGCAGCAATGTGAACGAAGACTCTTGGAATGAAAGAGTAGGCTACACACATACCTTATCCAGAAACCAGGGAATACATCAATGATTGACACTTGGCAGCTTAAGTAGCAACTTTTAATAACAGTGTTTTATTGTTTTCATTCTGTGTAGTTCTGTTCTGAATTGTATTTCAGGTTCTAAACTGATATTCAATATATTCTAGTTTTAGAATAAAACTATACACACAGCCCCAAACCCAATATAATTATAGTACAGAATCAAAGTTATAATTCCTCACAAAAGATAATAATAAAATGGCTAAGAAATATCCAAGGATTAGTAAAAATATTAGGAAAAGAAAATCTATGCTTTAATTCTCCTTGTTTTAAAAACAAAGAACAGAGTCTGTCTAAACTGATATATTGAGAAATAGTTTCAAATTTATTATTTTAATTAATGCTGGTTGTCTAATAAGAAGCACTCACTCATACTATGTACTAAAATTGGCAGTAAAATTTAGGAGCATATATACTAATGGTAGAAATATATTCTATTTTTTATTGTTATTTCATAAATTCTATGTAGTGATCATATATCATGAAAAAGATCTACAAATTCGCCATTTAAGTATAAAAGATGGCCACACAAATATGAACAACAAGCTGTTATTGTTGACTGTCTCTAAGAAAGGATATTTGATATTAGGAGGGGAAAGAGAATTTTAATTTTCATTGTGTCCTTTCTTGATGTTTCCCACAAACACAGAATTAATTATGTAGCTTATATATTAACAGTGATAGAGGGTTTTTTTAAAGATTTATTTATTTATTATGTACACAGTGTTCTGTCTGCATGCATGTCCGCATGCCAGAACAGAGCACCAGATCTCATTATGGGTGATTGTGAGCAATCTTGTAATCGCTGGGAATTGAACTTAGGACCTCTGGAAGAACAGGTAGTGTTCTTACCCTTTGAGAAATCTCTCCTACCCACAGGGATAGAGTTTTTAAATTCACATACTGTAGCCTAATGTTTAAATCATTATTGGACCAATTAAGATATTTAAAATATTAAGTCTACTCTCAAAGAGGAAAGACACATAAACAAAGTTCTAGAGTACATTAAAATGTCTGCCCCAGAATCTTCACCGATAGTGATCTCTCATGGTCCTGAGGGAGACCTAAGCTTGAGGCTGTGGCATCTTGTTTGGTGCTAATATCTCTTTGACTTAATTGCCCTCAATAAAGTCCCCAACTTTTAACAAATCCTAAAGAAAACTTCTTGGCGATTGCAATGCTGTGTTTTTTTTAGTCCTCCTCAAAGCATGCCCTGTAGCATCCTCAAGAAAACTCAAGCTACCATGGGTTCATAAAGAGCAGAGTTCTGATGTTTATCTTCCCCCAATCCTCCATCACTTCCCTTTATCTTCCATAAACCCGGTGCACTCTATACTTCCATTTGCCGCATCGTTTTATGTAACAAATAGAAGGTTGTGGGAGATAAACCAACAGAACAGGAGCACAAGCTGTTTAAACTGAAATCCTTTCAGCTGCAAGGGAAGAAATGGTTCATCTCTGATGCACATACAGGGAAAGAATAGAGGGTGGAACAATGTAAATCAAGGCGGCTTTGTTCTTCTGGGTTCCAAAACATTCTCCTTAAAACAGCAGGCTGAAATACAGGTAATGCTAAGCCATTGTTGCATTTACACTTTCCTATCTTTCAACTCTCTAAAGGGAATTCAAGCAATTTTTGAGACTATAGGTTTATGTCCTTGGCACTTTAAAGTAGTGTCTGCTAGTTCCACTTAAACAAGCTTTGAGTTTCGAAGGTAGCTCACAGACTAAATTTCTAACACTAGATGCAGGGACAGTCGCATATATGAATGCGCCCACTTACCTTGGTGTTAAACATACATGCATAAGGAAAAGCCAAACTTATTATAAGTCTGTTACAAAACTCTTTACTTTTGTAGTTCCTATCGTGTGGATGCCCCAGCACCTTTCTTTCAGCAGATATGGGGAACTTATGGTTTTTTGATTCAACTTGGCTATTAACAAACGTAAAGTGTGGCTGAATGTATAATAGATTAGATTTTTAAATGTGAATTTCAGCAAAATAATTTATATAGATTCATAGATTCATTCAACACTAGGACCACATGTTATTGTCTTTTGCCCATTTTTCTGTTAAAGTGACTTAATAGCTAATGTAGACCTACTGTTAAGTCTAGTAAATGACATTGTCCACCTCATTTTGCTTTTTCTAATCTAGGACCAGCCTGTATGCCCTCCCTTTATCTGTTCCCCAATGATTTATAATCCATCAGAAGCTGAGGATGTGAGCCAGCTAGCAGCCCTTCTAATTAGAAAAATCAAACCATTGAGACTAACTAGTATGTCTGTATCTTGAATATCATGCTACCTGCATGCCAGTCTTTATTTTAGGAATGCATAAGACAAATCAGAAAATAAAGAAGTATCTCAAGATTCTAATGGAATCTAAAAATAATACCAGAAGTTGAAGATCATTCCAGAAGAACATTATATGCAACAAGGTAGAAGCTTAGCAGAGACACATATGCCTGGTGGAGTAACCAAGTGAAAAGAGCAGACTGACTTTTAGCCCACTAATGCAAGTCACCTCCGCAACCATGGTGAAATCCAATGCCATTGAGATTTAGAACAGCATTTTAGAGCTTGGAACACCATGGTTTCTGCAGCACATTCCATTGTGCCCATAAACATCTTCGAAAAATCACCAGGACATTGTTTCTTTGTACTTCATCTCTGTATTTCCTGATTGCTTCTCTCTCTTTTTTTATTGATTAAATTTATTTATTTATTTTACATCCCAACTACAGTTTCCCCTCCCTCCTATCCTCTCTTAACTTCCCCCTCTACTGTAGCATGAATTCTAGTTGGTTTTAATAATAAAAACCCGGAGTCAGCTATCAAGGGTGAAAGCTGGAGGATCAGAGAGGCAGAGCAGCAGCCACTAGAGAATTTTCACCTCTACCTTTGCTCAGGCCAAAGGGGCGACCCTGTCTCTGAATCCTGAGATTGCTGCTGTCTCTACAAAACCTCAGACTGCATCCATTTCCACAAATCTTCAGACGGCATCCTCAGACTGAATCCCCCCCTTTTTTATATTCTTTTATGCTATCATATCTATATCTGCCCTTTTTCCTCCTCAGACTTACTCTTCACACTGAGTCTCAGACTGCATTTAAATTCCTGTCTCCTCCCACCCTATCTATATTCCTCTCTCTACCCAGTCATATCACTCCTGTCTCCAACCACCTAGTGCTGGGATTAAAAAAGTGTAATCCCAATTGCTGGAATCATCTTTGTTGGAGCTCTATTTGTCTTTTAGAGAAATTCAATCTTGTGTAGCCCAGCGTTACCTTGAACTCACAGACATCCATCTACCTCTGTCTTTTGAGCCCTGCGATTAAAGGTGTGTGCCACCACTGCTTGGCCCCTATGGTTAACTAGTGACTTAGCTCTGCATTATGTTCTTCATGCAAGGTTTATTTGCTAGATTGCACATAAAGTAACACTATATTCACCCTGCCCCCAATCCTCTGGTTCTATTCAGAAAGGGACAGGACTCCCATGGGTTTTAACAGAGCACAGAATATCAAGTTGAGGTAGGACTTAGCTTCTCCCTTATATTAAGGCTGGCCAAGGTAGTCATGTATGAGAAATTGCTTCCCAAATTCCAGCTCAAGCATTAGGGACAGACCCTGGTTGAACTGCTGAGTCCCATAAGTAGACCAAGCTACACAAATGTCACACAAATGTAGTGGACCAAGGTTGGTTGCATACAGGCTGTGCAACCTGTACAGGTTGGTACAGACTGTGAGCTCCTGTATGCCCACGTTAGCTGTTTCTGTGAGTTCCCTTACGATATCCTTTATCCCCTGGCTTATACAATCCTTCCTCCCTCTTGTCAACAGGATTACCCAAGCTTGGCCCAATGCTTGGCTGTGGGTCTCCACATCTGTTTCAGTCAGTTACTGAATAAAAGCCTCTCGAATGACAACTGGACTAGGCACAAATCTATGAATATAGGAGGATTTGATTAGTACTCTTCAGTAATTTTGTTATAGCCTAAAAACTACTACCTTCTTTTGATTTTATATATACTATATTCTCATATAAATAAAATTCATTCACACACACATTATATATATATATATATATATATATATATATATATATATATATATATATATATATTAGGGAAGGCATTAAAAAGTCATATGTTTTAGGGACCACACCGAGCCTTGTGAACCGGGCTCAAAGTGAATACGTTTCCTACTAAAGAGAACATCTAAACCACTGTCCATTGATAGCAGCACCTCACTCCCTCAGCCATTGTCAACTCTGAGACCTTCCGCTATGTCTCACTGCTTTCTACGAAATACTTAGAAACACTTTCACAGTGTTTCACAAGTACCTGAGCTGATCACAAAAGAGCCTAGATAATTTCATCCTGCTTTTGCCTTCCAGATTGAAAGGAACCTGACCTACAGACATCTGAAAGCTATGAAGAAAAACCACACCAAAGTTCAGTGTGAATGTTAGACTCTTGCTTTCCCTCTGTTTGCTCCAAAATGACCCACACTGAGAGAATTGCTTAATATGCACAAGGTAAGTCCCATTTTATAAGCCAGTAATGGAGAAACTGCAGTAGCTAATTAGCTCCAACCAGTTCAAGTCAAACTGTTATTAACAAAATCTGAAAGTTAAATAGAGGTTCATTACTCCCCAGTCGCTGGCTCCACCTCCCTGGGGAGTGTTTAACTTGAAGCCATGGTTTTGGCTTTGCTTGATTAAATCTCATTATGAGAAAGTCATAAGCACTTGAGCCCAAATTTGAGGGAACCCAAAGGTGTGTCAAGTTATCCATTAAACTGTGAGAAAGCAAAGATAGGCAGAGATTGAGATGTAGACACCATCCTTACAATTCTGGCGTATGTGTGGTAGGGACCACCATCTCATTTTTGATATTCTTTACATATGCCTCTCAGAATGAATTGGAAAGTGATGCATCTGTATTTTCCATTCAGGAAAAAAAAAGAAACATAATTCAGTGGTTCTGCATTAATTTTCAGCCCTGTAATGATCATTCAAGGCAGCAGAGGGCTTGCAATGTTGGAAGATTGGCATCATGTAAAAACCTGACAAGAATGCGATTCCACAGGTTTTTCAAAGAGAACCAAGACTGTGGTAAACATAGAACTAATAACAGTGGGAGCCCTGTGAGTAAGAACAAGCTCATAGAAGTCATGCCTCTCTTCACGTTATCCCTTCTCTGGCCTAGAAGATGGTTTCACATGTCATAGCCAGCAGTAGAAGACAAAGTATCAATGGGATGAACGTCTCTATCTGCCCCATTTTCATTTCCATTCTCTCTCCCTTCTTCTCCTTGAGGAAGATGCTGGCACATGCATTTATTGACAACTGCACAATATGATTCTGTTTAATTTCTAGCAGTTGACTTAATTTCTAAATAAATTCATTACATTTTAGTAGATTCTTTTTGATTTAGATATTTGGCTAAGAAAATTATGACTACTATGTACTTTGCTCAAAAACACGTTTTTGAGAGTTGGTTGATGTCAGGAGAACTTCCTTTTAAATCTGTTCTTTCTTCCAATACTTTGGGTAGGTCCCATGTGACCAGCAGGATGCTCCCCATCTGCAAACCTATGAATATGCCTACCTATGGCAAGCAAAAAGGTAAGCAGGTGCTTCCTCTGTAAGACATTCCAGAATTTTAAATTGCATGTTAAATAAGATTTAAAATTCAATTTTCATAAAGATTACTCAAAAATTAAATAGAGTACTGCTCACTTCTCAAAACATTTTGTTTTTAACTATAAGTCTATTCTTTGAAGCACGCAACTACAGGAATTCCTCCGAAGCTTTCTGGGTAAATGTTTTGATAACTCTCTATTTTTAATTCATTCTATCTGTATGTATATGTACACAGGTTCGTACACACATGTGTGCACATGCTTATGGAGGCAGAGGTAAGCATTGGGTTTTTGCTCTGCTCTTTTCCACACTGTTGTTTGAGGTAGGCCTCTCACTAAACTTGGGGCTTACTTATTTATTATTATTATTAGATTGGATGGCCAGCAAGGCCCAGTAATCCTTGTGCCTCAGTCTCCCCATAACTTGGGTTACAAGTGCCCCCACACTCAGATTTTTTAGGGTGTATCCTAGGGGTCTGGTTGGTATATATGCTCAGGTCCTGACCCTTATCCTGAAGCCATATACTTTACCTGTTGTACCACTTTCAAACACAACCCATCTTTCTTAATCTTCACACCACTGACATTTCTGAAATAGCCCATTGTTTGTTGTGGGGCCTTGAACTGTGTGGTATAGAAGGACAACAGCACCCACATCAGGACACTCTATGAAATGCAAGATGCTTACCCCAACTGCCAATCCATGATAAAAGTACTCCAAATGCTCTCCAAGGTGAAAATCCCTACCGATGGAGAACAAATGGGCCAGAATATCTCCAAGAACTCTTCCACCTTCTGTTGAGTTCTTCTCAGTTTCTGTTAAAAGAGGTCTCACTGAGAGCTAATCTAGGGAAATAATGCACACTCAGGAGTCAAAGCTTCAGAGTACAAAATTTACTCTCACACTTTACCTGAAGTGCCTAGGAAGCAGAAATCTAAGAACTTTACCTCTCCTTCTTCTGAATGGTAACAACAGTAGTAGCTACATCACATAGTTGCTATGGGTTCTGAAGGAAATAATGCACAATAAATATTTGGAACAAAGTCGAGTCCATGGTACAGAAATTGACAGACATCAGCTTCATCAACCTCTGGAAATATGCATTACCCTTGTATATTTAGTGCTAATTATTTCTTAGAGTCACATGTGTGTTTAGAATGTTAGAAGTGTGGATCTTGCATCATATCCTTGTTTATATTAAGACAGGCTTTTATTTTCCTAATCCATTTATCACCCAACTATAATGTGGGGACCTCTGTGTGTCACTTCTGGGTTAGACTTGTAGTGTCTGTTCTGAATCACCTGATGGAATGGGATAAAAAAAATCTCAGTCTAAAACTGTTGGTCTAAGAGAAAATCTCAGCAATTTCCTACAGGAAAACAAGGCATTCTGGGATTGTTTCTACAAAAAGGCTTGAATATGGAGATCACTGAGTACTCTGGAGAGCTACATTCAGGGAGCTACTACTAAATTTATCTTTAAAGGTGACAATTTCATCAAACCCATCCAGCAGCAGCTGGTGTCAGTCGCCACCACAGCTATTGAAAAACCATGAAGCTGAAGAGAAACAAGTGAATGAACTATAGACGTCCATGAATAATCTTTGTCACTAGCAACATGTCTCCTTGGTGACCTCTAGTATAATATAAGGGTCCTCTTTCAGAAATGAAACCTGCTCATTCTGTCCCTTAAAGAGGAGACACAAAGTTCTGGTTGATGCTCTCTATTACTTTATATTGCTCATTGCTCATCTAGCCCAAGTTTCACTCTGAGATATGAAACATAAAGAATAAATCATGGACTCCAAAGGGCATAGAAACCAACAAGTAGCTTATCATTTAAAAAGGCCTAGAGGAAAAGTGTGCTTAATATATAAAAATGGGTTGAAAGGAGAGAAGCATGTATGGCCCCATTGTTTCTACAACAAACCATATATCCAGTTAGTATATATAATTTCTACCCTTCAGAGTATTTTATGTTTATTTGTTCTCAGCCTTAACAGCAAAGGTATATGTGTCTACACTCTGTGGTCAACTCAAACTTTGGTTCCTGGTGAGTGTGGCGTTTGTACTGAGTTTCTGAAATCTAATGCTCCTCACTGGTTCTTCTGTCCTGACATGTTCTCCTGGCTCTTATTGTGTAGGTCAAGCAACCTATTTTCCCTTCATAAGAATAACTACTTAGTTCAGTTAGTTAAGTAATTGTTTTCCTATTCACTAGTTTCCATTACTAATACTAGTGAGAAGCCATAGTTGCCATCTTTCTCTTTATTAGAAGAAACTTAACCCAACTTTAGTCCTTGAATTTCTTTATGTGTAAGCTGGACTGACTCTTGCTCCCCTACTACACACTATGTAAATTCCAAGCACTGGGTCTTCGAGGGCTTAAAGAAATGAGGATAAGCTTTTCTGAGGCAACAAAATGTTCCAATAGACAGAAAATCATTTCCTGCACCCCACTGTCTCCATTCCTGTTCAAGAACCAGACCTGATAGTCAGGGACTGAAAAATTATACATCAAACGTCACGAGATGTTTCCACACAGAACTGTTGAAATACAATGATACCAGCCTGTACTGTCATATTAATATTTTCTATAATTATTTTCTCTTTTTAAAATTATTTTTCTCTATTCATTTTATTTATTCATTTATTTTACATTCCGATTACAGTTTCCCCTCCATCTTATCCTCCCATTCCCGCCCCTTCCTCTCCTCTGCCACCCCTCAAATCTACTATCTCTCTGTTTCTGTTCAATCAACAAATTCTGCAAGAATCAACAAAGTATGCCATACCAATTTGAGGTAGGACTAAGCTCCTCCCCTCATATTAAGTCTAGGCAAGACAACCCAGTATGAGGAATAGGTTCTCAAAGTCAACCTAAGAATTAGGGGAAGGCCCACAAAGATAAACATGGAATGTACTCAATTATGAGTGGATATTAGCTGTAAAATAGAAGATAATCCACAGACCCAGAGAGGCTAGGTAATAAGGAGGGCCCGTGGGGGCACACATGGATCTCCTAGGGAAGAGGAAATAGAAAAGACATTGTGGGTATACTGGGGTGGGTGGAAATGAACCACATAAAGGATCTGGCTGGAGAAAAGATCCCTATCAGGAGAAGAGTACTGAAAGAGATGATTGGAAGAGGGAGGAATTCCAGGGTCAGGGGAAATCTTGTGCAAGGGAAAGTCCCAGGAATACACAAGGATGATCACAGCTAATTATTTACCCTTATGTTTGTCTCATATATGACATGGTAAGATTCTAATCTTTAATATCCATTTTTGGATATATATCCGGATTCTGGGTAAATACTATAATTATATTAACTTATTTAAACACTTCAGATATCTTAGAGATGAATGCTAACATATTTTATACATAAGGAAAATTATATGAACCATTAAGTATCTTAAACAATGTTAATCAGGTGTAGAAATTAATACAATCCTGAACTCATATTTAAAGGACATCTCTTTGGCTCCTGAAAAGGTTCTTGGACAGTTGAACATAGAATAGGAATGGATGGAGTCTCTTTAAAGTTTTTCTCAAATATATTATAGCCTGTGATACAAATAGTCTCAATCACAGTCACAATGTTTCCTTACCTTCAACTATGTCTTTGGAAAATGATATTTTTCTATTCTTACATTTCTTCATACTTGTCCAGGAGTAAAAGCCTAAAAATACCTTAATGACCCCAAATCAGCATAGTTTAAAAGCTGTTTCCTTAAAAATATGGAAATAAGTTATCTTGATTTTTTTATCTCAATTTACTACATCAGCAACTAACAGCCTAATTTTAAATCCTATTTTTCCTCTCTCAGAAATTTTGCAAAGCAAGTACTTTAAATGGAACTATTACCATGTATCCAAGCAACGAAGCCATGATTGATTTCTGATTTGTCTCCTATCCGGCTATTTTTGATCAATTATTGAATATCAGGTCTCTCGTATCATACAAATGTCCCAACATCACTCTGTAATTCGGTCAATCCATTACTCCTAAGCCTGTGGAGTGCCCCTTGTCTGATGAATAGCTCAGTATTTCTACAACTTATATTCATAACAGAACTTGCTCTGGGCATAGCCAGGCTTTCCATGTTTCCTGCACAATTTGCATACAGCTAAAGGAATGTTCCCCAAGCTATTACTGATCAGTTGGAGAAGAGATATATCAAATAACTATAGCTATTCTAGAGGAAGAACAGGTGTAAATCAGTTAAAATGTTTGTCTGGAAGCTGACAGTTTATCAGCTAAGTGATGATCTCTTTACATTTTTACTTTGCTCTGAGAAGCATAAAACAATTCCACATGACACTCTGAAAAAAAACAGCACGTTTTCACAGTGGAATTCTTAGCATTTCAAAGGTTATGATTTAGGTGTAGCTTGCATCTGAGATTACCAAACATAAACCCCCAAGTTTAGGGCTGTAGCATTCATAAAACTACAATTTCATACAAGTACCAAAATAGACATTACCCTACTTATAAACAAAACCATAGACAATGAGACCCAGGACTACCTGGAAGATCTCATCTTTATGTTCACAAGCTAGGAACATAGTTTAGATTCAAATAGGAAAGCTCCTTAAAACCTGTTGTGCCTTTAAAGCCACTATCAAACCAAATAAATGCTTACATGTTGCTTAGATTCAACACATATCTTTATTTCAACTTTAATTCAAGAGTCTGAAGGTCCTCTTTGATGAATGAAGGTATAAACTGTCAAGGCACATCAAGTGGTATTCTAATCCGAGATAAATTCTGAAGTCTGCCATTCTGTCCTGACTCCTCCAATCCATTTACCACCTAGTAGGCAGAATGACTTTTTTTCAGACACATTTGTCAACCAAATCAACCCTCTGTTTTTGAGTCTGTTTGCCATGTGCTACCTCTCTCTTGTTTCTGTAACACAAGCTTGCTTATTTTTCTCCTATAGACTTGAGCTTGGCACATCATCATCCCTGGTCACAAATCCCTTGATTTGTCTTCACCTTGCAGCTTCTCAAGAAGGTCTATCTAAACATCTCCAGTGTGCCTCTCTAGATCAACCAGCCTAGGAAATTAATCAATCAAATGTAATCTGTCAAAATCTGTGTTTCTACTGACCTGGAAGCCTCGCCTACACTGTTAGCTCTCATTGTGGTGGAAAGTGCTATGCATAGTACAGGGGAGAGACAAAAAATCATCTATCTTAACCTAGCTATGAAGTCTGCAACTATGACTGGCTTTGTGAGACCTGCCTACGGATGCCATACTGGGACATATGCCATGGGAGTGATTAATCATTTTATAATTGGACTTAAGGCCCTCTCCACAAGTTGAAGCACATAACTGGATCTGTTATTAGAGCCAAGAACCTGTGATTGGACAAGTCATAGGTCCTAGGGAAAGATCTGACTGCTATTACTCTGTTAAATGTAAATAGTCATGAACCAACTCCTAAAGCCATCATTATACCCATAGATTACTGCTTAGGTCAGTTCTCATCCGTGAATGCTTCATTGGAGGATTAAACATAGACAATTAAAATGGAGACCCACAGCTGATCCAGGTGCAGAGATTAAGGGACTGCAGAATGTTCAACCCTGAATGGGACATCTATATCATAACCCCTCACCCAAGGCTCAGGAATCAAAGCAGAAAGGGCTGGGGCGGGGCAGGGAGAAAGACTCTGACACCACAGAGTAGCTAAGGATCTATTGGCAATTGATAGCACCTAGAAGGAGGAGAATCAGTTTTATTCAAGCATCTAACTCCAGGCCAGTTGTCTAATTTCCAGTGAGAGAACCTTATCCAAGAGAATACTAGCAGGACAAACTGTCCTTGAGGGATGTTTTTAAAGGTAAAAAAAAAAAAAAGGACACAAAGTTGAGTGGGTATGGAAGAGTGGTAGATCTGGTAGGAATGGGAAGAAGCGGTAACTATGGACAAAATGCATTTTGGGAACTCTCAGGAAACTAACACAAATGTTAAAAAAACTACAATAAAAACTAATAAAAATGATAAAACTAAAACTTTTTCTTTTGCTTCAGTGACATTATTTGGTGGAGTTCACTAGAGCACCAATACTAACTCAATGCAAGACTGTATTTGTTTTAAAAATAAGAATCATACTTTATGACTCCTCAGAATACAGATTCCTTCCCAGTTTCTGTTTGCGGGCAATGGAGTTTCACACTTCAAGTTTTACCATCAAGGTTGACGTAGCTCTATTACAGGATTAGTCATGTGTTTCTAATCATTTTTCCTCATTGGATATGCAATCTGTTCTGAATTTTTGATATTTTGAAATGACATCCTTGTGCATGTGTGCATGGGTGGGAGAAGTACTATGGTTGTTATTGTTCATATTATAGAAGTATGCAAAAATCATAGTAAATGTACAAAATATTTCAGCAGCACAATTCTAGGTATAAAGTGAAAATTTTCAGGTAAACCTTACTCACTCATCACAATTCCTTTAAGGATAATGGTATCCTTCTTACAAGGAGAACAGAAAGATCATGGGCTTCTCCATGTTACAAATTTATAGAAAAATTTCAAGGTCCCTGGGAGAAGCCTGGAAACATGAAAATAGTAAAAAAAAACAATGATTCTAAATTCAATGCACTGCTTGCTTAGGAATTGCTGGAGACAACTGGTTCCCACATCTGTCATAACTGAGAACATGGAAGTTGACACTTGACTTACATAGCTCCCTCCCAAATGTCACGGATCAAGGGGTCAGGGATGTAGTTCAGTGGTACAATGCTTGTTTATCTGTCACAATGTATTGGGTTCAGTTCCTAGCATCGTGTGGGGCAAGGGGCGGGGAAGAAAAAGTGAAAACTTTTCCAGGCAGAAGATGAGACTTTATCCACATGTAACTATTCAGTTGACTAGAATCTCGAGCTACTTGAAAAAAATGAACATTTTCAAATTGTCCTTTAAATGTTAGTGCAAAAATAAAGAATAACTAACTAACTAAATAAATAAATAAGTAAAGCCAAGAGGACTGGAAGTAGAAAGACTTGACGATGGGACTTTACAAGATGGAAGTTTCAGACCTCATTACTGGAGTTAGCTTCTGTGTCTTCTCCCTCCATCAATATGTCTGCTCTATGTCAAAGTCTTGCTTAGAAACCAGTAGTCATGACCACACCTGGCAGTGACTTTCTGTCTTACCCAACTTGCCTAAGGCATTAACCAGGTGTCCCCATGGTTCAGTCACAATGTCTCCATCTACATCCTGACCTCTCATGCCTTGAGTTTGCTCTCATGGCTTTAGAGAACTCGGACTAATCAGGAAGCATTGGGTTAATTAGAAGTTCAAATGAGTAGTCAGGGAGAATCTTCACTCCTGATTATCTTAAGTGTTTACAACCAATGGGGCAGCACAGCCCTCTGCTCAGGGGCTTTTGTTAACAAGCTCCTCCTTTGCATGCCCATGTCTCCTTGAACCGCCAACTTGTTTCTAATCAGGGTGTATTGATCTTTCCCACAGATTTGTTTGTTAAGATGACATCTACAGTGCTAAGACACCAAAATTAATATCCACCATTTTACTGCACCATTTTAATTGAATGTCAAATTCAAAAAAAAAAATGCCATTCTGGTAAATGCCCTATGATAGCAGGTGGTGGGAAATTTTCTCTCTCTCGTCTTCCTGTTTCTTGGACATTGTTTATGCCATCTCCTTCAGATTACTTGATTTTATTGCTTAAATCCTGACCTTGCTAAGACTAGCATAGTTGCTAGTTTCTGTTGTAAGGCAGAGCAGTGACTGTTTAAACACTTAAGCTTGTGGATGCAGGATCATGAAGTACACCCCAAGCATTTCAAACCTTTGTCTAAGAACAGCTGAAAGTTCTAGAGAAGTATCAGAAGTCTAGCTATTACTCAGAGTTCTCTAATTTAAATCAGCAATAGTGTAATTAGATCACTTTAGGTTATTATAATTTAAACTTACAGAGTGGAGAGACATTTTATTTCTGATGTTGTTTTTCTGCAAAGCCCAGGAAACAAGTGTTGATTTATTTTTCAAATCCTCAGGAATGCAAGACCTATGACATTTTTATTCATTTATGAGAGTTGCTTTATGAATATGTTAATTGACTAATTAATTAAACTCTATCTGTCTATGTGTCCATCACATTATACACAGATGCTCAGACACACACACACACACACACACACACACACACACGTGCGTGTATATTAGAAAGGTGGATAATGGAACCCTTAAATAAAATTTCAATTATTTATATAGAAGTAATTTTAAGTATAAAATTATGTCTAAAAATTTTATAATAAATAAACCCAAGTTCTGTGTTAGGTGACTAGTTAGTTCAACCAGTCATATTTAAGTAGTTGTTTATTTAGAAAGATATTAACAGAAATCGAAGAATGATAACAGGCCATCCAGAAAATCAGTTAATTAGATTTTGAACTGATAAAGAATAATAGTTACATGTCCCAGTTTATACATTATCCTAAGAAAGTAACTTAAATAGAAAGTATGCACTATAATAAGTATTTCTGTCTTCCTAACACCTTCTACAGGCATATAACTGTTTTTCTGTAGCTTGAAATTTTCATAATACCTTATTTTTGAATAAAACACCTTTGTTTATACATTATCCTAAGAAAGTAACTTAAATAGAAAGTATGCACTATAATAAGTATTTCTGCCTTCCTAACACCTTCTACAGGCATATAACTCTTTTTCTGTAGCTTGAAATGTTCATAATACCTTATTTTTTAATAAAACACCTTTATATTATTTTATTCACATTGTGATAGTTAATAATATACTATTTCCTCTCACAAAATATCTTAATTTATTATTATAATCAAAACAAGTTAATGTCTTGTTAATGATACCTTGTTAAATACAATCTGGTTCAGCAGTTACAAACCACCAAGTGTCTCCACACCCTAACTTACAGCCTACACACACAGACAGACCACCAGTAGCAGCACAGTTTTTGCTAGCTTTAGACAACACTTCTCGGCTGGCAGAAGGTCCTTGAATAATATATTGAAGTAAATAACAGGAACCCCAAACCATCCGCTTAGTCCCACTTTCTCATAGCAAACACTGGCCATCTTGTTAATAATTAAGCACAACAGATGCTAATGCCTTGAAACAAGATGGCCAATTTACATATCCTGGGCTCTGGCATGGGTTCTCCAGCACGTTCTGCTAAACCTATGGAGGATTATGTTTTCTCCAAGGTAGGGAAAGGGCAGAAAGGCATCTAGTGCTCAAATCTGAATATTAATAAAGTTGTACAGGAGCATATAATTGAACTGTATCAATTATTTATCTAATTACGAGGTTATTAGCTATCTAAAATTACTCACTGAGCAACTCCAGAGTCTTTGGAGTACTAAGATACAAAATGCTGTCCAAAATCATCAGGCCTGAAAAACTCCATCTGACAATAGTACTTCAGCATTAATTGACTATACACTCTCAAAGATGCATACAAAGGATAATATGGCAAAATAGTCTATCTAGGAAACTGTGGGTCTTTTTAATTATTTGTTTATTTTATTTTTATATGTACACATTCTTGTTTGATTGTATGCCTGTACCTTCTGTGTATGCCCAGTGCCTATGGATGCCGTAGGAGGTCACTGAACCCCCAGGAACTGGAGTTATAGATGATTGCAAGCTGCCATGTGGGAGAAGAGAAGCCAACTGGGTCCTCTTAAGAAGCAAAAGTACTCTCCACAGCTGAGTCATCTTGATAGCCCCAGAATACGAACCTTTCAAGGCTATAGAGAAAGCAGTGGTTTTCCAAGTAATGTCTTATTTCCTGATGTTATTCTGATTGGAGAAACTAACCATTTCATGAGACAAATTGACTTGCTGGACCTGGTGATGCTTCGTGGAGCATTTTTGAGTTTAATAGCATAACATGGTAGGATTTTTCCTTCCCTGCCAGCCTCAGTCAATGCTCTTTTGTCCACGTGACTGTGCTGAAGTACAGAGAATAAGTATCCCCGAAGGTGTGCATCTGTTGATGACTAGAATCTGTGACTGTATTGCTTTGTGTGGCTAAGGGTATTCTGCAGATGTAACTAGTCAGGGATGTTGAGACTAGTTTATAATAATGTTTTATCACTGCAAACATAAGAGAGTATATCAATCTTTATGAGATTGAGACAGGAGGTAAAGGAAGAAGATATGATCAGAGAAGTAGAGGTCAAGGTGGACTTGACCTGAAGATGTCGCAAGAGAACACTCTATAGAAGATAGACACAACAAGGAACTTTCAACGAGAGTATCCCAAGGAAAGACAGACCTGCTGAACCACTTGAGGCATTTGGTACCTGGAACAGTAGGGTAATTTATTTGTATTGGATTAAGACACTAAATTAAAGGTACTTTTTATAGTCACATTAGGAAACAAATGCATTCATGACCTCCCCACAGAATAAATTCATCAATACCTAAGCATCTCACACACATCTTACAAGGCACTGGGGATGATGAACTAATTAAGGAGTACACCAGTTGTACTGTTTCCTTCTAGCATTTCAGAGACTTTAAAGAAATTAGCAAGCTAAAAAAATGTATTAAAACTCTGTCTGAACACATGAAAAAGCGATGGATGTCAATACAACAAATTGAGCTGCTCGTAACACTCTTAAAACACACAAATATAAAGGGAAGTACAAAATAAGATAATTGTTTATGGGGGCTAGAGGGATGGCTATGCGGTTAAGAGCCCTGGCTACTCTTCTAGAAGTCCAGACATCTGTTCTCATTGTCTACATCCAGACCCAGAGTTTCACAAGTGCCTGTAAAACCAGCTGTAGAGGATCCAATGTCACACACAAGACAGACACACACACACACACACACACATTAGCATAAATAAATAATAAAGTACAGTCTAAAAAAGAGAGAGGGGATGTGGAGAAATGCCTCAGCAGTTAAGAGCACTGGTTGCTCTTCCAGGAAAACTCAGATTCAAGTCACAGCACTCAGATGGCAACTGTCTGTCAATACAGTTTCAGGGCATTGAATGCCCTCTTCTGACCTCAGTAGGTACCAGACATGCACATGATGTGCAGACAAACACCTATATACGTAATTAAAAAAAAATAATGTTTTCAAAATTGGTCCATTCAGCAAAATAGTGAGAAAGTCTCATATATTAAAGTTTATAATAGATAGAATGTTATCATAATGTGTATAAAAGAAAACATCTGAGTAGAACATCTACCTAGGGAGTGTGTATGAAGCCCCAGGGAAGCTATACTTTGACGACCAAAATAACAGAGTGTCATGGGAAGGATTGGGTGAATATTTTGCTGAGATTTCCCCAGCAAGTCTTTTTATTGTTGGGCATTTTTTATGTCATCTTGGATCACATCTGTGTGTATGCTGTGTCACTGAGTCACAGGAGCATTACCTGGTGACAGTGGCATTATTCACTATCATCTTTTCCCAGTTACGTTCATCAGTGTTCTCAAATGCAGCATCCTTTGGGAATCATGTCTAGATATACAGTGATCATTCTTCATGCTTCAGCCTAGAAATTTAAAAAGTAATAACTTCAGCGTTCTTTCCACATCTAGAGAAAGACATAGTCACATATATGCTTGGCCATGACAACCTTGGGAGAAGATTTTGCTTAATGAAGACCCTTAGAGAAAAGAAAGAGTGGAATCACTTCGACTTTTAGGATCAAACAAACACTGTCACTTCTGATTCCTTAAGAATTTCTTCTTTATAACCAGAGAGTGGAAAATCCAGCTTCCGTCTTAGGTATGTGACAATGGGAAAGTCTTTAGCTGTTATGGTGCCCTAACCACATAAACATTATGAGTGGCCCCTGCTACCTCAGGGATAGACATCCCTTCTTTATTCCCTAAAGGAAATTAGCATAATTCCACTATGATTAATACACCACCTCTGAAGGTTTGAAGTTAACTAAAAACTCTAAAGCCCAAAGTGAATACTCTGAGACCGAGAAGCACAATCACATCGAATTCCATCGAATATGGAGATAGAATTTTTGCACAGGCCCACCTACTTCAATCTGTTCTGCCATCAGTGGCTCCTTCTAACTTCCTGGTTTCTCTTGCTTTCGAAGAACCTTACTTGCTTCGGTCTCTGGGGGGAAAAGACCTATTACTCAGCTACAGAGAACTACTACTCTCCCTTCTGTTGTTTGATCTTTGTCATCAAGAGAGATTAAATCACCTTGAAAACTGTCCACTAAGATGCTTTTCAAACAAAAGAGCAGTGTGCCCCTACCAACCTCAACTTCTGAGGCCACAGATAGAAACTGCAGGAAGCTCCAGAAAGCACTGCTTAGTTTCCACAGTGCATGAGGAAGTAATCTCTTTGGCACAGCAGTGAGTCTCTGGTCAGGCAGCCTCCAGCTGTAGCTTATTTCCTCCTTTCAATGATCACCAGGTTTCATTTTTATTGAAAGAATGCCTAGAATTGGGTTGAGCATTGGCCCCCTTCCTTGGGGCTTAAAAGGTTTTATAGGAACTCACACAACTTCTAACAGACCAAACCTAAATCGCAATATGGAACAAACAGTTCCCTTGGTGAGAAATGGTCAGGTACATGAAAAGACCCCCATTGTTCAAAAGAAAGCAACAACTAAGAGAAGAGGTCAAGTTGAAAACATTAGAAAAATTGTTTTATAATAATGTTTAGAAGTTAGATAATTCCTATTGGTAAGGATATGGTTTTTGTTTGTTTTTGAGCAGGTAAGGGGATTTACTTACAAAACTCTAATTTCTGTGTTAATATATCATATAGATGCTTGGTGTGGGCTGATAAATAGAGGACAGTCAGAATTTAATAAAACCCCAAGGAGAAAAAGTCTGTTCTACATTTTCATTTATAATTAATTGTAACCCTCTGGGATGATTAGAGAGGACCAAAAATGACTCATTCACCTTTCAAAAGGAAGTAGTGTATCATTTACTTTTGCATAGCTGTGATCATTGTATTTCCCATAAACAATTTAAAGAAGGTAAATGTTAGTTTGATTCAAGTTCTAAGAGATGTCTGCTCATGGTTACTTGAGCTTCTTCAGGGCTGACAGAAAGCAATGAGAGAAGTTACCAGGGTCACATGCAGCCACAAGGGCACTCTCCTTATGATCCACCTCTCATTGAGACCAATGTGCTAACTTTCAGCACTCACAGATAACACTTACAAACTATATGTTCATGAAAAAAATAATTTGATTGTTATATTAGAACAAGCATAGTCAAATTGTCTCTGGAAATGCCATCACAGATATACCCATGGTTGTATTTTGCAAACTTTTCATGTATTTCTAGTCAAATCAAGTTGGCATAACCAGGTAAGCATTTTCCTAGCTCCAAGGCATTTTTTAATTCAATCAGGTCACTTATCAAATAAGCCATCACAAGTAGAAGGCATCCAAACAAATAAATAGGAGAAAAAAGCTGAATGCTACAGTGATATCAGTATAGTACCCAATAACGAGCAAAGCCATGCTAACTAATTAAGTGATCCTACATCTCGACTGCATATTTCAACTGCATGGAAGAATAACAATTTTAAAAATGGATGGTTTATGACTAGGAAAATGGATCTGTAGCAAAAGCATTTGCATACTAACATATTAACCTGCATTCAGCTCCCCTGAAGCACATGAGAAGCTAGGTGTGGCCACAGCCGTGCCTGTGACATTAGCACTATTTGTGTGGAGGGGAAGACAAGAGAAGTGCTGAGGCTCGCTGGCCTGTCAGCCTAGATGAAATGGCAAGCTGCAACTTCTGTAAGAGACCTTGCCTCAAGGGCATTATTTGGTAAATGATAGAAGTAAGATAGCCTGCGTCCTTCTCTGGCCTCCACATGTGTACACAGGCAGAAGCACCCGCACATACATGTGTTCATATAACACACACACACACACACACACACACACACACATACACACACAGACTATAAGTGGTTAAATTACTTTTAGTTAAGCCCAGAAACAGGAGTGCTTAGAGGGCCTTCTGTGATCCCAGTGTGCAGAAATTGGGACACTAGATTAAGTAATGCCAAGGGAGTGAGCTTGTGAGGAAGGAAACGGAACCAGGAAAATGTTAGAAAACCTATTTTTGTGATACCTTCTTTTTCCTCCGATAGGATTAGAAATCGAAAGCTAATGTCCATCGATTTGTTGAATTAAAGCATCACACTTGCTTCTTAAAATAAATGATGAAGCTAAATAATGTTATAAACAGGATAAGTCCTCAAAATTTCAGAACATTTTGTCAAACAGCAGAAATTAGCCAGAAAACTGATGGAGCCAATGAACAAGGGTTCAAGAAAACCAAGTAGGGGGCACTATGAAAACTTGCAGCAGCTAGAGCTGACTTCCCAGAGGAATGCATTCTGTGTTAATATCCTACCTGTCCCTTATTTATGTCAAAGAATGGCATGGGCTATCCCCTGACCTTCTATGTTTCTATCTCACTGCTGCTGGCCTTCTATTTTATTCCATCCCATACATTACTAGAAAAGAGGGGAATCTCAAGGGCTCATGTCTTTCTATTAGGAACAAAGAGAGTCTGAAAGCTGATACCAAAAATGAGAGCAGATCCCAGAACAACACAGTCTTGGGACATCTTTTAAAGGAAAGCTCACCTTGCGTATCTCAGTATCTCTCAAAGGCAGTAATCAGAGTTCTCACGCCTGTAACAACTCTTTAATAAAAGCGAAGCTTGTTGTCACTTCTACTAAAGTCTAGAACCGGTGATGGCTTCCCTTTCTGGGAGAATGCATTTCCTGTAAGGTTGTCTTAGGCAGGGCTTCTATTGCTGTAAAGAGACACCATGATCATAGCATCCCTTATGTGGAAAATATATAGTTGGGGTGACTTGATTACTTCAAAGGTTCAGTCCATTATCATCATTACTGGAGCATTATAACATGCAGGCAGACATGGTGCTGGAGCTGAGATTGCTACATCTTGTAGGCAGCCAGAAATTAACTGAGACATTCGGTGGCATCCCGAGCATAGCAAAATTCAAAACCTGTCCACACAGTAACACACTTCCTCCAACAATGTCATATGTACTCCAACTAAGCCCCACCTCCTAAAAGTGCTGCTCCCTATGCAATTATGGGGGTCAATTACATTCAAACTACCACAAAGGTATTTAGGAAAGAGTGTCTTGCTTCTGCTTTCGAGTCTGACCTGCATTCCAGCGCTGCTCTTATTAATCCCAAAATATTCTTTTCTGGACTTACTAGTGATGACAGCAATCATCCTCAAAATGATGCAGGCGCCCTCCTTGTGGACTTTCAGAATAAGGAAAACGTAAATAGAGTACACTGTAGTTCTGTTGAGTTACTGGCACTTAATTCTACACAAGAATGTTTATGTGATTCTGTGGAAATGCTGGGATTTTTATTAAATTTGGTTAACAGAAAGATAGAAATTTTTGAGGACTATTCTGAAACAAAACTAGACTTCTATTCCAGTGTTTCTCAACCATCCTAATGCTGGGACATCTTGGTGGGGTTCCTTATGCTGTAGTGACCCCCCCAAACATAGTTATTTCATTGCTACTTTATAACTGTAATTTTGCTACTGTTATGAATAATAGAGTAAATATCTGATATACAGAATATCTGATATGTGACCCCTGTGAAAAGGTCATTTGAGTCCCTAAAAAGGTCATGTCACATATGTTAAGAACCATTGTTCTAGACCAAAGGAAATTAACTGGAAAATGGTATCTTTCTGAGGAATTTATCTTGTGAATAAACCCCAATTTCTACTTTGCTCTACTCCCCTGAGATCCATTACATTCTTGGAAAGTACCTTCTTGCTTACACCATGAGTACAAATCCTTTGTCTTTTCTTTAAGAAACCAGAATTGTTTATCTGTGTGAGATTATCTTAAGGTTCCAGTCAACTTACCATTATCTGTAGTCACAGAAGAGAGCCTGAGTGTGGCACTGTCTCCACCAGGTTGGCCTATGAACAGACCTGTGAGGAATTCTCTTCACTGGCTTAACTTACATGGGATGACCCATCCTGGATGTTTACAACATCTGGGCCATGGGAGGAATGAAAAGTAGAGAGCAACCTGAGAGGAAGCATGTGTGCATTTATTGCTCTTTGGTTCTGATTGTGGATGTGACATGATCAATTACTCAGATTCCTGTCCCTTTGCTTTCTTTGCCGTGATAGACTCTAACTTGAATGTGGGAGTTCAAATGTGCCTTTCCTTTCTTCCATCGCGTTTTCCAGGATATTTTATCATTACAACAGTACATGAACCTCTGAAATAATCATCTCCTATATACTAATTTTATTCATTATATTTTCCAAAAATGATATTCTTTCCCCAAGAATATCAAACAGTAAGAATAAGTATGAGAATGTAGGTAATAATAATAATTTGAGACAGGGTCACTTATTTGAGAGAGTAGGGGTATCATAGATGGAGTTGGAGCAGGGACAGAAAGGTGGGAATGGATTGAATACAGTACACATATAAGACAAGGGCTTATTTTTCTGACTTAAAATTTGGAAAAGAGTTGGGGAAATAACTTGAAGAAATTGTGGTAACCAGTCACAGGCTAGACTCTGTAATGGCTCATCAGTGTGAGTACAAACTTGCTATTATGAAGCCAGGCAGTGGTGCACGCCTTTAAATCCAGCACTCAGGAGGCGGAGGCAGGTGGATCTCTGTGAGTTCGAGGCCAGCCTTGTCTACAAGAGCTAGTTCCAGGTCAGGCTCCAAAGCTATAGAGAAACTCTGTCTTGAAAATCCAAAAACAAAAATATAAAAAACAAGCAAACTTGCCATTATGTTCTTTTAAATCGCTCAAATGGAAATTAATGAGTGAAACCCAGAAACCTGTTCCAATGACAAACCACGTATTTTTGAGACAGTAAATGCAGATCCACATTGATGACTATTTAAATATTTGCTACCTCTCTATCCAGATATCCATGCCCAGTACAGAGACAGCACTTTGTCTGTGTAAAGTTCATGTGCGTGTTGGCTTGGTATGCACAATCAGTGTGGAGCAGGGCAACTTTCCTTCTTCTTTTCATCGTTGTGAGTGCAACGATGTCTGCACTCAGTGCTTCTGCAGCTGGAAGTTTGCGTGTGTTCTGTCACAAGCAACTTGTCGTTTGTTATGCGGTTCCAAGAGGAAATATTTTTCTGGGTGGGGGTTTAAAATGCAAATACTCCACTGTCCTTTCTTATAAACCCTTTTAAGACAATTAAAGGTTTGGAATGTGTCTTTCTGAACCATTTTCTCTTGTCACTGTGGTCCTAAAATTATTTCCTGGGTCAAAAAGGCAGAAGCTTTCATAGTCTTCCAGCTTGAAAGATAAGGAAATATACATGAGTTGTTCACTGACCCCGGGAGGTCTGCACAATTGTGAGGAGAATGCAAGATTTTATGAGAGGAAGGGACGTTTTAAAATATCTATGGACAGGCCAAGGAACATGAGATTTGTAAGTGTTAAATATTCTCTCCTGCAGAAATGATGCATCTCATGCCAAAAGGATAATAGGATGACTAATCCAAGCCCCCAAATTATTAGCTAATAAATAATGGCCTTATAAACATGATTAAATAATTATATACAATAGAAACTGCTCAAGAGGAAGCAGAGAGAAAGGGGAAGCGGAGAGTAGGAGAGACATAACCTTAACAAGTTCAGCTGTGTTTGCCCATGTCTCAAAAACTTCAATTATGTCAGCTCATGAAGGAGCTGCCAAGTTAAGTGTGCTTCTCACAGAGTTCTCAGAATCCCAGAAGTAAGGAAAATGAGTCGGGTTTTTGGAGTTGGATATTTATCCATTCAATAGTCACTAAATTAGATTTGGCTTAATATTATACTCTTGAAGAGTTAGTTGTACTTTCCTCGAAAGCTCTTGGTTGTGATCCTAATTATCTTTAGAGGATTCTCTTTCCATTAACCCTTTAGCAATGTCTTATCAAGAAAATTTGACACATGCATATTTTATCTTTAAAAACAACAGAGATATAAAAACCTTCTTAGGAGCCAAAAACACTGAATGCCCAAATTACAAGCTCCGGAAGGCAAGAAAAACAGTCATGGGAAAGGTTGATTTGAGACTTGGCCCAGAAAGTATTCAGCGTTGCCCCATAGATAGAGACAGAGAGGAAAATCAAACGCTAACTGGTGGGGGGGAAACATGCAAATAGGTCTGTGGATTGGAAGCAGCCTTATTAATTTTCCAGGGAAGCGTGTATACAATATCATGAACAAAGAGTATTCACATTACAGATTCTGTAGAGATTCATGAGGCAGGTGGAAGTGTCACAAATCCAGTGTTGTTAAAGGGTCTTGTGCTCACACGCATCCACATTTACTTCTGCACAGGCTTTAAAGCTTGATGCTGTCTGCAACACATACAGTGCCTATCACTAGAAATCTGTTTACAGTTTTCTTTCTCTAACACAACATCTTTTTTGCAAGAAACAGGCCTCCTGCATTATTTATGTTCGGGAGACTTGTATAATAAGGAGCAGGTACATTCCATTCCATTGCCTGCATTTCTATAAAGGCATTCAAGAGCAAAACTGATATGGAGGCTAATGAATCTATGCAAGTAGGGTGGCTTGGTGACTAGGGTAGGAACATGTGACTTTTTTCTGTACCACTCTGTTATTTTCATTAGCCTCTGTTACTTCCTAACATTCACATGAAAGAATAAGCTTCCATGCTCTTATTTAAGATCTTTCAACTTCTGGATGATTCTAAAGATTATTCAGTTACTAGACACATCATAGGATATCAGAGAAACAGTTAATAGATATGAATTTATTCCCTCAAGATATCAGTAAGGTTTGTCCCATAATAAATAATGTTGAATGAAGAATCTCTCTCTCTCTCTCTGTGTGTGTGTGTGATAGATTAGAAGAGATAATTGTATTAGTTTCTAGATGTCATATTTTTTGCCGCAAATGTCCTCTCTCTTAAAGGAACTTAAATGATATTTCTGGTACCTGCAATGTACAAAGCAATTTTTTAAGAAGATTTATCTGATTAATTCATTTATTTGAGACCATCATAAATTTATGCAATGCTTACTCTTCATTAACATTGCCACACTTGGTAGGAGATTGCTATCCACTCTCTAGACATATACTTACCTGAAGAATAGGGAGATGATTCAGGTTATATTTTCTAGTTATTTATGCATACTTATTAAAGTACATATATTTTATAGTTTGGAATTATGGAAGTTAAAGAGATGATTCTATTAACAACTGAAGATGGCTTCTCTGGGCACTTGAAACTTTTCTCAATCAGCCTAAATTCAGCTAGTTACTTCATTGCCCTTAATTACGTGCATGGCTCCATAAAATTGTAATACTGGTAACAAAATAAGAAAACCTTATTTTAGTTGATTTATGAAATGCTTAAAATGTAAGATCTTCAGCACGTGTTTTAACATAATTAAAGTACACAATGGGGGACAGGACAAGGCATCAAAGTCAACAAGATGGTCTCCTGTAGTGGTTCAAGAAATGGGTCAATGAAAAAATTTAAAGAGGATTTTTTCCATGATTTTCCATGTGCTTTAAGTAGCTCTACCTTCTAGATAGAGCAGTGTACTTCCACACACCAAAAGAGTTCCATACACCCTTTCAGCATCAGCTGCAATGCTGATCCAAACTCAAGCTGCTGGGTGCTTTCTATATGCATATTCTAGAGTCACCCCAAAGGACAGGGGGATCCCAGGGTGTCCATTCTCTAGGGGCACTGCTTTTTGTGGCATTGGTCAGCACAAAGATCAACAGGAAAAGGTTCTATTCTTATTATTTCCATTATTCTTGAAATAAGCACAATACAGCAGCTCTGTGGTGGAGGATTAAAAACACCATGGGCCTGCCACATCCCAGGATCCTACGGCCACTTTTCTTATTTAAATGCAACCTCTGTCTATAACCCTTTGCAGTGCCCACATTATATTTTTGGCTGATAGTAAGCACATAATTAACTTTGTGAGACAATAGCATGTGAGCTCTATGAGCCTAAACATATTGAATGTATTATTTTGGAGGATGGCAAGCATTTCCTCTCCATATTTGAAAAGTGACCCTTCTTTTCTTCTCATTAATAATGAGAATCTGCCTCTGAATATATCATCTTCCTGCTGTTCCTTCTCTCCAGTATCCTAGCTTCATAACAAAAGTACATAGATCAGCTTATAAATTGCCATTCTGTATAGGAAGTTCCCGCTAACACTAAATAATACACAAATGTATAATAGTCTGTCTGTCTGTCTCTCTCTCTCTGTTTCTCTCTCTCTCTGTTTCTCTCTCTCTCTGTTTCTCTCTCTCTGTTTCTTTCTCTCTCTCTCTCTCTCTCTCTCTCTCTCTCTCTCTTTTCTCCCACTGCTTTATTTTTCCATGTGTTGTGGTCAAGCACCAGTTTCCTTGCCCTAACCACTAAAGTGATGAAGGACATAATCTGGCTAGCATTTTCGTCTTCACCTAACTACCTGTCTTTCCAGAGATCTCATTTAAACTCCCATCCTCCCATCCCTCTCTCCCAGTTCACAAGAAGGAAGACTACAAGAACTGGGGCCATGGCCAAACCCAGGAAACTCAGAATTTGGATACCTAGAACCTATACGAAAATAAGGCGGGGAGCCCAAATATAAGTCCAGAATGGGGGAGCAGAGATACGGAATTTCAGTATCAAGGTAGAGTCTAACAGTGAACTATTGGTTTAGTGAGAGATTCTGCCATAATTTTATAATGCAGAGTGATGCAGAATGATGCCCTACTAAGCCAGAAACCTCCACAGGCATGTGCATAAGTATGTACGCACGCACGCATTTTTGTGAGCACGCAGGTATGCGCACACAAACACACATTGTTGGAGGCCGCTTGTTCATTTCCTGGCCACCCAGACCCGAAATAATCACACAGAAACTGCATTATTGCAACACTGCTTGACCTATTATCACACTCTTCTTATTGGCTCATTCTTATATCTTAAATTAACCCATTTTTATTAATCTGCGTATAGCTACCTGGTTGTGTCCTAACAGTAAGGTTCCTCAGGGCATCTGACATCTGTGCCTGAAGCAGCTCCATGGATTCTCTCTGATTCTGCCTACTCTCTCCTCCTCTATCTGCTTGGAATCCCCGCTTTTCCCTATTCTTCACTGCAATAGGCCCAAAGCAGGTTTATTAGTTAACCAATGGTATTCACAGCATACAGAGGGGACTCTTACATCATACACACACAGAATATCAGAGGACAACTTAAAAAAAATCAGTTCTTTCTTCCAACTTGTGGGTTCTGAGGTTCAAATTCAGCTTGTCATTCTTGGCAACAAGTACCTTTACTCACAGAAACATCTTGTTGCCATTAGAACATTTTAATATCTGCTCAACTGTGACTATATTTGTAAGTCTTTGAGAGAGGTAATTAAAATTCTTGCTCAAAGGAAATGTCTCTTTGTGTGGAGTCATATATACATATGTATGATTAATATCTAATAACAGAATGGTTGGTTCATTGGCTCATAATAGTTAAATTATTCACTGGGTATGTAGCTTAGCAAGATAAACGTGCTAATACATCACATAATGAGTAGTTGACAAAAACTTTCTCACTGTACTCAGTGTTGGGAATTCCAAAATTTGCACGCGCAGATTCAGAGTCTGGTGAGGGCCTCTTCTTGTCCAGATGGCAAATACCACCACTTGGCCCAGTACAGAGAAACAGGCATAGGCTTGTGGGGTTTCTCTTCTTTGAGGCACTCATCAAAATCATAAGGTTTCTACCTTCATTAATTAATTATATCTCAAAAAATTCCGATCTTAAAGACCGCCACATGCGACATTAAGCTACAACACAGATTTTGGAGAAAAAACATCCAGTCTATACTAGTAAGAAACTGCCAAGTCATCACCAAGAGTGTTTCTACCTATTATATCCTAACTAGGCAATTCTAGTTACTTCATCTCTCCTCTCACCCATACTTGGTATGATCAGCCTTAAATTTAGCCATTCCAGATAGGTGTATGTTAGTATCTCATTGTGATTTTTCTCTAGTTCAAGTTGTTTCTTCCTCACAGCAAATAAATTCATTCCATTTTATGTACCAACATGGTGTCTTTGTTGACGATTCTGTTTAAATCACTTAACTGGTCTTATATTTAATTATGTGGAGGATCATTTATAGGTACTACATCAGATATGATTTAACAAATATTCCCAAATATTTGGTTTTCCCTTCTCCTAAGGATAACTTACAGGAGGTAGAAAAATTTAAAATTTGATTTTCTTATTTTGTTTTTAAACATTTTACTTTCAGTTTTCCAATATCATTTATTTAGAAGATTAATCTTCCTCCAGTAAAATGTTTAATACTTTTGCAAAATAGGGTATTATCTATATATGTGTATCAATTTCTATGTATACAATTTCATTCTTTATTTATTTGTCTTTTGTGTTACTAGCCTGCTATTCTGATTATTTTCATCATAAGTCTTGAATTCTGACTTTGTTCTCTTTCAAAGTTGTTTGGATAGTCTACGTTTTTCACATTTCCATATGAATTTTATAATCGGCTTATCATTATCTAAAAAGTGTGCGAGGATTATGTTATAGCTCGTTGAATTTATAAATCAAATTGGGGGATTAACATTTTACCACTTCTGAGTCTTTCTACCCTTGAACTTCATATCTTTCTGTTTATTTATTTATTCAGTGTCTCTTTATATCTTATACAGTTTCATGTGAAGTTTTTAATACATAGTTTGCAAGTTTTGTTATTATATATTTAATTTCAATGGTAATAAAATACCTACTTTATTTTCAATGATTTGCTACTATTATATGAAAAATAATTTTTTCTGTATTATCATGGAACCTATAAATTTGATAACTCAAATTTAGTAAATTTCAGAATCTTTTGTAGATTTCACCACAATTTTTGCATAGATATTGTTTTTGCTGATCAATGACAACCAATTCCTTCTTCTCCAACTACCATTGTTTGTGGTGTTGGGAATCAAACCCAGGACTTTTCACACGCAAAGCAAGCATGTAGCTCTAATACTGAACAACATCATCAACCCTTGAATGACTTTTATTTTATCATTTTTCACTATTTCAGGGGCTGGTGCATTTTGAAATGCTAAGAGCCAATTATTTTGATTTTGATCTTAAAAGGTTGTGTATGTTTCTTACTGCTCCCTACTTATAAAAAACTTAGTCAACAATGGCCATTTAGTATAAATTTCACTTCTTCCTTCATTAGTTGAAAGAATTTATCAGTGAATTCACCTAGGCCCATAATTTTCTTTTCTTTCAAGAGTTTAAGGATAAATTCAGGGACTTGGTTGTTAAGAACATGTGCTGTTCTTCCAGAGGCTCACACTTCATTACCACCCATGGTAGACATCACACAACTGCCTATAACTCTGGGTTTGGGGGAGTTGGTAACCTTCTTCTGGACCATGTGGGCCTCACTTATCTGCAAGCACATATTTACACATACACAAAGGCACAGTTAGATAGATACACATAAAATAAAACCTTGTAAATTCAAGATATTAGTTGATACTGGTTTCCGAGTTTTCTTCCAATGAATTTCAATGGTTTGTGTCATTAAACAGGTACGTTATTGTGATATAAATATTCAAGTTAATCCACATGTGTCTGTTCATATATTCCCATGCAGTGACACCAACTCAGTTACTCCAGACATTGGTAATTTATATCATCTCTTTAATGTTCTATTGCCTGTCATGAGTGTTGTCAGCGTTATTGACGTTTAAAGAGTCAACCTCTGCTATAATTGGTTTTCTCTGTCTTCCTCCCCTCATTTATTCCAATGAATTCACCTCGGGTCTTTATAATTTCCTTTATCCTGCCTTCGGTTAAATTTTCTCTTCCTTATTTACCAAGGCCATTGGCAGAAACTGAGGTCACTGATTGGAAGCCTTTCTTCATCTTTTCGCCTTTTGTACTAAAAGTTTTTTACTAAATGACTGCTCTTGGAACATCTCTGGGTTTTGATATGCGGTGTTTTCATTTCCCCCTAAGTTCAAAACGTGTTCTCCTTTCTCTTTTTCTTCTTTGGTCACTGTATTATTTATAAGTATTTTATATAGTTTTGAAATACCTGTGGATTTTCCAGAGAACTTTTTGTTATTGATTTCTAATTCAATTCTACTGGGTGAAGGAGAACACACTTTTTGTGACTTGAATCCTTTTAAATTTATTGAGGCATTTTTATGATCTAGAATACAGTTTATTTTGGTAAATATTTCATATGCCCTTGCAAAGCATGTGTATTCTACTGTTGCTTAGAGTACACTCGAAATGTCAATAGGTATTTGTTCATGCTGTAGTCCAAGCAAGACACACGCTGATGATTTTGTTTCCACGTGTTCTCGTGTTCTCACAGTAATAGCCAGAGGGATATTGGAATATCAAGCTACTATTTGGGTTTGTATATCTCTCCATATACCTTTTTAAGCTTTTGTTTCACAGAGTTTGTATATTGGTTAATTGGAAAATAATCATTTCAGAATACTATGTTCTTTGGATAAATATATACCTTTTGTCAATATAAAATGACCTTCATCCTAGAAAATAGTTTAAATATATTTTAATGTTATTCTTTGAAAATTTCACACTTTTACACAGTATGTTTGTATCCCATTCACCCTTACTCAAATTCCTCTTAGGTCAATCTTCCACATCTCTTTCCCAATGCCATGTTCTCTATTTCATGTTGTGTTTTTATGTGTTATAACCCAATTTATATATTTAAATCTACACATATACTCGTTCGTGTTGGACCATCCACCAGAGTTTGGGCCACTCCTGTGGAAATCTGACTTCCCTTCTCCTATAACCACTCAGCCACGGGTGGGCCTCATGAGCCTCTCGCAGACCAGAGCTGGACTGTTGATTGACTTCATCCTGTGCCGGTAAATACTATGGCTTCTGTGAATTCATGAGTTCAATGGCCCTGTCATGTTCAGACAGTTTTTTAACAATCTTCCCCAGGCTCTGGCTTTTTCAGTATTTCTTTGCTTTCATCTCTGTTGCTCCCAAAGTCACTGGGAAAGGAGTCCCTTTAACTTAATTCTTATTTATCGATACATGGTAATTACTTAGCTTCTTTTTGAGCAAAGTCAGCAAAGTGTGCCCTTTCTATCCTCTGAGTATACCTTTAAAATATTTTTGTAAATATGTAAAGTATGAGATAAATTTAGCTTCAGGCAGTGATGGCTCACACCTTTAATTACAGCTCTCAGAAGGCAGAGACAGGTGGATCTCTGTGAGTTCAAGGACAGTCTAGTCTACAGAATAAGTTCCAGGACAGACTCCAAAACTACAGAGGAACCCTGTATCGAAAAAAACCAAAGAGAGAGAGAGAGAGAGAGAGAGAGAGAGAGAGAGAGAGAGAGAGAGAATAGAAAAGAAAAGAAAGTAATAAGAAAATAAAACAAATCAATTATTTAACATTTTGTTTCTTCTGGACATTTAGATTAGACACAGTGTGGCAATTAATGTAATTAGCTTGTTTTCTAGTTGCCATATCATTTTTACTCATTTTCTTTTATTTATTCTTAGAATTAATGCATTTTTATCATTCATTCAGTACATTTACTGACTTACATAACCATAAATTTGCAAAATATTGCTGCCTTTTGGGCAAAAGAATCATATCCCCCCCCACACACACACGTTTATCCTTCCTGTGCCTAGCTATCGTTCTCTCTTACAGAACATTCATATTTCCATCTAGTGGTCTTTTGCACTATTCAGGAGCTGCCTCTAACATTTTTGTGGGTATATATTATTGCTGATCATTATCTTCTTTGTAGTTATGAAAAACTAATTCAAGTTCATTGCTGATAAAATATTTTTACCAGATATAAAAGCTATAGAGTGAAAAAGTTCATTTGTCCTCATCAAACACATTAAAGCATTTTCTCCAGTTTCCTTTCATGTCATTGTCTATGACATGGCCTATGCTCTTATCCCAAGCTTTTATCTCCTGTATATCCTATATATATTGTACTATCTTCTCTCTCTCCCTGTATGCCTTTGAAATTTAGTCTGTGTCACTCTAGTTTGCATTATTTTATTAGGATGTTTTTACATGCAGTTGTAGAACAATGTACTTGAACTTCACTGACCTTCTTTAAACTATAACAGTTTCAATACAGTACTTCAAAAATATCTTACTTGATTCTTCTTTTTCAAAGACTATGTGTATATGAGCATAGTATACATATGCAGTCACTTTAAGCTGCCAGTGGGTTACTGATAATTGCAAATGTTCTCATTATTAATTTTCTTCCAATAATTTATATCACTCTATATTCTATTTTATTCATTGTGCACATAAAAAGGATATTCTATTATGTATCCCATTATTCTGTACTTTACATTTCAAACACTGTACTTTTCTTCTCCAAAATTATGATTTCTGTTATAGACTCCATGTGTCTATGTGACTTTAGTATGAAAAGAGACTAGGCATAAAATATTGACATGTTAACTATGATACTCCCCAACCCCTTTGTGCTTTGACTAAGTTTGCTTTATTTTATTTCTTTTTCCCCCTTTTGGGGGCTAACATTCTATCATTTCCATATTTTCTAATATTTGATTGGAGAGCAGGCATAATAGTATTAAATTATTTGATTTTTTTCTAATTCTAGAAATTATTGGGGATTTGTTTTAAAAATAGATTTAAGTTTTTAAAAATATTTTTATTATTGTGGGTCTTCCCTTTGAGATTATAAATCCCCTACAGACTATTTATTCACCAATTACCATTCATTATCCTTCCTCTTTGGCAACCCATTCCCATACATTTTCAGTAATTCCTCAAGGAAGCAGTCAATGGTCCCAACTCTGAATGAAAGAAACCCATCTATATGTTGTGTATTTTCATATCTTGTTCTGTTGGTTAGTCCTCTGACATGGATGTGGCCACTACCAACTGTCAACTTCTCAGAGGTTTAATCTCTTACTGACTTTCTCCTTTTCAGTTCTGTGTCCTAGTACATCTATCCTCTTATTACTGCCTTTTCAGCTGTTAGAAAACACAGGCCTACAAGAATTCTGTCTCTCTGTAATGTGGCCTAAATGTTTCCGTGAAGCCATAGATGGAGCATTTGAAAATTTTACAGGAACTGTTCTATTTTTCATAGATTATACTTTCTTAAGGTTCAGCACCTTAAAAAGCAATTTTCCCTGTGTTTTGCCCACATATGGCTGTTTCATGTGAGGAGAAAATTTAATTTTATTGACTTTCCCTGGGACAGTGAAAATTCTTGATTAGCTCTTATTTGCATGGACTATCCTACTAACCTCTATAATTTTGGACACCATTAACTGGAAAATGGAATCTGGATTAAAATCACTGTCCTGTATTTGAATGCTAAAATAATCCTAGATTTTATGAACTTATTTTCTTCTAAAAGCTGCTTATGAAGGCACTATTGAATATAAGGAAGTGACTAATCTACCACAAACACCACAGCATTATGAAAAATATTAATCAATGAAGAAAAATCTCAGAGGGGAGGAATAAGTGCAAAAATGGGAAATGACAAAGACATTCTGTTCAAATAACAGAACTGGACCCATCCAACACAATAATAACTGCACAGGAAACAGAAAGCTTCTCATCTCAAATGTAAAAAGCACTTGCAAGGAAAATGGTGATGATATTAACAACTTCTGCTATTCAGTCTTCTCTTAGAAGTCACAGGTTGGCAGTGGAAGAACAAGACAGAAGAGCTCTGACTTAGCAATTCGTGGCTCTGAGGAACCCTGCCAGTAGGAAAGGCTAGAAGGAAGTTAGAGAGAAATATTTGATAAAGAGAAACAAATCAGAGATTGTGTGTCCACACATGTGTGTTTATGTGTGTGTGCGGGTGTGTGCATTTGCGTGTTGTGTGCATTGGGGGTGCACGTGCGTGTGTGTGTGTGTGCATGTATGTGTGTGAGTGCGTGTGCATGACAAGCATACCTGCTGGTATTTTGCATGGAGCCGCCCCTTGTTCATCCCGGCTGCCCAGAACCGAAATAAGTACACAGAAACTGTATTAATTAATCACTGCTTGGCCTAATAGCTCTAGCTTCTTTGCTAACTCTTACATCATTTTAACCCATTTTTATTAATCTGTATTTTGCCATGTGGCAGTGGCTTACCAGCAAAGATTCGGCATGTCAGACTCTGGCAGCTCCATGATTTCTTTCTCTGACCCTGCCTTCTTCTTCCCAGCATTCTGTTTAGTTTTCCCCTCCTAGTTCTGTTCCCCTACAGCTCTGCTATGGGCCCAAAGCAGTTCCTTTATTAACTAAAGAAAACAACACATAGACAGAAAGACCTCATACCAATGGTATAATTTGAATGACCTCATTCAAATTCATGCTGAAATAGAGAACAATGGACATCAAGAAGAACGTTTTACAGACAGAACATTTAAAGAATTATTAGGGCTCTGCCACCATCAAGAATGAATCGATTCACTCGCAGATGTATTACTGCTGTCTTGAGTCTAGTATAAGAATCACTTCGTGACTGTCCTTTGTATGCCTCCCTTTTGCTAAGTGACGCACCGGCACCGAGTTGCCTTGAGACTAATCAGAGGTTATAGAGGAGTAAGCATGGCAGGTTTCGATTCTTTGACCTATGACTAGTATGCACTTACCACTATGAATTAAGTAAACATTTACTACTGAAAATTTGTCCAATTTATGGTGTTTAGTTATAGAAATGGAAAACAGTTTAAGGCAACTTCTTTTAACAATATCCCTCTGAGACTATTTCAGAAAATAATAATGTAATCCTAGATATAAACACTGAACTGAAGGGCACAAAGAAAACAGAAGACTTTAATATTTTTTAAATTTTTCCTTCCTTTCTTCCTTCTCTCTCTCTCTCTATCTCTCTCTCTCTCTCTCTCTCTCTCTCTCTCTCTCTCTCTTTCTTTCTTTGAGACAATGTTTCACTGTGTAGCCCTGGTTGTCCTGGAACTTACTATATGAACCAGGCTGACCTCTAACCCACAAAGACATACCTATCTCTGCCTTCCAAGTACTGGGGTTAAAGGTGTGAGCCACCATTACACAACAATATATATTTTATTTTTTATTCTATTTTATGTGTATAAATATTTTCCTACAAGAATGTTTGTGCAATGCTGCTATAGATGACTATGGTGGCCAGCAAAAGGCAACAGATCCACTGGTACTGCCATTACAGGTGGTGGTGAGCAGCAATGTTGCAATGTGAGTGCTAGGAATTGAACTCTGTTCTTCAAGCAGAGAAACTAGTGAGTTTTTTTTCTAAGCCATTACTCCAGCCTCAGAGACATATTTTACAAATGCACAAAAATAAAATATTGTAGGCATTTAAACACAAGTAAAATTTTAAGTGAATTAACATATGTGAAGTCTTAGCATTGTGAATGTAGCGAAGGTACTAATGCATATTAGACTGCAATAAATCAGAACTGAATATTTTATCTCTAAGGCAACCATGGAAATGGTAGTAAGACTCTATAATGAATTCTAATTTATGACAGGGGAAACATAAATGATAACTGCATATATTGTTAAGCTATCAAAAGGCAGAGAGGGGACCAGCATACCAGAGATACTGTTGGTGTGAACAGGGCCTGGGTGCAATCCTAAATGCTGTTTTTTGAAAAGTAAGAAAAGTATAGATATAGGTGTGGACTAGAAAATTATCTTTAGATTCACATTTTCAAAATCCCAGGTTTTGATAAAGATGAGAAGTTAAAAACCTTCATTCATGTTTATATACATAAAGATCAACATGGCTATTACTTTAAAGCATTGTATTGAGCTGAGTGCTGGTGGCACATGCCTTTATCCCAGCATTTGGGAGAAAAGCTAGGGAGATTTCTGTGAGTTTGAGGTCAGCCTGGTCTAGAGCTAGTTTCAGAACAGCCAGAGTTACACAGAGAAACTCTGTGTCAAAAAAATCAAAACAACAACACTGTATTGAATATAAACAGTTCAAGGATTAACACCAGCCAGGTGGTGGTCTGGCACTTGGGAGGCAGAGGCAGGCAGGTCTCTGTGAATTCAAGGCCAGCCTGATCTACAAGAACGAGTTAGCTCCAGGACAGACTCCAAAGCTACAGAGAAACCCTGTCTCAAAATACTAAAAGAAAAAAAAAAGAAAAAGAATTAACACCATAAAACCCTTCGTACTAAATTCTGACCTTCTTGTTGGGCTTGAAGAATTGGTGTGAATTTTTTTCTTTCTTTATGTTTAATATTTGTGGTCTCACTCTTTATAACTTGGAGTTGATCAAAATCAGTCAGGTCTCGCTAACCAAGATCACATTATTCTAAATCTTAGAAAACAGGAGTAGGGTACCAAGCCATTTCTTTTCTAGAGTTCCTTTAATTTGTTTTACATATTGTAGTCCACTGCCATTTCACGTTGCACTTAAAGACAAACCCCATGTCTTCTGACAGAATTGCTTGCTGTAGTTTGGACATATCAACCTAGAAAATGGTTAGAGGCAGTTCTTCCAGTCTGGCTTCCAGTGTTCAAATAACAATTACCTCTACAAGTCAATGTTGTAATAAAATTGTCCAGGGGCTGGCTGTGACAATGGGCAATTACAGTGACAGCACTTGGGAAGTTAAGGAAGGAGGACTGTGAGGTCATGGCCAGCCTGCGAAACATCATGTGCTTGATACAAATATAGATAGATAGATAGATAGATAGATAGATAGATAGATAGATAGATAGATGGATGGATGGATGGATGGATGGATGGATGGATGGATGGGTGGGTGGGTGGGTGGGTGGGTGGGTGGGTGGGTGGGTGGGTGGATGGATTGATAGATAAATCGATGAGAGTTAGAGAGAGAGAAAGACGCAGATAGACGATTCCTGGAGACATTTTGAATAGGGATCTCTTTAACTGTCCTGAAGTCTCCTAGATTCAGGACAAGCTAGGCTTCCATTCACTCTACTTAATGGAGCTCTTTACACATACACCTTGTCTGTTCACACAAAATGAATATCTCACTTTGCATGAGCATATCAGAGAACAGTTCCAAAGATTGGTGACTTCATAATCCAATAACCACTAAAGGATGAGAGTGAGTTAGCTCTGACCAAGGAGTAGAATTCACACAACCCAAGAGGACGTGTTTGTAGTGTAAGAAAACACAAGCTGGGTCCCCAGAAATATTCTATATAAATAAAATTTAAGAAGTGAAGATAGAGAAACGCTTTTAAAAACTCGAAGAAGAGAAATAAAAGGATACCAGATCATTCTCCTTACTTATTTATTTTCTGAAAGTGAAAGTAGATTGTTATAGTGAACAGGCTATCGAACTAATGGAGCACTTAAGAAAGTTTGGAACCCATGAAAAGTTTTGCTAAAGAATGACTTTTAAGAGATTCTATTCATTCTCTTAAACTCCTCTCATCCTACAATAAGAGCACCTAGTTATGCCCAGATTCTTACTAAATAATTACATTCAGAAAATATCTATTGTTCCTCTGAAGTTATGCCTTTTAAGGACCAGTGTCTTCCTCCAAGGACTGATGATCCAAGCTTTGCTTCCACGCATCCAGAAACAGCATCATTCTCCTGCTGAAATCAGCTTCTCTTTCAATCTGGAGTCTCATTGTTGTTCTTACTGTCTTTCCTTACCTTTCCCATCTGTATTGTTTGCCCAGATTCTGTATCCCAGTTCCTTAAGCACAGTCCTTGCATAATTTCAGGAACTAATCACATCAGATATTTATTTCTGGCTCACCCAGAGTCTAGAAGTGGAGGAATGAAGCTTTTTGGCAGTGGATCAAAAGAAGGTGAAGATTCTACATTGTCCATTGTCTTGTTGAAGGTGTGTGGGAGAGACCCTTGTCGCTTGTGCTCACAGTCATCCACTGGAGCCAGTCATTAGGAATCAATTAATGGTGCAAAGAATGTTGGGAAATATGGAGTAGCAGAATGGAACATTGTGTTTCTCATATGAAGAAATTGTTATGGTTTCCTTTCTCTGTCTTGGTCTCTCCTCCTCCTCTCCTTTTTCTCTCTTTTTCTTTTTCTCTCTTCCATACAAAGGTATCACTTAAAATATTTTTGCACTATGTTGTTTCAGCATTTATAAGTACATTATTTCATTTGATCATGTCAATAACCTGAGCCATGATTCTTCTTTCAGTGTGAGAAATCTGGCCAAGGTCACTACTAAATGAGTGACCAATACTTTAACTCGGAGCCCCTGTCTTAAAATCCTGCTACTGTACTTAATAACATTCTATCTCAATTACAGCAACTTAGAGGTCTTATCAAAACATGGATTACAGAGTACCCACTCCAGTATTTGACTTGAAAGATCATATACTGTCTAAAACTTCATATAGCTATTACCTATAATTTTAGTTTAAGGGCCAACTTTAGAATTATATCATATAATTGCAACAAACATGAATTTAAAAGCTTTAACTATAAGCAAATATTCAACAACTACATTTTACAGATTAGAAATAATACTTGGAGCACAGGACAAACTATAAGTGATGTTTCCAGACTCATCATAACCTCTCATGATGAGTTTCCTTGTCTGCCCACCTATATGCAAAGCAGAGTCCAGGCATTGGTTTCAAAAGAAACCAAGTTCACTGTCTAGCCTTTACTGAGGAAGGAACTGCCAACCGCTTTCCCTAAACATCCCATCAGTTCAACCCACACTGAACTCTCGTGTGCATGTTCTTTGTTTAATGGAAGAAGAGAGCAGTAATAATTTCACAGTTCTTCCTGCCCATGCCTCTGGTAGGCATCACCACAGAATATCTGTTCTCTTAGATTCGGCTCCCCTTTCATATTTCTTTTCTTCTAGATGCCACACTTACCAGAGAGAAAATCATTACCAGGTTCTTCTACTCAACTCAGATTCCTCAGTACTTTTATTTGGGGAGGGGTAGAGGAGGAGGAGTGGTACAAGGCTTTTTATTATTTGTTTTGCCTTTATTATTTGTTATAGTTGTTGTTGGTTTTGTTTGGCCCTTTTTTCTTGCTAGGAATTAAGCCCAGGAACCCATGCACACACTGGGCAACTAGGCACATCAAATCACTGAGCTACAGCCCCAGTCCACAAAATTCAGTTTCTAAAAGTAAAAAGCAAAATTCTCAATCTTTCTTAGTGATATACCCAGTTAAATGACAATATGCCAATAAAATAAATAAGAATAAATATATATCTATAAGCAAGTAATTTTTAACATCCAAATTAGTCTATGCTAGAGTGTAAAATTAGAAAAAAAAGTACTTTTTCTTTCAAAGAACTTTTCAAGATAGATTTAGGCCATTTTAAGAAAAGGCATTAATGAATCAAAAGATTCTTTGCATCGTCCTACCTTGCTTTCTCAAAATCCTTTTTTACTTCTGTGTTTCCAACAGAATCCCAGAAAATGGATGGTGAGGTAATATATGTGAGGTGAGCTGGCCTAGCTCCCCCAGGCAATAGTGTAGGGAAGAATAAGTTCCAGTTCACCATTCTTGTGTGCAATGACTTATGCGGATGTATGAAGGACTAGAAAAGAAGAACTACCGTTCTAAATGACTGGAGTCTCGACGGAATAGTTGTATTCATTAACACTATCTGTAATACTGTTGGCACTCTATGATCGCACACATACACCTTCTAGGGCAGACAATGCCAGGGTAAAGATTACCTAGAGGACTGAGGCTGGACTTGTCCTAGAAATGGGATGTGATCTACAGAGATGACTCTTTAACTGGTTACATTTCCTAGTCCACAAATATGAGGCAGAAGCACAGACAAGTGTATAGACCAAGTATTAATTTGGGATTTTCAAAGACACACATAGAAATATTCTTAAATCTTCAAGTTTTCTCAGAGGTTGATAAGCCCCAGTTTCTGGTGAATTTCTGAGAGTCTACTGGGAACGATTTTGGCTGGTAGATGATCTACTCAAAGTGCAGACATAATAGCAGATCAAGCAAGAATGCATGGGAAGATGAGACAAAGAGGAGATACTTTACTTTTTTTGTGAAATCCTTTAGTGTTTACTAAAGATTCAACATCCTCCTCTTTTGTCATTCAAGAAGCACATATTGCCTTGAAGATACTATGAAAGAGTTAGTAAGGCACAGTCGATGGCTGATGCTTATAGTCAGATACTTTGGGTAGCATAGCAATGGTTACAAACATTAAGGAACAGTCTTTGAGAGGGAGACAAACTCTGGGAACACACTGTAAAGAAAACATCTCAATGGTGAGGTTCAGAAAAGTTTCATGGAAGGAATGATTTTGAGAAGCCTTGAGGTACAAGGGACACTTTCAGTCATAGAAATCTCTAGACCATGGTAGGTAGAATCTCTGGTAGACAGAGGTTTTTTTAATTAGAAGAGTGGTAAAGAGCACAGGAAAGGACTTTCTGAAAAGGACACTGATAGCCCAGGTTCTAAGACCGAGTATTATTAAATAGTACTGCATGAAATTAAAATATTTCATACAAAAAAAGACACCATAATTTAAGTACAGAAGTGGTCTACAGAACAGAAAAAATCTTTGCTAACTATACGTCTGACAGAGGATTCATACCTATTATATAAAAAGAACTAAAAGGCTTCACATCAATAAACAAATAACACATTTTTTAAAATGGGTTATAGAAATAAACACACAGCTCTCAAAAGGTGAAACACAAATGACTGAGAAACAGTTTAAAATGTTCAACGTCCTTAGTCATCTGGGTATCCAACACAAATTAAAACTGCTTCTTGATATTTCATCGTATTTCAGTCAGAATGTCGAGGAATAATTTAAAAAATGACAACAGATGCTAAAGAGAATTCAGGGAGAGAGGAACAGTTATTCATTGCTGATGGGAAAGCAAACTGGTACTCTCATTATAGAAATCAGTTTTCTTCAAAAAGATGAAAACGGATCTACCACAGGACCCAACTTTACTACTCTTGGCATACACCCAAGGCACTTCCCATCTTACTAGAGAGATACCTGCTCATCCACTTTCATTTTGGTTCTATTCATAAGAACTGGAAACTGTAAACAGTCCAGATGCCCATCAATTGAAGGATGGGTAATTAAATATGATAATCAACAAATTGAATATTATTCATCTGTTAAAACTGTAATCATGAAATTTACAGATAAATGGATAGAGCTAGAAATAACCATCCTAAGTGAAATAGCACACACCCAGAAAGACAGACATGGTGTGTTTCCTCTTATAAGTGGATATTAGCTTTAAGCTTTAGAATGTGTGTTTCATTTATAATATCCATAGAGAATAGGTAGAGAGTAAGGGACTGGGAAGAGGAGAGAGTTTGCCCAAGAAAAGTGGAATAGAGTATAGAGTTTTAAAGGGATAAAAGGGAAATGAGAGCAGTACATTGAAATGAATTTATGTTGGGAGGGAAAGGTAGAGAAGAGTGGAGAGATAACTAACCCCACAATCCCTTCATAAGCCATGTGGAAACCTACTACTCGATAATATTCATAAAATACAAGTATATTAAAGATATTTAGACAGAAATAACATACATGGAGGAGACGCTACCCCAGCTAAATATCATATCCTATTAAGTAAAACCTGCAGTACCAAGAAGTGATTAGACAGTTTAGAGTCACTGGCCAAAGGGGTCCTATAAATGGTTCAAACAGTTAAAAAAAATAAAAAAACCTATTACCAAACTCATTAGTTAACTTCCACAACCTGATGGTAAGACCCTGTTCCTGAAGATAGCACATGATTATGTCCTAGAACATGGAGAGATTAGGTAGTACTGAACCCCTAGTGTGCACACACTAGGAAGGTATTGCGTATGCTACTGAAAAATAAAGCAATCAACAATTTTACCCAGATACGAAACCTGAGACCTGTATGTAATAACAGTGTGCCTATAAGATATGTCTACTTGTGTAATAGTGTTATGACTTTGATTGAATTTAAAGTCTGTTCCATGAGATGGAACCCCTACCTGACACTGTTAATGAGGACAAGATCAAGGGCTCTAGGGGAAAAACTACTGCCATTATTCTACTGAATAAACACAGCAGTAAAACGATGACTAAAGACATATTGCTATATCTATAGGTCAGGGAATTATTCAGCTTTCATCAGAGAAGCCTCTTCTTGTAGCAGATGCTAATTAACACAGAGACCCACACTAGACAATGTACAGAGAGTGAAAGATTGGAGCACAAAACCATAAATGAATATTTCTGTCATAAGCCTCCTCCCAAATCTCAAAAGTCTATGTGGAAGAGGAAGTAGCCCAATTGTGAAGAACAAGATGTGGTGGACAACTTCAAGGAAACATCAGTTTCAAAACGCAACATGGCTGAGACCAATATGACTGCAGAGACTATGAGAACATGCAAAAACACCTGCATAAGCTTAAACCAGAAGATAAAAGTGGTAGAAGAAAGAAAAGAACATAAACACCAGGTTCCTGCAGTAACCAAGAGGCTAGTTGCAATGAAGAGTCTCTAGAAAGGCAAAACTCAGTTTTCTTCAATGGCATGACACTGGGTATATCCACCACAGTCCAGGGCTGACCCATGCTCAAGAGTAGGGAGCCAATAAAAACGGACCCTGCATTTTATTATTTTGGTTTTGTGTTTTTAAAGAGAGAAAGATCAAAGCTGTGTGAGTAAACAGAGCGGTGTGAGAGGGGTTGTGTGAGGAAAAATAATAGATCAAAATACCTTACATGAAATTCTTAACAATAAACACCTAAAACTATGAAACACAGGGAAATGTTGGGATTCCGAGGAATTATTACTATTATAAGTGCTTGAAACCAGGACATTAGAGGGAGACATGGAGTAAACATTAAAACTGGACTTGAAAATCAAAACATTGCCTAGAGTTAGTGAAATATAGAAGACAGAGCTATCAAAGGTGCCAAGGCAGTAAAGTACACATGAAAAATTCTCCTTTGGAAGGAAACCCAGAAGTGGCCAGATGAAACGGAAACGATTTCAGAGCTGAAGTAGCACAGGGAAGCCTGTTCCTAGAATACATGTGCCCATTCACTCAATCAATACTTATTGAACTCTTGCAGATAGCATGGAACATGTTTTCATGTTTTATTCATTGATTAATCCATCAAAAATGCATGCATTGAGAGCAGGAAAGGATACGAGGTGTTGCAAATAGAAGATTCAGCCAGCAAAAAGGAATCTTCACCAGCATAGAGCACCTGGACAGAACCAGGTATCAGAGTCTGTCCTCTGGTGCATTCACAGGCAAGCTGGTCTCTGTGTCTCTGTCGAACTGCCTCAAACCACTCTGTTGCCTGTTCAGTCTCTGATCTGTCAGTCAGCACTTCCTAAAGTGATCCTAGATAGCCTTAGCTCTCTACTGTGGCCTCCTTAACACTCCTACCATTAACAGGGCATTCTGTCCAATGCACATCGTTTTCAGTATGTAACTATCCTCTTTAGACATACTAATATCATCTCATTTGCATAATTATGCAAAGATTAGAAACCTTTCTGCATTTACAGTCTCAGTTATATTTGGCAACTGTCTGGGGGTAGAAGGTTTGGCTGAGTGCATTCCCTTTACATTTTATAATATGAGACAGAAAGGTATACTACACACACACACACACACACACACGCGCACGTGTTCTTTGATCTGCATTGGAAATAACCAAGAGGACCAGAAGAAATCCTAGTAAGTCTCAGGAGCACACAGTCCATGAGGACAAAGGGCGAGCTGACAAATCAGATCTGATAAATGCACAGGGGTCCTGGGGGAAACATGTCTAAGACTGTCTGAGGGGAAAAAGAAGTCCTCACAGGCCGCCATGATTCCGCCCACACAGAATGCTCTGCTTAGAAACACTCTGAAAAAAAAAGTTGCCAAATAAAAGAAGTTATGGCATTTGAGTTGAATTTTCAAGGAAAGTCAAGAATCTCCAGCATTACAGAAAACTTCCAGCTTCCTCAGAAAACAAAGTTGATATTTAGAGATTCTGGTCGGGTGCGGGAGTGGGGGGTATTTTTATTTGTGATTTGGTCATAGTGGAATTTTCTTCCAAAATATTTTAATCCAAAAATATTATTGATGACATTTCCAAAAACTGGAGACATAAAAACAAAATATATTTCAAATCTAATTAAAATATGGTACATTGAAAACTACAAAAAGAGTACATACTATATGCTCTTTCTATAACAGTTATTTCTGCTCATGCTATGTAGTTTTAACAGTGAATATATTCTACAAAATTTCATGTACTTAATGTTCACAATCAAAATACATAATGGATATGTAAAGCATTTTTAAATATTCTCTTTGGAAAATATGTTCTGATATCTGTAATGAGATGTTGAGGATATGTTGGAAATTCTGCTTCAATCATCAAAACCAGGGCAGTGAACTACTATGCAGCAGCCAAGCCTGACCTGCAGCTAGCCTTTTTGAATAAAGTTTTATTGTTACACATCCAGGTCACTCATTGGCATATTGCTTATGGATGTTTTCTGGCTGCAGAGCTAACAGACCATATGCCCTGCAAGCCAAGCGTATTTGCTATCTGGATCTCACTAGAAAAGGCTTGCCAATCATTGGTTTAAAGAATGGGGAAAAGATGAAGATATTAAATGACTGTGTTAGACTCAGGGCAATTCTATTTAAAAGCATGGTCTGTGGAAAGATGTCAGTTTGTGATAAAAGAAAAGAACAGAAATTGAATATATGCTCTTGGAAACCTCCATAACAGTTTAAGATAGAAATTTTAATGATGCAAGTCTACTGATTATTAAAATATTCAACCTTAATTTTTCATTCTATTTTATTAACTACCATGTTTAGTAATTATTCCTTTGTAATTTGTTTTATTGTATCAATACATTAAGGAATGAATTTTAAAAATTCTTAATGATCTATAGAAAGAGTCTTGGACCAGTGTAAAGGGTCCAGAGTATGATGATTTTGCTTGCTTTTTACTAGTTGGGGAAGCATTTATCTCTGCACCATGTCTCTTCATCATAATGTCACACACCTCACTGGGACAATGTGACTGTTTTGTACTGTCAATTTGAAAAGGGAAACAAAACGATGTAGACCCCAACCAGGTTCATTTGGGACTGGCAGCCAGAGAGTTGCCTAGTTTGCTCTGTATTGTGAGTGTCTGGTTAGTAATTGACCTCTGGGGCATTTAAGGATAGACTTTGAATATTATAGTTTCCAATTATTAGCTTCTTTGTGGTTGTATGTTGGACTTGGTTTTAGATCAGAAGATATTAAAGAAAAAAACATTACCCTTTCCCTTGAGTTAAAAAATATCTTACAAATTTCAATATTAAAAGTGATGATTCTGTATTCAAATTATTCATCAATCACTCAACGTCCCTTCAAGACCCAAATAGTCATGAACTTCTGTTGCCTATTGCCATCTCTAATTAGAAGGTTTCATACATACTATGAAATGAATGAATAATACCTAGTTAGGCAGTAGCCCCCAATATGACAGCAGAATGCCGGAGGAATTATCTCCCTGGACCCTTGCCCCCTTTGTATTATGCACGGCTTGCATTCTAATCTGCCGTATTCTCTGTATGTGGTTGCCTGGATTCATTTCTGCACACCAAAGCCTTCTTTGGGGAGCAGGTCCTTGCTGGGCACTGCTGGTAAACAAATTAGAGGAACTCCATTATGTTATATGAAAGGCCTAGCATTTTTCTCTTGCTGATTGTAATTAAGTTCATGCGAAGGTCAGCTGCGAAGGGCCCTCTGCGATCACGGCTGCTGTGGATGGCAGAGCTTTGTCATATTTAATGCTGCAGCTTTGCTGTGGATAGCTCATAAGAACTGGAGCCCATCCAGCCCTGGGACTGCCTTGCTTTGTGTCTGTGAACACTTACGGCACATTATGTTCTACAGCTCACATCCCTCGCAGCCGAAGAGAAGAGAGGGGAGGAGGGGTCCTGGATCTGCAAACACAGCTGCTTTAGAGAAAGCAATTCCCAATTAATTTATGATTATGAATAGCCGATTCCCTGGACACCCATGTGATAAAGCCTTTTGTAAGTTTAACATAAATGATATTATTAAAATTATTTATAAGTGCCTCATCCAAGGTAGCATTTGGCATGTGCTTCCAGTTCAGAGGCTTCTCTGAGGGCACAAGCTGTGCCTTGAGTGCCTTGAAGCTTTCAGGATGAACCTTCTGGAGGATTTGGCTGAATGTTGTTCAAGCTGAGATAAGCAGATCCTGTTTGGGTTTTCACTAAAAGCCAGTGTCTAGATGTTTGTCATCACCCCTCGTCCACGTAAAATGGGTCTCCTCATCCACCGTAGAGCTGTCTTGAGGATCTAACCTTGACTTTGGACTACCTGGGTGGCTTCATAGGAATCTCGCTCAAGTTGGAACTCTGCCTCTGCTTTGTGCAAAATGGAGAATTGTTGCTTGTTTGCATTTCCATGGTATGACTGGGACTCCGCTCCCATCAAAGTGGACTCTGAGACAAGCAAGTCTCATTGGAAACTGTTCAAGTAAATTTAGATACATGCTTCTTTTCCTAATGCCAGTTGCTACAGGAAAGCAAGATGTCTACATACATTTTTTTAAAAGCCATTCAGCACAGACTTCCCTCACTCTCGTGGCCACCCATAGCAGCTTTCAAAAAGGTACCGGGTTCTCTTCTTGAAGGCACAACTCTAGGCAAGAAAAAGGCATGTTGGAGAAAGCCATATTCAGAAGCATTGCAGAAAATATATACATTTATGATTAGTAAAATCATTCAGAAAAGCTTGAAAGCATTTTCAAATAAAGGGTGTGTGTGTGTGTATACATATATATGTATAAATATATATATGTATGTGTTTTATTTGTGCATGCATATGAGACAAATAGATACACATATATGTGTACAAATTTCTCATGAAAATGAATGCCCTTAGCACACATGTATTTGTATTAGATGCATGTGTGAATGTGCATTTAATATCATATATATGTGTGTGTGTGTGTGTGTATTTGAAAATGCCCCCCAAATTAGTACCCTCTGTCCACTCAGTACAATGATGGCACCCTGAAACACTTGTTCCACTTTAGCATGAAGCTGGATGCTCTGTACTCTCTCCTTGCACAGCGGCTTCCCAAGGAGCAGTTCTTCTGTGAAAAAAGCTGAAACTTTGAGTAGAAGGACTGTATGAGGTTTAGCCTGGCTTTTGTCTTAGGTCAAATGTAAGTTCTTGGAGTCTTAAATCTGGAATATTAATTTCTCCAGAAGGCTATGCTTACATATAGGTTCTTGACCTCAATAATTTTTCAATATCATTATCTAAGCCATGGCACAATTACAAACAAATCATAAATATATACTGGTTTTAATTATTCACTATAATGCATGCTGCAAAATCACAGTCATAATACTTAATTTTCCTTTACATAGTTTGATTTTACTGTAAACTTGGGCATTAGTGATAATTTGGTTGCCCCTGCCTAAAGTTGTTTACCATATCTATGACCCTGAGAGCAACAGGCAACATCGGCAAAAGCACTAATGTCTTATCAGTTAAGCCACTTATTCCACTGAGCTAACTGGTGGTGAGTGCATATATGGGTATGAATTACGGGGTGGAATTTGCTTTCTCCCCTTTACCAGTTTCACAACTGAATGAGCCTCAAAGCTTCTCTTTACCTCAGCAATGCAGAGAAATGCCCACCACAGAGCTGCACCTGGTATTTATGGTTAATCTAAGTACTTTGTATACTCATCCCCTGTGTCCTGGGGACAGTCACATAGAAATGGAAGGAGTGAAGCACAGCTTCCATTGCTAGACACAGTCATGCTTGTCTTTGGACACATTGTTCCTCTTTCCCTTCCTCCCCCTTCTTCCCTCCATTCCTCCATCTCTCTTTTCTTTCTTTGACATCTTTTTTTTTCTTTACTCGTATAGTACCCATTTCATCATTGTCCAAGTTACTATCATAAGATTTCATTTTCCAAAAGAATAGATCAGGTTCTCAGCTCTCAAGTGGCTACCGTGACAAACTGGAAGACAGAATAAGTGGTTACTATTCTATTTTAGCTGCGCTTTTTCTCAGAATATGTTTGCTACTACTGGAGACAGGAACACTCTGGCTGTTTGGTAGGCAGTGCCAATCAAAGCAACACTGAATTCAAAGACCTTCAAATCTGAGTTTAAACCCACACTTGAGCACACAGATGTGACCACTGTGAGATCTTTAGAAAATCAGTTTAATCCTTGACACTCGAGCCTTTAGTCAGATGGAAGTAAGCATGCTCACTGTGTAGATGGAAAGAATAAGTTCAACGGCACACACCCTGTTGCAGCACATAGCAGACGGTCTGCGGGTGTGACTCTTCTTCATCAACCAGGACCATAGTCAGAGGAAAAAATAAAGACAATCAACCAAACTAACAAGCAAAATTCATTCTGAAATGGAGGAGATCAATTGTAGAATTCTAGCTCTCCAGGTTCCTGATTGTCAAAACTGCAATAAAGTTGCCAGTTGTAACTGGGACAAACCCTAGAAAATAATCAATATCCAGTATTGAGGGTTATTGACATGGTTATTTTCATTCCCAACCTAAGGTCTAGGGCCTCTGTTCATCACCTAAATTCTAACTCTATTGTTCCTTTCAAGGTCTTATGTGATTTATCTGACAAGACACAGACAAGCCTTACTGCTTTTCCATCTATGCCGTCTTTGCCATCTGCTTGATTTCTTCAATGAGCCTTCTCAGAGCTATAAATAATGTGCTCCTCTTTGAAGAGTACCCCTATGTTTCTTTCATCTTCTAATCTTCCTGAGGTCTGCGAGCCTCATCTCTCCTGGCTTTAAACACTCACCGCTTTAACTTTCAGTGCAACCCTGGACTCCTCCCTTATTCCTCCTGTGGCTTCTGTAGAAATAAGAAGACAACAGTTTCACTTCTAGGTAGTGATCAAATTTTAAACTTAACAATATAGTCCGTAGTGGGGAAAGGAATGAAAAGAAGGAAGAACAGAACAAAGGAAGGATGGAAGAGAGGAAGGAAAGAAGGAACAAAAAAAGGACACACAAGCTGCACTTGTTCATAAGTAAGAAGTTAAGTCTCCCATGGGCACGAAGGCAAAAGCCATAACATGGATATTTAGGATTCTGAAAACTCAAAAGAAAATTCTATGCGCGCAAATATATTTCAAGTATCATAGAAGTTTACTTCTCCAAATTTTGGTGTTAATCAAAGTGGTATTTCTGCTTCCTAAACAAAATGTGGGAATCTCTAATGATGACCCTCAAAATATTTACCAAAGTGGTCAATGATGTAATTTGAAATAAGCAGTTAAAATTTGAAAACAGTATTATAAACAATGTTCAAGTTTTCCATCACCCTATACTGGTGGCGGCTCACATTTCAGCATACCTTGTCTTTAACCATAAAAACATAATGGGCATAATGCCTTCTTCTCTCTTGCAGTCAGAGCTGTTCTCTCTTTTTTTCTCTTTAGAAAATAGATGTGGTAGAATTACAATCATCTTTGTAGCCTTGACAACACATGTAGTTTGTGTCTGTGATCAACCATTTACTATAAGTATTGCACTTATTTTTTCCATCTGAACTTGCTGTTATCTTTTAATACCATGGTTTCTTTCCATGTCTATTTGTTTATACAAGTGCATATGCATAATTTATTGTAGTACGTACAATATGCTCTGGATCATATGCATGCATTCATGTCTAAAGTGTATTCAAACTGCATTCAGATTTTATGTTATAATTTTATAAACCACACAATAAGGGGTACACTTATCTAAATGTCTAACTTATTGCACCATGAAATGTGTATATTTTAAGAGATTCTAGATAAAGTGAATTGCTTTCCAAAGTAGAGGAAACTGTTTAAAATTCTAAATACTGGATATGAAATGATCAATCTGTGTTTTAAAACCTTGGTTTTGTTCAACATGTATGGATTGGATGGGACCATAAAAATTGTATCACTTTTGTATTTGTTTATAATACCTGAGACTAAAGAGAATGATGGTTTGATATGAAATGTCCCCCACAGGCTCATAGATTTGAACTACCCAGCTGGTGGCACTGTCTTGAAAGATTAGGAAGAAATACCTTGTGGAGAAAGTGGGCCAGTGTAGGCAGACTGTATCCCACCTTCATCCTTGTTCATCCTCTGCTTTCTGATTGTGGATTCCAGTGTGATCACTTTGCTCCTGCTCCCCCTTTCATGCCTGTTTTATTATTATACCACTATGATACGCACTTACCCTCTAAAACTGTAAGACAAAATAGCTCTTCCCTTCTTAAACTTGTTCTTTTATGGTATTTTGTCACAGTCATGAGAATGTAACTAACATACAAAGGGGTTGCCATAAGTTTTTCTTATTTTCCTCAATTGTTCCTTTTCGTATTTTCCTCAACAGAGTAAACCATCACACCATTTTTATCTTCTCTGCTTTCTTCTATGTTAGGTATCAAACTAAGGGCCTCACATGCAAAGCAAACACACTACAACTGAGCTACTCCCCTGTCCCCATGTTTTGGTAAACTGTTAACTTGATGTTAAACATTGTAGATTGTGTTTGTAATGTGTGTTATTGGTATACAGGGTAATTGGCATAACAATATATCACAAAACAACAGTGGCTCAAATAAGACAAATAATAATTTTGGCTACAAAAGCCTAGATTCTTAGAAGAAAGTAGGTGTCTGACTCATTTATGTCTCAATTTGACAAAAGCTAGGGTCATCTGTGAGAAGGGAACCTAAACTGAGAAAATGCTTCCATAAGATTGGACTGTAGGCAACTCTGTAAGATGATTTCTTACTTAGTGATTGATGTGGGAAGGCACAGGCTTCGTGGGTGGAACCATCCCTAGGCTGGAGGTCTTGAGTTCTATAGGAAGGCAGGCTGCACAAGCTATGTGTGGCATTCCCCATGACCTCTGCAACAGCTCCTGGCTCCAGGTTCAAGCCCTGTTTGAATTCCTGTCCTGACTTCCTTTGATAATGAATATGATAATGAAATGAGTTTGAGTCAAATAAACCCTATCCTCCCCAATCTGCTTTGGTCATGGTGTTTAACCATAGCAGTAGTGACCCTAAAGCAGTAGGTTTCATGGATGTATTAGAGTTTCTAAACTGCCTTGCCTGTACTGTCCCCATTGCGTGTAACCCAAATCTTAGTTAGTTGTACAGATAGATCTGTAGGTTATGGTACTCTGATTGAAAGGAGAGCTCTGTCTGACACACTACCATTTTTCAGCTTCTTTTCTATGTATGCTCTGGTGATTTGCTTTCTGTTTATGTAGCCAATTATTCTTAATATATTTCTTTTTGACATGATCTGACTTCTACTATCCAAATTCCATATTAATTAAGTACAAGCTAAACATCTATGACAAAGAAACTAAAAATCTTGAGTGATCTGATGAACCTGATTGCCTGTCTTTTACATAAAATTTAATAAATGAAGCCAGGCTCAGCATAGTTGGTTGTTCAATGCTAACCAATAGTAACCTACTGAACAAATCATTAAGATTGGTTACACTACTTACTGATTTTGTTTTTATCATCTTGAAACTATGGTATCTGTTTATTTTTATCCTGAGTTTGCATCTTTTAAAAAATATTCAATAGTGATAGATAATTAATGTTTCCTTTTCTATGATTTGTTTATTCATGGCTTTTAAACATTTTCAGGAGTTAACTATCTTCCTCATTGATTCAAGGAGTATCTGTATTCTCATTACTTTATATGTTTTTCAGTTTGAAAGTGTGCCTCTAAATGCAGTTGGTATTATATCTTCATCCCAAACTAAAGAACAGATTTCTTTCACTCTGTTCCATTCTAAGGACTGTCTTCTGCACCACCTACTTATTATTTCATAAATTGTCCTATCTTGCAATATAGAAGGGTCTAGAGATGTGGCTCACTAAATACAGTGTTTTAGAAGCAATGGTGAGAAATGGTATTTCAACACCCAGAATCCAAGGAAAAACAGTCACATTGGGAGCTTTGCTAATCTCAGCATTTGGGAGGTAGATACAGAGAAGGGAGTACCTGGGAAGACATGGGTAAAAAGACAAGCCAGAGTCAGTGAGTTATAGGTTCCAGAAACCCTGTCTGAATAAATAATGCAAAGAGCAACTCAGCCAGATGCCCAATATAAGCATGAAGCCTCTACAGACATGTGGACATACATGCATAATGTATCTTCACTCACATGCAAGCACACAGGTAAAAACTCTCCATAAATGCACACAAAAAATTTACAATTTGGTAAAATTAATCCTATTATTATCACAATATATGACTATTTTATTAGTAAACAATGTAACTTATCAATTTCCATTACAAATTTTAGTTTTCATTTCATTCATTAATTCTGAAATCACTTTTATATTTTCCCCTATTCAGTCTTTATGCAATATAACACACTACATTAGTTCTTTTTCTAATAATAGGAATGTCATTCATGAGCACTGATTTTTATAACTGTAGACAACTGCTTCCCTCTGCCCTTTAATATGACTTCTCCTTTTCTTATATGTTACTATATTATTACTGGGAGAGTTCTACCGTCATTTACATATTCACTTGCATGGAAATGACTGGCTATAATCCTTAGTTGGACAGCATTCTAATAATCACAATTCACTGAGATGGAGTGTGGTTCTAGATTCTCACTACACTTATAAACTGCTTTCCAGTTGCCGATAAAGCATGGGAAGAACTTGGTCATCTTTACAGATTGGAATAGATCATCCATATGGCATCTTGACTCCCTACAGATATTTTAATTTGTATCTTCTCTCTGTTGCTCAGAAAGTTTGACTTGCATAGATATTTACTTACTCTAAGCATATTTTGTCTAGCATATCTATGTGCTTGGAATATAGTGTTACATTTAGTGGATTTAAAATTCTGTTTTATAATTTTTCATTTTTCATTTTAAAAGCAAAACTTCCAGAGCCATTATTATTTTAGCATGTATCATCCTCAGCTTATAAATGTAATGTGTGTTAGTTATACAAATTAAAACATGACTGGGTTGCATTTTCTTAAAATCTCTCCTTGAAAATAAGGTATTTGTTAATGATGCTAAAATGTGATTCTGCAATACCAACAATAGTTATTCAACCACATAATGCAAAGACATTTAAAAAGCAATTGTATATTAATAATTTTCTTCATTCTTTTAATCAATCTGGGCACGTATTGAGTTTATTTAGGCATTCCATTTTCAGGCCAATTTTGTAGCAATATTGACTGACAAATCACACATTTTGATATGTTATTAATATTTACAGAGCATCCAACCCAGGTTTATCACTAATGTCACCTTGAGTAAGAAAATGATGCTGAAACATTATTTAAATTTATGGCAACAAGCAAAAGCAATTATTATTATTTTTATTTTAGAAACTGATGCACGGAGTTCATCTCAAATGGCCATCTCATAGAATATTCATTACCTGGAATAGCTGTCAACATTTCTCTGAAGAAAGGAAGTTTGGGTAACCTACCAACTACAACCACAAATAAAGCTGGGTCCGAAGAGGAAAAACTTCACTTATTCTCATGTTGTGCTTATGGAAATAATTTTTAGACCTCAAAGTCTTAAAAGACTATGTGGTAGAAATCATACCTTCACAGTTGACCTGCATGTGTGACATAGGGAGAGAGATGGCAAACCTCAGTCAGCAAGTACACCTGCTGTAGGGATGGGGTAGGTGTTGTTCCACACCCTCTCCATGAGGAAGACAGGTTGTGGCTCAATTACCAATTTTCTCTAAGAGACACAAAGAAAAGAAAAAGGAAAAGAGACTTTCTTTAATCCTCCTTTCAAATATGTTAATGCTTATATCTAGAATTTTCCCTCTGGAAATCAGGGTGCTTTGCTTTACTGACATGTATTTTGTTTGAAATAACAATATGTTTGATACTGTTAGAAGCTTGGTACTCTCTTCTGAAAAGAAACTAATCAAGGTTTTATGAGGTCGTTCACTTTTCAAATCATCCAATAGCTCTTTCTGGAGAGACAAACTACAGCAATCATCTCTATTTTACAGCAACTTTGGTAATGTAAACAGTAGCTCTTCTGCCATGTATCAGCATTCAGTACTCCAGGTTTCTGTAGAATAGAGGCCATTCAGTGTTCCACACAGCACTTGGTTAGCAGAATTCAGCAGCTTCTTCATACTTGAGTCCAAGATGTTCATCATGATGTAGTGTAGAATATGGCTTTGAAATCTCACCAGCACTCAGTCAACCATCAATGACATTCTTCAGTTTGCGATTTCCCCTTGATTTTGAGTCATATTTTTTGCTATGCACTGTCCAGCATTTGGGGATGTCTATATTGAGACCCTGCCAGGTAAAGTTCAGGCTCACAATGACTTCTTCCCTATTCTGTCAGCAGGCTGGAAGTCCAAGACCAGAACTGGGCAGGAGTGTTGGTTACTCTCCTGTCGCAGCACTAAAAGAGCCCTCACAAAAACACAGTAAGAGGAGAGGTTTATTTTGGTTCTTAATTCATAGATACGGTTGATTCTGATGAGGAAGCCCAGAGCAACAGGCAGAGAAGAATGCCGGAAGTGGGACCATGAGTCACAGCGCATCTGTGTTCCAGAAGCAAAAAGCCACGAATGTTAGCACTCTGCTTTTTATTTGTTATTCATCCAGTCCAGGACTCCTACTCTTGGATTCTGCCTTTTGTAGCTAAGGTGGACTTTTCCACTCTAATTGACTTTTTTTTTTTTAAATCCAGTTCCTCACAGAAAAATCCGGAGGCTAACCTAAAGTAGAAAATTCCTCAGAGGTGTGCCCAGAAGTCTGTCTTTTTTTCCTTGAATCTAGACCTCATATGATGACAATCAAGAGTAGTCACCACAATAAGATTCTTTCTGGCAAGATTTTTTCCTACATGCCTAGGAAAAGCATACCCATCCCTTCTTTCTTTCCTAGCGTGTTTTTTTTTTTCTGTTCAAACAGAATGAGGTTGAGATCTGATGAGGGGAGTGCAGTTAGAGATCTCTGGTGAGTCATTTTTACTTTTTTTTATTAATTTATAAAAGTTTCCATTTCCGCCCCTCCTCCCAACACCCTCCCACTCCCCCACTCTCTCTCCTCCTCCCTCTCCATCCCTAAGAGCAGTCAGGCTTTCCTGCCCTGTGGGAAGTTCAAGTTCCTCCCCCCTCCTTGCAGGTCCAGGAAGGTGAGCATCCAAACAGACTAGATCCCAAAAATCCAGTATATGCAGAGGAAACCAGTCCCAGTGTCATTGTCAATGGCTTTTCAGAGAGACCCCGTGCCAGCCACATTCAGAGAATCTGGTTGGATCACGTGCTCGTTCAGTCCCAGTCCAACTGGCCTTGGTGAACTCTCATTAGATCAGTCCCCTTGTATCAGTGGGTGAACGCACTCCTCACGGTCCTGCCTTTCTTGTTCATGTTCTCCTTCTTTCTGCTCCTCATTTAGACGTTGGGGACTCAGGCCAGTGCTCCAATGTGGGTCTCTGTCTCAATCTCCATCCATCAACGGGTGAAGGTTCCCTCTGGTCTTGCCTTCTTTGCTCACGTTCTCTTTCCTTCTGCTTCTCGTTTAGACCTAGGGAGTTAAGTCCAGTGTTCTGAATTTAATGAAAATAAAGACACAACATACTCAAACCTATGGGACACAATGAAAGCAGTGCTAAGCGGAAAGTTCATTTTTACTTTCATATCAGATCACCAGTTCTATCACATTATGATATAAGGTCAATTAATCGGAATTACCATCCAAAAGACCCTATCTCAAATAGTCATAGGACATAAGCAGGAATTTGAAGAAGATGTAATTCAGTTTGCAGCATTATTAAAATGTGCTCTTTGCTCAGGATGCTGAAACTCTATTTGTGACTCTTTTTTTCCTCAAGACAAAACATAAATAAAACATCTGAAACAAAGTTTAAATAGAGTATGATTGCAACTTTCAAGGGAATAAAAGAAAAAAAGACTAAAAGGCCATGACTCAAATTTCTACAACTGAATAATATAAATAATTGCTAAATTAAATAAAAACACAGTTATCATTTTCCCCATAGAATTCATTACTCCTTTTTGACATGCACACACAACCGCCCCTATGAATCCTAACGAGGCAGTTTCACACTGATACTTGTTTTGCTTGTGTGTGTGTGTGTGTGTGTGTGTGTGTGTGTGTGTGTGTTTGAGAGAGAGAGAGAGAGAGAGAGAGAGAGAGAGAGAGAGAGAGAGAGAAACGAGTGGGAGAGGAGAGGGAGAGAGAGACACAGAGAGAGACTCAGAGACAGAGAGAGAGATGACTGCGTGCGTGTCAGCAGAATTACTGTGAGTGTGGGTGTACATACCATACACAAAAGAGTTCAGGGTCATCCTAGCTATTGATCTTCACCTTGCCTCTTGTTTGAACCAGTCTCATTTGAGGTAGGGTTTTATTGTTTTTTGATTCATCATAAGGCAGGGTAGCTGGCACTCTGGCCTGCGGGATTCTCTTTTCTCAGCATCTCATCCCAAGAATGGGATTACAGATGCACTACTACTGCACCTGGGTTCTGTTATTACTGCCTTAGGCCCTTATACTTGCATGGGAGCCCATTGCATACACAACCAGTTTCCCAGATCCCCAGCTACCCAGTTTAACCATTTGTTTCCTAAAGCTTCCTGTATTGAGGTCATATTATACATATTTTCAGGATAATTACTTGCCTCTTCCTTCATTTGGGCACTTCAAGACCCAAGAGTTTGGCATGAACAATGAACTCAACAAAACTGATGAATGAGTATAATATTAACATATTTTTAAATATTATAAATTATTCCTAATCAATGTCCCAAATAATCTATGCAATGAAGGTCTTTAAAATACACTTGCAGCACACAAACACTTAAAGCAACACATTTCTTGAGTAAATCAACTAAATTCTATGATTTTAATGAATGTATTTGATCCATATTCTGCTGATTTTTTGTGAATAAAACAATACTATTGGGTAGTCTACGCAGGTAAGTTATGAATAACAACTGCTTATTAATCTCATTTTTTCTAGAGCAGTCATTCTCAACCTTCCTAATGCTGTGACCCTTTAATAAAATTTCTCATGATGTAGTGACCCAAACCATAAATTTACTTTCATTGCTACTTAATAGCAACAATTATGCTACTGTTATGAATTATAATGTAAACACATGATATACAGGATATCTGATATGCAACCCCTGAGAAAGGGTTGATCCACCCCAATGGGGTTGCAACCCACAGGTTGAGAACTACTGTTACAGAGGCTGGGAAAGAAAGGATAAGGAATTGCTGCAGTATTCATGCCAGTATGACATTTGTGAAAAAGAAGCTAACATCTTGAAGAGAGGGAGAGGTTTGGTCTGAATCCACCCTCGTGAGAAATCTTCTCTTGCTATGGAATCTTATGCAACCCCAAATACTGTCACTTCAGTGTGTTTACATAACTATTAATGTGATAGTTTACATAACGGTTTCGTTCAAAGTCTGTGAAGTATTTAGGTTTTGCCTCAGTTATGGTTCTCCTGAGAGACAGAACCAATAGCTTGAGTCGAGATAGGTCATAAAGGATTCATTAGAATGAAAGGCTCATGAGACTATACCACAGAGGCAGACAAGTCCCAGGGCAGGCCATCCGCAAGCTGGAAACACAGCCGGTTGGCGGTGGGATGTGCTTTAACTCTGGAAGTCCCAGAATGAGAGAAGCAGATGATATGTATGTAGGAGGCTTTTTGTTCATGCAAAGGGTGATTAAATCAATAGATTGTATGCAAAGGCCCAGCACCCTCATATGCTACTAGTGTAAGCATTACAATTCAAAGATCACAAAGATCAGGGTTCTGATATCAGCACGAAAAAGGTACAACCCAACTCCTGGAGCGACAGGGTGCCATTTTTGTTTTATGAAGGCCGCAACCAGTTCGATCTCCCCTACTTAGTTCATTTAGACTTATAAGTCAATTGGACCTATAAGAACACTCAGCAGGCATTTATGAAGATCAGATGTCTTCATACAAGTATACCCTCTCAAAGAAACACACATACATGCTCATACACTTGCGTGCATGCGCACGCGCATACACACACACACACACACACACATACACACACACACAGAGTAATGACACTACTTTGACAATGAACTTGGCAATGTGTGGAGGGCCGCAACCACATTCTCCATTACTTTAAGGGGCAGAGGTAGTTGACCTCTGTGACTTCAGGATGTGGTAGCACACACCTTTAATCTTAGCACTGGGGAAGCAGAGACTTCTCTGGATCTCTGTGAGTTCAAGGTGTTGTAGCACACACCTTTAATCCCAGCATTGGGGAGGCAGAGACAGTGGGACTATAATGGGCATGTGCTTGGTAACTTTCCACTGCTGCATCCCTGCCTACTCCCGAGGCATCATCTGGGTTGATGGGCAGTGGATCAATCCAAGAGTGACACGTCCGAAGCGAGGACTGTTTCCTATGTAAGGGATGGGTTCCCCTCATTCTGGGTCTCCGCTTTGGAAGCTTATGCTCTCTCTCTCAAGATGCATTAAAGCTTTTCTGCAGAAGGATCCTAAGTGTGCCACGTCATTCTTGCTCCGAGACGGTAGCGCGGGACAGCAATGTGTTTATGATAACACCTGTGGAAAATCCCCCTCTCTTTCCATCTAATTTCTGAGATACTTTAATAGATTGTGAACACTGAAAATTGTACTATGAACATTTGATTGTATGTTAATTAATCCTTTCCCAGTGCAACTATTGACAAGAATCTCCATTAGTGATAGGCCGAAATACTAGTAGCACACTCATGTCAGTACATGTGTGCAGGCTTTTAGTCAAAACTTTAACATTTAACCATCTTTACATATAGAACAATGTTTTGAGGTAGATTTTTTTCATGCATACTACAATCAGAAATTTATGACTCAAAGAATTAGAATTAATTGGGTCATCCAGCTGTCACTGTCAAAACAGTATATGAACCAAGCTTTTTCTCCAAAAACAGTTTCTATAGACGATCTTTTATTTTCTCAGAATATAATGTTCTTCTAGAATATGCTATTAATAATATTCATGTAATTAATTGCACAGTGTTTTAAGTCAATTACCTTTTTGTAAAAATAAAATTTTTCATCCAAACTGTATTATTTTTTCCATAGTTACTGACACTACTCTCTTACTTTGGATAAGAAAAAAAAAATATGAGAAAGGTGCATTGTCTTCAAATTTAAAAGAATTGTGGAGAAGTTTGAGAGAGGGTGCTCTTGGAATTTTATTAGTTCAAGTAATATAAATGAAAATAACACATATTGTGAACACAAGAGAAGTTATTGAAAAATATATTATACTTAGTATATACAAAATGTCTCAAATTGCTGCTACCAGCTGTCTTTTGCCCTGAGCCTGCTAGTAAAAGTAGAAACAGAATAATAAACCGTTATTATAAACACAAACTCCATCTTAAAATCTGGCATGTGTTTATGGCAAAGGTATCTCTCACAGAAACCATAGTCATGATGACTTAAACAATACCATATAGCAAGAAATGAACTTGGCGTTGAAACATCAAAGAGATTTAGAATAGAAATCAAAAGGCTCATCCATAAAAAGGTGTTGTGATGCAATCAGGCTAAGTAATTCCAGTTTCAGAAGTGATCAGGAATTATGTACGGGGAGGGGGTATTATCGCCACAGACAGTCGCTCCAATTTGAAAGGTGACTCCTCACTGTCAAATATATATTTAATCAAGTGTGTTGTCATAAGCAGGCATGTAAAGATCAGACATATACATACAAGTATTCCCTCTTAAAGCATATTAATGAGAGGACTCAAGCAGATATTGTGTAAAAGATCTATTCAAGCTCTAGAGTACCTTGTTTAAGATTAAAAAGCACTCACCACAAAAGTACCATATTCTATTTAACAAAGACTTATGATCTAGTCCAACACATGAGAAAGGCATTTGAGTACATGTGACCTAGTAGGTACACACAGATGGCAAACTCAAGTATAATTATTTCCATTTGAACAGGTCTTCTAATCTTTCAGGAAATGTATAATATACATTGTAAAATATTAAGAACATAGAGCTTGTAAAATTTTAATGTGCACACAAAAGTCTTTTACAACCTTCTCACTCACTAAGTGGTCACACATTAAAATAAAATAAATCTTCACCCAAAGAGAAAGCACTTAAAACGTGCAGGCTTTTCAGATTTTAGTCCCCCAAAGAATTCATTTTTCTTAATAGTGTCAGACATAATAAAATCACCAGTTACGAAGAAAAAAAAATAATTAAAGCACTTAGCACAATGTTTTACTTTCAGAACTTAAAAATCAGCTATTTCTCATGATCAGTTATTTAGGGGTTTCATTAGATTTGTGCTGCTGCGTTTAGATTTATACAAGGGATACTAACATCTCTGGGCTCTCAGGTGACTGTGAGGTCACAAACCCAGAATACCTGCCAAGAACCTCTGCTCTTCAGAAGCATGCAAAGAATGCCAAATGATCAGGAAGTTAGCAAAAGAGTGACATAAATCCTACCGAGTGGTGTGTGTGTGTGTGTGTGTGTGTGTGTGTGTGTGTGTGTGTGTATGTGTGTGTGTGTGTGTGTGTGTGTGCTTCCAATTCCTTCCAAGGCACAGCAAATGTTTGTAGAAACAGTCTGCTGTACTTTGTTGTTTCCATCCATTTCCTTTAATATATTCCCTTATTTAAATATTTACTGAGCGTTTCCTGTAGCAGAGGCACTTCCCTTTGCACCAGAGAAATACACTGAAAAGAGAAACTTTCAGTTCCTGCCCTCAAAGCATTGAGTAACTTGCTTAGGAAAATGTGTGCTAATTTACATCTACTCCCCCACCGTGAGGGATGGGTGGCATACCCTGAGAAGGGGCAGTGACTCTGCTGAAAATATGGTGAAAGGGCCACAGAGAGGATGAAGAACGAATGTATCCTTTGCCTTGGGCAAGTAAGAAAGGTAAAATAGCATAAGCCTGGCAACAGGGAAGATGTTTCCTTGGAGAGAGGCTGTTCAGTTCTTTATTGCTGGAAGGGGCTTTTCATCCATGCTTCTCAATGTGTTTTCTTTTAGGAGCCAAAGTCCAAAACCTGTCAAACATTTGTGTCGATTTTCAGGCTTGTTGAAAACTAGAGTCAGGTTCCGAGGCCAAGGACAGTACAGGCTTAGCTTGTACTAAGAGGAACTTGCATGCAGTATCCTACACGCACAAGAGTCAATATAAAATCAATTGTACAACAATTTTTATGTGAGTATGGCAATCTCCTTATAGGTTTCTGCTTAAATATTTGTTCCAAATATTTGTGTTGATTAAATTATCTTTTTTAAGTAATACAAATAAATCAGTCACAACCTAATTTATAATGACAGGTCTTTATAATGCTCATTTTGAATAAAATGGGCTTCTAAAATCTGTGTCAGCATCAAGCCATGTGAACAGTTATGATTGTCACACAGGAAAGAAGATTTATACATAATAAATGTTAGTCCTGGTTTTGAAGCAATTAAGTCTCTGAAGATCAAACCTGTGAGAGGTCAAGTGTCATAGTCGAAGAAATTTGTTCACACAGATACCATTTTAAAGATAATAATAATAAACTCAACCAGGATTTGCATATGTGATAAAGACCTAGAAAAACTTTAAAGTGGAAACACCTGGCTGAAACTAGCTGTGCCTCCCAGTAAATTTCAATGTTATCTATTTTTCAATAATTTAAACCTGATTATATCTCCCTGATCTAAATAACAAATTTTCTCCCAACTCCCTTCTTCAGTTCAGAAACCTAATCTGCCTTCATTTCAGTGATAAATGTGGACAGAGACAATATTGTCTCATTATAAAATGTGAGAAAAATGTCATAAATGAACCAGATGCTGTCTTTAAATTACTGCTTAACTTTTCAAGGGATTTGCCTTCCTAGTATCCTGAGAAACAGCTTTATTGTTTTTTACATCCTGAGGTCAATCTTAGAAATACCTTTACTGTGGTTTTGCTTGTTTGTTTTTGTTTCTGTTTTGTTATTGCATCTTCCCCTCTAATGATTTCACACCCATGTGATTGTAGGGACCTAGAAACACTGTCTTTTCAGCTTTCTCCTCTCCTGTGAGGTTTCCAGAAATGAAAGCTCTTCTGACTTGTATTGATGAGTTGGAAGTTTAAACCCTACTGCAATGCTTTCTCCTTTAAAATAAAATATGTGATATGCCATTATTAGTCTGAAAGCTATAGGCATTTATTAGGCACAGACCTGTACTTGTATACACAGCCTATTGTATTTTCATCATCAATTCCTAAAAGATATGTAGGAGGCAAACATATCTTCACTATAAAAAAAAGACATTCTGGGAAATAAAGATGTCTATCAAATATAGTGTATAGAATGTTGTAAGGTTTCAAATAGCCTCGTTCTAAAGAGTTCAAATAACCACTACCCTTATTCAAGTCCAAGGAGGCAAAAGCAGCTTTTATATTATTTGTCAAAAGAAATTATATAAGTAATTTAGTAATTATTAAAATGGCTCTTGCATGCCCTCAAATTCCCTATGACACATACTTATATTCATGATGTAAAGAAGACATACAGCATACGTCTTAACCTGCTCAAAATCTAGTGGTGGGTTATAGGAACAGAAAAGGTAGGCTAGGATAGGTCATAGATACAGAATTTTGTATGCCTGATTTGCCCACTCATGGATTGTTTACATAGATCACATCAATGCATGTGCTTTACCGAGGTGATGTTTACTTATGAAGATGTGACTAGCTCCCTGGGTACTAGGACCACTGCAAAGCTTATGTGAGAAGCACTGTGCTTGATAAAAAAACTAAATCGACTGTGGCCATTCATGCAAGATTTTTAATATATTTAAACTTTCTTTACACTTGTTAAAAACTATATGGACTTTGGGTCTTGTTTTAATAACAATCCTAAGAGTTCATAAACATTTGAATTTCCTCTTATCAAATCATCATGGTTTATCACTTGGAACCTCACTTTCTTATTTAAGGAATTAGAATAAGTTTTAAAAAGATGTAAAAGCCCCCCTCAGCTTCTGCAGCAGGGTCTTCGGTGTTCCATGGGACCCCTCCCTCCCCCCACTGCTGCTGGCCCTTTGTCTCCCGGGTCCTGGGAAGACCAGCTAGCCCTGTTGCACTGCTGAGGAGCTCTTCCCAGAGAGGTGAGTGGGTGCTCACCTGGGCGGCCTGCCTGCCAGGGAAGAGAGCACAGCCCCTCCCCCCTCAGCTTCTGCAGCAGGGTCTTCGGTGTTCCATGGGACCCCTCCCTCCCCCCACTGCTGCTGGCCCTTTGTCTCCTGGGTCCTGGGAAGACCAGCTAGCCCTGTTGCACTGCTGAGGAGCTCTTCCCAGAGAGTGCTGAGGAGCTCTATCCAGAGAGTGCTGAGAAGTCCTACCCAGAGAGTGTTGAGGAGTTCTATCCAGAAAGTGCTGAGGAGTTTCATCCAGAGTGGAGGAGATGGGCAGGCGCCAATGCAAGAATTCCTCCAACAACCTGAAAGGCAACATGACATCTCCAGAATCCAGGGAGCTCGAAACTAGAAGAATTGAACACCCTACTCCAGAAGAAATAGAAGAAATAGACTCTAAGCGAATCTTTATGAAAATAATAGAGGAACTTAAACAAGAGGTGAAAATCTGCCATAAAGAAATGGAAGATAAGTATAACAAAAAAATTGAGGAAATGAGTAAAGAAATGGAAGAGAAATATACCAAAAAGTTTGAAGAAATGAGTAAATCCGTAAATGAAATTCTGGGAAACCAAGAAAAAACAATCAAACAGGTAATAGAAACAGTTCAAGATTTGAAAACTGAAATGGAGTCAATGAAGAAATCACAAACCGAGGGCCGGCTGGCTATGGAAAATCTGGGTAAACGAACAGAGACTTCAGAAACAAGCTTAACCAATAGAATACAAGAGATAGACGAAAGAATCTCAGACTCTGAGGACACCATAGAGAAATTAAACACTCTGTCCAAAGAAAACAGCAAATCCAACAAATTCTCATCACAAAACATTCAGGAACTGTGGGACACAATAAAAAAAACCAAATCTAAGAATAATAGGAGTAGAAGAAGGAGAAGAATTGCAGATCAAAGGTCCAGAAAATATACTCAACAAAATTATAGAAGAAAACTTTCCCATCCTAAAGAACGATATTCCTATGAAGGTTCAAGAAGAATACAGAACACCGAATAGACTGGATCAGAAAAAACATCCCCTCACCATATAATAATCAAAACACAAAGCATTCAGACTAAAGAAAGGATATTGAGAGCTGCAAAGGAAAAAGGTCAAGTAACTTATAAAGGTAAACCTATCAGACTTACACCAGACTTCTCTATGGAAACCATGAAAGCCAGAAGGTCCTGGATAGAGGTACTGCAGAAACTAAGAGACCATAGATGCAAGCCCAGACTATTATACCCAGCCAAGCTATTGTTCACTATAAACGGAGAAAACAAAATATTCCAGGATAAAAACAAATTTAAACAATACGTAGCTACTAATCCAGCCTTACAGAGAATATTAGAAGGAAAATCACAATCGAAGGAATCCAACATTCCCAACACTGCCTACAATAACTCAGACATCTAGCGACCCTTCACAAGCACAACTAAAAGAAGGAAAACACATACACTCTACTACCCAAAAAAAATGACCAGAGTCAACAACCACTGGTCATTAATATCACTTAATATCAATGGACTCAACTCACCTATAAAGAGGCACAGACTTAGAGAATGGATATGAAAACAGGATCCAACATTCTGCTGTTTACAAGAAACACACCTCAATCACAAAGACAGACACCTACTCAGAGTAAAGGGTTGGGAAAAGGTTTTCCAAGCAAATGGATCTAAAAAACAAGTGGGTGTGGCCATTCTAATATCTAACAAAATCGACTTCAAACTAAAATCAATCAGAAGAGATGGAGATGGACATTTCATACTCATAACAGGAACAACTCATCAGGAAGAAGTCTCAATCTTGAATATCTATGCCCCTAATATAAAGGCACCCACATATGTAAAAGAAACTCTTCTAGAACTCAAGGCAGTCATCAAACCACACAAACTAATAGTAGGAGATTTCAACACTCCTCTCTCACCAATGGACAGGTCAATCAGACAGAAACCTAAGAGAGAAATAAGAGATTTATTGGAGGTACTGAATCAAATGGACTTAACAGACATCTATAGAACACTCCACCCAAATAGGAAAGAATATACCTTCTTCTCTGCAGCTCATGGAACCTTCTCGAAAATTGACCACATACTCGGTAACAAAGCAAACTTCCACAGATACAAAAAAATATTAGTAACCACCTGTGTCTTGTCAGATCACCATGGATTAAAATTAGAATTCAACAACAATGGTACCCCTAGGAAGCTAACATACTCATGGAAGTTGAACAGACAACTACTAAATCAACGCTGGGTCAAGGAAGAAATAAAGAAAGAAATTAAACTCTTCCTTGAATTTAATGAAAAAAAACACACAACATATTCAAACCTATGGGACACTATGAAAGCAGTGCTAAGAGGAAAGTTCATAGCACTAAGTGCCCAATTAAAGAAAACGGAGAAAGCACACATTGGAGACTTAACAGCACACTTGAAAGCTCTAGAAAAAAAAGAAGCTGATTCATCCAGGAGGTCTAGAAGAATGGAAATAATCAAACTGAGGGCTGTAATCAACAAAATAGAAACACAGAAAACAATCCAAAGATTCAATGAAACAAAAAGCTGCTTCTTGGAGAAAATCAACAAGATTGACAAACCCCTATCCAAACTAATCAAACGGCAGAGAGAGAACTTGCAAATTAATAGGATCAGAAATGAAAAGGGGAAGATAACCACAGACACAGAGGAAATTCAGAGAATCCTTAGATCTTACAAGAAAGTTTATATGCCAAAAAGTTGGAAAATGTAAAAGAAATGGACATTTTTTTAGATAAGTACCATATACCAAAGTTGAACCAAGAACAGGTGAACAATCTAAATAGACCTGTTAGTCGTGAAGAATTAGAAGCTGATATCAAAAATCTCCCTACCAAAAAAAGCCCAGGACCAGATGGTTTCAATGCAGAATTCTACCAGAACTTCCAGGAAGAGCTAATACCTACACTCCTTAATGTATTCCACAATATAGAAACAGAAGAGTCACTGCCAAACTCCTTTTATGAAGCTACAGTCACCCTAATACCAAAACCACACAAAGACACAACCAAGAAAGAGAAATACAGGTCAATCTCACTCATGAACATCGATGCGAAAATTCTCAATAAAATACTGGCAAACCGAATCCAAGATCACATTAGAAAAATTATCCATTGTGATCAAGTAGGCTTCATCCCAGAGATGCAGGGATGGTTCAACATATGCAAATCTATCAATGTAATCCATCATATAAATAAACTGAAAGAAAAAACCATATGATCATTTCATTGGATGCTGAAAAAGCATTTGACAAAATTCAACACCCATTTATGATAAAGGTGTTGGAGAGACTGGGGATACAAGGATCATACCTAAATATAATAAAAGCAATATACAGCAAGCCGACAGCTAACATCAAATTGAATGGAGAGAAACTCAAAGCCTTTCCACTAAAATCAGGAACACGACAAGGCTGTCCACTCTCTACATACCTCTTCAATATAGTGCTTGAAGTTCTAGCAATAGCAATAAGACAACATAAGGAGATCAAGGGGATTCAAATTGGAAAGGATGAAGTTAAACTTTTGTTATTTGCTGATGATATGATAGTGTACATAAGTGATCCCAAAAACTCTACCAAAGAACTCCTACAGCTGATAAACACCTTTAGTAACGTGGCAGGATACAAGATCAACTCCAAAAAATCAGTGGCCCTCCCATACACAAAGGATAAAGAAGCAGAGAGGGAAATCAGAGAAACATCACCTTTCACGATAGCCACAAATAGCATAAAATATCTTGGGGTTACTCTAACCAAGGAAGTGAAAGACCTATTTGACAAGAACTTTAAGCCTTTGACGAAAGAAATTGAGGAGGATACCAGAAAATGGAAAGACCACCCCTGCTCTTGGATTGGGAGAATCAACATAGTAAAAATGGCGATTCTACCAAAAGCAATCTATAGATTCAATGTAATCCCCATCAAAATCCCATCAAACTTCTTCACAGACCTTGAGAGAACAATAATCAAGTTTATATGCCAAAACAAAAAACCCAGGATAGCCAAAACAATCTTATACAATAAAGGAACTTCTGGAGGCATTACCATCCCTGACTTCAAACTCTATTACAGAGCTACAGTATTGAAAACAGCTTGGTATTGGCATAAGAACAGAGAAGTCGAACTATGGAATCGAATAGAAGACCCGGATACTAACCCACAAACCTATGAACACCTAATTTTCGACAAGGGAGCTAAAGGTATACAATGGAAGAAGGAAAGCATCTTTAAGAAATGGTGCTGGCATAACTGGATGTCAACCTGTAGAAGAATGAAAGTAGATCCATATCTATCACCATGCACAAAACTCAAGTCCAAATGAATTAAAGACATCAACATTAATCTGTCCACTTTGAACCTGATAGAAGAGAAAGTGGGAAGTAGTCTACAAGATATAGGCACAGGAAGCAACTTCCTAAGTAGGACCCCAGTAGCACAGACAATAAGAGAAACAATGAATAAATGGGACCTGCTGAAACTGAGAAGCTTCTGTAAAGCAAAGGACACTGTCAGTAAGACAAAAAGGCTGCCTTCTGACTGGGAGAAGATCTTCACCAACCCCTCATCAGACAAAGGTCTGATCTCCAGAATATACAAAGAATTCAAGAAACTAGACACTAAAACTCTAATTAACCCAATTAAAAAATGGGGTACTGATCTGAACAGAGAATTCACAACAGATGAACTTCGAATGGCCAGAAGACACTTAAGGTCATGCTCAACCTCCTTAGCGATCAGGGAAATGCAAATCAAAACCACTTTGAGATACCATCTTACACCTGTCAGAATAGCTAAAGTCAAAAACACCAATGATAGCCTATGCTGGAGAGGATGTGGAATGAGGGGAACACTCATCCATTGTGGTGGGAATGCAAACTTGTGCAGCTACTGTGGAAATCAGTGTGGCAGTTTCTCAGGAAACTGGGAGTCAACCTCCCTCCGGACCCAGCAATTCCACTCTTGGGAATATACCCAAGAGATGCCCTATCATACTACAAAAGTATTTGTTCAACTATGTTCATAGCTGCACTCTTTGTAATAGCCAGAACATGGAAACAACCTAGGTGCCCCTCAATAGAAGAATGGTTAAAGAAGGTGTGGAACATATATACATTAGAGTTTTACTCAGCGGTAAAGAACAATGACATCTTGAATTTTGCATGCAAATGGATGGAAATAGAAAGCGCTTTACTGAGTGAGGTAACTCTGACCCAAAAAGAGGAATATGGTATGTACTCACTCATAAGTGGATTCTAGTCATAGTTAAAGGTCTTTGAGTCTATAATTTGTGATCCTAGAGAAGCTAGATAAGAAGGTGAACCTGAAGAAAATTTATATTGTTATCCTTGGATAATACAACTAGGCAAGATTGCCAAGCAAACTCGGGTGCATGGGGGCTGGAGGGGGTGGAAGTAAGGGAAGATGGTTAGGGAGAGGGGAGAGGGCGAGAATTGGGGATGGCTTGGGGGAATGGGAGGGGGGAGGAAGGAAGGATGGTTATGGGAGCAGGGAAGTTTATATCGCAACTAAGAGAGCCATTCTAGGGTTTGCAAGAGACTTGATTCTGGAGGGGTTCCCAGTAAAAATTAAATAATAAATAAATAAATAAATAAATAAATAAATAAATAAATAAATAAATAAAAAGAAAAATAAAAAAAAGAAAACGCTTTACTGAGTCAGGTAAGCCAGACCCAAAAAGAGGAATAAGGTATGTATTCACTCATAAGTGGATTCTAGCCATAATTAAAGGTCTTTGAGCCTATTATTCGTGATCCTAGAGAAGCTAAATAAGAAGGTGTACCTGAAGAAAATGCAGAGAATTTTCCTCCTGGAGATTGGAAATAGACAAGAGTTCCAGATCCTTCATCTGGCCATGGATGGTGATAGAGATGGGGACCCAAGTTGGAACACTGGACTTAACTCCCTAGATCCAAGCGAGAAACAGAAGAAAGAAGAACGTGAGCAGGGAGGGCAAGATCAGAGGAAGCCTTCATCCGGCGATGGATGGCGATGCAGACGGAGACCCACATTGGAGCACCGGACTGAGCCCCTCAAGGTCCAAAGGAGGAGCAGAAGGAGGAAGAACATGAAAAAGGAAATCAGAACCACAAGGGGAGCGATCACCCACTGATACAAAGGGACTGATCTAATGAGAGTTCACCACGGCCAGTTGACTGAGACTGAAGGAGCGCTTGATCCAACCAGATTCTCTGGAGGAGGCTGGATTCCCTGAATGTGACTGGCCCGAAGTCTTTCTAAAAAGCCATTGACAATGACTCTAGGACTTTTTTCCTCTGCATATTCTGGATTTGTGGGGATCCAGTCTGTTTGGATACTCACCTGGAGGGAGCGGGGAGGAACTTGAACTACCCACAGGGCAGGAAACCCGGACTGCTCTTAGGGATGGAGAGGGAAGAGGAGAGGTAGTGGGGGGAGTGGGAGGGTGTTGGGAGGAGGGGCGAAAATGGAAACTTTTATATTTTAATAAACTTTAAAAAAAATTAAAAAAAGATGTAAAATACTTTACACAAATTTAAAAGGCTGAGATAAAAGCCATATTTCGGGAAGATAGTAGGCAACAGAGTGGGTATCTGGAGGACTGTAGCAAAAATTCTAAGGGAAATGATGAAGAAGGACTGTTTAGAAGACACAACTTTTCTATGGATATATTGTTCACTTGTTTGAAGAATAATTGTGACCTATGATATTTTTTTCCTTTTTAAAAATTGTTTTTATTGAGCCATATATTTTCTCTGCTCCCTTCCCTTCCTCCATCCTCCCTTTCTATCCTCTCCCATGATCCCCATGCTCCCAGTTTATTCAGGAAATATTGCCTTTTTCTACTTCCGGTGTAGATTAGATACATGTGTGTCTCTCTTAGGGTCATCTTTCTTGTCTAGGTTCTCTGGATTGTTAATCATAGACTGGGTCTTTGCTTTATGTTTAAGAGCCAATTATGAGTGAGTACATATGATATTTGTCTTTCTGGGTCTGGGTTACCTCACTCAATATAATGTTTTCTAAATCCTTCCTTTTGCTTGCAAATTTCAAGATGCCCTCTTTTTTTCTGATGTGGAGCACTCCATTGTGTAAATGTACCACATCTTCTTTATCCATTTTTTCGTCAAGGAGTATCGAGGTTGTTTCCAGATTCTGTCTATGACAAATAATGCTGCTATGAACATAGTTGAGCGCATATCCTTGTGGCATGGTTGAGCATTCTTTGGATATATACCCAAAAATGGTATTGTTGGGTCTTAAGGTAGGTTGCTTCCTAATTTTCTGAGAACTCACCATACTGATTTTCTGAGAAGTCACCAAAGTGACTGTACCAGTTTTCACTCCCACCAGCAATGGAGGAGTGTTCCCTTCGCCCCCCATCCTCTCCTGCATAAGTTGTCTTCAGTGTTTTTGATCTTGGCCTTTCTTGCAGGTGTAAGACGGAATCTCAGAGTTATTTTGATTTGCATTTCTCTGATGTCTAAGGATGTCAAGCTTTTTCTTAAGTGTCTTTCATCCATTTTATGACCTAGGATATTAATACTAAGAAATATATAATGGTTAGTTTTAATTGTCAAAATGACACAATCTAGACTAACCATGGAAGAACGCCTCAGTAAGGGACTGTCTGGAGCTAGGTTTATTGGTGGCCTGGTCTATCTTGATTAGATTTATTAAAGAGGGAATAGCAACCACTACGGGTGGTGCCATCCTTTAATCAGAGAACTCTGGACTATACAAGAGAGGAGAAAGCAAGCTAAGTGGTAGCATGTAGACATCAATGTAATGCTCTCTGCTCTTGACTGTGGTTGTAGTATGATGGGCTGCTTCACGTTTCAGACACCTTAACTTATTAGCAATGGTAATAATCTGGAATTATGAGACAAATGAACCCGTTCTCTCTTAAGCTGCTTTTATAAAGGCATTTTACCACAGCAATGGGAAAAGGGAACTAAGACAGAGAGCAGTGCAAGGTTCACCAAGTTTACTACTATTATAAAGATCATGATAAAACAATTAATTCTTTCTTCCACTTTCCCTGCTGATTTCCTTGAAGAAACACTACTGAGGTATGTTATCTTGTATAACATCTCTGTTGTTCTGCAAGAGATGGAGAGGCCACCACCACAACAGTAACAGACAAAGTAATACTAGAGTAAGGAAACCAAGCAGGGAGATTTGGATTTCTTCACAATGACTGGAAAGTCATTGAAAACAGAACCTATGAAAAGTAATAGGATGTGCACATAGGTAGAAAAGCATGTCTTTCTGATTGTTGGGAAGAAACTAGGCCACAGTAAGAAAATAATAAAGATGTATTAAGAATCTATAGAAAGAGTTCCTGTGTTGTGTGATTGCTTTTTAAGGCATATACTCATGGAAGTAACTCTTTTTTTCTTATTTAAATTGATATTATTGAGCTATACATTTTTTATGCTGTCCTCCCTACCTCTCCCCTCCCTCTCAGTCCTCCACCATGGTCCCCAAGCTCCCAGTTTACCCAGGAGATCTTGTCTAGGGTCTCTGCGATTGTGATTTGCAGGCTGGTTTTCTTTGCTTTATATCTAAAAACCATTTGTGAGTTACTGTTAAAAGGGAAAGGTGCGTTAAGACACATTTTGTTGGCACAATGATGATCTGCTGATAAATTGAATTTTTAGAAAAAGAGATAGTTGACAGAAGATGCATTTTAGACTTCTTATTTGACCAGGTAAAGGATAATGGCACTTGTAGAAGAAATAAAAAAGAAAAGGGAGCAGTGTCTAATAATGATGAATGAAGTTTTGTATGTTTTAAGTTTGATGTGATTTTTGGAGCATTCATGAAAGAGATGTCATAGATAATCTTGAAGGATGTGTATTTAGTCTAATGGAGATATCTCAGCTAGAATAAGATATTCATGATCATTACTGTGCTGACAAGGGACAAAGTCACAGTGATGAACGGACCATATAAGTATAAACATAGATTAAACATAGATACAAGCTGTATTGTTTGTTGAATATCTCTCTCTTTCTCTCTCTCTCTCTGTCTCTGTCTGATGTGGGCAGATAATAGAGGAGAAAACTAAGTAAAGAGGGAATGGAAATAGTCAAATGTAAATGATAAAGATTACACATTATGAAATAGGAAAGGGCGGAAGTACTTTTCATGAAAGAAGGCTGAAGAAACTGGCAAGTCAAGGATAGAAATATGCCCATTGGTGAGAACACTATCAGTTCAGTAACAGGGTTACATGCACCCCGGGGGCATGATTTTCAGGAAAGAAATTGGAAACCCTGTTGATGTAGGATATCCTTCTGCATATGTGTTGCTTTATTGGTGAAGAATAAAGAAGCTTCTGACTATATCAGGGCAGAATAAGAATAAAGCCAAGTGTGAAATCAGAACAAAGATATGGGGAGATAATAGGCAGAGTCAGGGAGATGCCATGTAGTTGCCAAAGTAGACGGATTCCCGAGAACTTTTACCAGTATGCCACAGCCTCGTGGTGATACATAGATTGATAGAAATGCTTTAATATAAGATGTAAGAATTAGTTAATAAGAAGCCTGAGCTAATAACCCAAGCATTATTCCAATTAATATAGTTTCTGTGTTATTATTCAGATCTGAGCAGCCAGGAAATGAACAAGCATTCTCTGCTTACACTCTGTGTGTGAGAAACTTTATTTTAAATTATAGATCTGAAGAGAAGCAGAGAGATGGGAATATGATCCCTCGCTTTCTTTCTTTTTCTGTCCTCCCTTCATTCATTCCTCTGCACCTTCTATCTTACTTGTTTCTTTCCTTCCATGTAGGTCTTAAACTTTTAATCCCCCTGACTCACAAGTAGCTGTGATTATAAACATCTTTTAAAAGACTCTAAAGGATATTGTTTATAGAAATAAGAAAACTTAGATCAGAGAATGTTGAAATGGGGAAACAAAAAACAGAAGAAACGAAATCTTCAGTAAGATCAGCAATACTTAGATCCATGCTTGGCAATCTTTAGGTCAGCAATGACTTCCTGAGGACCCAACAGTTTCTTTAAGTAGGTCACCACAAACAAGTCATCTAATATATGAAGACTATAAATTCCCTCTGAGAAAAATAAAACGTTCTTCAGCATTTAAATACACTCTACATTTGTTTCTATTTATCCCTTCCAACATCTTTAGAGGAGAAATTTGTTCTTGTTTGCAAAGCTCTACATTCTGTGGTTGTCTATATTTAGGACAAGTTAGAAATATGCTTGGGAAAATCATGAACAATCTCAAGGGATTTTACAAAGTTACCCCAACCATTCCACTGGTGTCACTTTTACAAATAATAATGTGTTGTGCAATAAAAAGAAACCTAACCTAACCTAAATTTCCTTAATAAGCCGTGGAATTTTTTAGAATCAGTAACTACAGAGGACAGTGAGGCATGTGGTGGCTCCAGGGTTTAAACAGAGTAACAGAGTTTTCATCCTTCTTAGGAAACTTAGAAAGAATTGCTTCAGTTCTCATTGAGGCTCTCCTTTCTTATACAAGATGAATCCATAAGAATTTCTCTTTAAAACTCTGCAGAAGATTAAAGATAAGCAACAAAATGAAAGGAAATACTTGAACCTCCCCACAAACAAGTAATATTTCAATACAATATAGCAGAATTTTGTTGAATCTAACTAAAACAAAGCAAACCAATAGAAGAAAAAGGGAAATAAACATCAGAAAATACTGTCTCTTATTGGCAAACCAAAAAGGCTTTGTGTAAGACTTTGAGATTCATACCTGAAGGTACACAGGAGAGCAGGCAAGAAGACCACTACAAGTTTGAGGACACCTAAAGATACTTAGTGAGTTCCGATGGTACAGGGGAATCGGAGTCCCCTTTGGGGTTCTTAGTCTCATTAAAAAGGTAATTTAAATATGGACACAAATAGAATCACAAGGGCAATTTTCTCAGAGTTTAATAGAAAAACCTTAAGGCAGGAACCTTTAAACTTCGCCAGCTGCCCAGAGAAGGCAGGAGTGAATTAATTCTATCAATCAGAATTACTTTCAAACAAAACAACCTGAAGCTCCCAAATCAGGCAACTCCTGAGCTGTGTGTATCATTTTAAGAAGTAGCCATATGACATGGGGAAGGAGGCTTTAGAGAAAGTCGGAAGAAGCCCAAAATATTGGCAGGAGAAAGTCTTAAGTGTTGTGGAAAGTATGTTAGGAAAGGTATAAAGCAGAGAAGAAAAGTTATGCTTTTCTGAATAATTCAGAAATACAGGCAGACTTGGGACCCTATAAGGTCCATGGGTCTGTAATTTCAATACTAAAGGAGAGGATTCTGGGAAGGAAAAGTACATTATCTTATTAAAGACATAATTATTCTGCCCATCTATTTAGCATTACTTAAGGTAAGTCTACTTTACTAGACATGATCCCTTAGAGTGATTGAACCAGCCCAAGTAGAATGTTAGGTCTTCCCCAAGGCCAGTCCATAGATTCTATACTCTTGAGCGTGAATCTTTCTTCCTATACTAAGACACCCTAGGTCACAGATAGATAAATAAAACTCAAACAGCAACAGCAGCAAACAAAATGACCTCTGAAATTAAATCCCAATGAGAACCCATTCCTTGTGCACTCACATAGCCCAAATTTAAAGTAGCTTCCAAGGACTTGGTGATGGAGCAAGGAATCATTTCTTTATACTTGTGGAATTTTAGCATGTTAGTTACTCTGAGGAAGAACTTGGCATCTCCTAATCACATGGAAAATATAAACATATATACCTGGTCTTTGATGCCTAGGTATACACCCTACAAAGCTTTGCAGCTGGAAGTCATATTAAAAAACATATATCTAGTGCTGGATGACTCAGAATTCATCAATACCAGATAAGGAAAATAATAATAAATTGTGTTTCAGTTTCCACTTATGCAGGACAGAATCCCCAAGAAGAGAAAAATTAGTAAGCTGCAGAGATGCTGTTATGACATGGTTCTCAGGGGTAAGAGCTAACATTTAAAAAGCTGGCAAATAGGAACACATTATGTAAGATGCTCTTTATGTAATGCCTAAAACAGAGAGAACACAACCCAAATTATGTGAATATGTAAATATTAAAACCCTGAAGAATAATACAACTTTTAGGGACATGGTTATCCATGGAAGAGGCTAAAATGAGACTTCTATGGCATCGGAGAGTTTTTATTTATTAAGTTAAATTTTAGATATATAGGTACACAACTATTATTTTACTCCATTTAGTATATATCTTTAATGATTATGCCCGAATTGAAAGTCAAATAGACGAGGATAACCAGATCATTAATCGCCTATATTTCTGGGGTTAGGGAGTTGGTACATTGCTTTCCCTACAGCTTCCAAACATGAGGACTGATCTTTGGGTCCTCTAAGTCCACTTCAAAGCCAGCCTAGCATGGTTTTAGCCTATATTCCTGATACTTGGAAGACAGAGGCAGGACTCCTCTGGTCAAATTGAGAGTCAAGCGTGAAGCTATTGGTTTAGATTGAGAAACCCTTTTCCAATAACCGGGGAGCTGTCAATGAAAACCCGGAAAGTCAATGTCAAGCCTTCATATGCATGTGTACCTGCATACATAGGCATATGCTCACCACACATGTAAACACATACAAAAATAATAAAATTGTAAAAGACCTAAGTTGCTAATTATAGAGTGGAATAGATGATGAACCAATAAATATCACTCCCTTGTACTTGGTTATTAGAATTATAGAATATTATATGATCATTTGCAAAATACTTGATAATGTATTTCTACATCTATAAAAATGTTGCTAATTTGGGAGACCATAGTATTACTACTTAGTTATTAACATAAACATTATAAAAGTTAAATTCTTCACATTTTTTCAAATTTATTTTCTACCACACTAACACTCTGAAGTTATCATACTACACAACCCTTTTCTTTTATATTTATTTTCCTGCCTTCCAAAAACTTTCAACATCCAAAATACATCTTATGAAATGTCTTCAAAATAAAATATTCCTTGTCCTCCTAATTCATCTTTCTGCTTCTTCAGGACCCAAAACAAAGCATTCTAGTTTCAACCACATTCAGTCCACATGGTTAAACTACCTCACCATGTTTCTATATATCTGTGTTTGTCTATTACGGCACTAATAGATATCTATATGATTCCTATAAAACTTAAAGTTCCTGAAAATGTGTAGCATTTTAGTTATATCTCAACTTTTTACTAACAACAAACTATAGTGAAGACATTTATTTAAAAGAGAAGAGTATATGTCCACAGCAGTATGGTTTATCATAAAAATATCTAAATGTCCTAAAATTCAATTAATGAAAAATTCACCCATAAATTGTAATATATCCTCGTTTGAAGTAGTGCATGCATTTAAAATGCTGTTGTATAGCCAAGCATTTTGAAATAATTGCAGTTTTTCAATTAAAGTGTCTAATGATCATTTTTGAATAGATATATTAAAACGATACAAAAATACATAAACATCACTAGGAACTAAAAGACAAAAAAATCATAGAGATAGAAAAAATGGTTGATCATAGATTATTGAAAGATATTTATCATATTTATCAGATTTAACAGTTTTCTTTTCTAGAACTCAGTATTAAAAGCAGCATCTTCGGACAGGATTGACTTTTTCCAATTCACACAAAAGACAGTCCTATTCAGGAACATCCCTTCTCTCTTTCTCCGAGTATTGCTTACTAAACACACTGCAAGCTGAAAGAAGTGAACAGTAAGAAATAATTTTTAATTCCAACTACTTAAATAAGTCCTTTAAAAAAGCGTGCAGTTCTGGGCTGGAGAGATGGCTCAGTAGTTAAGAGCATTGCCTTCTCTTCCAAAGGTCCTGAGTTCAATTCCCGGCAACCACATGGTGGCTCACAACCATCTGTAATGAGATCTGGTGCCCTCTTCTGGCCTACAGGCGTACACACAGACAGAATATTGTATACATAATAAATAAATAAATAAATAAATAAATAAATAAAGCATGCAGTGATGAAGAGTAACCATGGGCCACCAACTAAAAAACGGGGTGTGTCAATGTCTCTATACAAACAAACAAACAACAAATAAAGTGTGTGTGCGCACACATGTGTGTGATATATGTGTTCACATGAATGTGAGTGTATGTACATGTTCATGTAGATGCTAGAGACCAATATTAATGTTATTCTTAGGACCCTTTCTTAGGATAAGGTTTCTCAACAAACAGAAACAAACTAATTCAACTAAATTGACTAACTGGCAATCCCCAGTAATCCTTGTGTCTGTCTCCCAAGACTAGCATTAAAAGTGCACACACACTCCAGAATTTCTACATGGGGCTAAGAATCTAAACTCATATCCTTGCATTTACATGTAAAACACTTATACTGGACCATCTCCCAAGCCCACCAAAACAACAAACTATTTTAAGAATTGCAAAATGACTGGGAATGATTCACACTGGTTAATTTATTACGACCAAGGCTATGTGTAATATAGGATTGCTTTTCAGGTAAGAACCTAAAACTGCAGGGTGAGCAGCATTATTTATCAACCGTGTCCATGTGACATATTTCGTTCATACCTTGGTGAACGACAATTACAGATTCCTGAACCTGTGCTAAGTCACATTATAATAGTGGACAGGGATGCTTAATGCTAAGGAATCCTTGAACAATATATGATTAGTGCCCAGTTATAGAAATTCCTTAGATACTCACTTTTATCCATTAATCATCATTTTCTAGAATTTCACACAAGTGTATTGTAGTTACATCATTTCTCCTCCATCTCTCCTCTACAAATACTTTGTCCCCTCACTACTTTCCCTTCTAAATTCATGTCCTTTTTTTCTCAAACACAAACACACACACACACACACACACACACACACACACACACACCACATCCTACTGGGTCCAACTATTATTTCTTATAGACACCTAAGTTTGAGTGACCAATCCAGGTGGTTTTCCCTGAAGAAACTTGGCTCTTTATCCCTCAAGATCCATTGAATGTTTATAGCTCCTCATCTAAGGATGAAGATTTATGAATGTTTTTTCCCATCCATCCTTGCATGTTGATTGATATGGTTTTGTGCAAGCCCTTGTGTAGGCAACCGTATGAGAGGATATGAATCAGGCATTGCAGTCTTGTACAGAAGACAGCCTTTTACAGTAGTGTTCATGGTTCTCTGGCTACTACCATCTTTCTCCCCCCAACCACACCCTCTATGTTTTCTGGCTTGGACGTAGAGGTCATGTTACAGAAGCCCCATTTGGGGCTGAGTACTTCAGTCTCTTCTCTGTGCTTTGACCAGTTCTAGTTCTCTGTAACAGCTTCAAAAAGCTTCCTTGCTAAGGAGTGCCCTTGTCCATGGGTATGAGGATAAGTATTTGGAAGGCAGTTGAACATTCCATTAATTGATTAAAGTGGGACTTGTAAGTTATCCTTTAGAATATATGACCTTTGTAGCCTCAGGTTCTTGGTTAGGTTCACAGTATCAGTCATGAGTCCTCCACTATTTGACAGAAAACTACTGGTTTTCTTTGAGATATTAATCCCATTAATGTACCATTGGGTGTATCTTTCTGGTCAAGTCATTACTGCAGTTTGCTGGGTTTGCAGATAAGTTGGGCTTTTGATAACATTTCTCCCATGAAGGCTTTCATAGAGGAAACTATGCAAGAGCTCTGGCCTTTAGGAAGGAAACTTCCTGGTCAGTAACAGCTTTATTTCTGCAAGTCCTATGACTAAAGTGGCTGAAGTCTTTAGCGTTGCTGAAGTCTCTAGCAATAATCTTGTCCTCAACTTCAGAGAGGCAGCAAAAAACAATTACAATAGTCTGTATTGTTTTGGAAGATTCTTGCCTTCCTTCTGACCAATAGCCTAGCAAAATTGGTTATCATAATGCTTTCATTTAATTTGTATTTTGTATTTCTAATTTAAACTAGCTTATTTATACATAAATTTTAGAAAGTATACCTACTAATGAGATACTATTTCATCCTTGAATATATGTCTATACTTTGTCATGTTCAAAGCAGGTAACTATATTTCTCATTTATTTCCTTTTTTCATTTATTTCTTTATAAAAATACTTAAAATACTTTTTTCTAGATTTTTTGCGATGTATAGTATTTAATCATTATGTAGATGTCAGCTAGCCAAACTTCTATCACCTATTTAAATTTAGCTTTGTATCTTTTCATTCTATTATTGTCCATAAATTCCATTGTATGGGTGGTCTTTGGCATAATTGGAGGCACGCCGCAGCTCTGGACGAGAGGTCATCCTCCTCCTTTGAACACATGGTGATGGAATCTGACTCTATCTTGAATGAACTGATGCGTGCTCCTATAGGTCACCCCCTACTAATGAGACAATGCCTCTTTCCTTATGTACTTCAATTACTGGATCCCTGTTCATGATGGCTTGGGCTCTTGACCTCTGGTCTCTCGAATTAAATCCATCTTGAACTCTTTAAGGAATTAATTTGCCTGGGGCATAGCTCCCTTTATCAACTTTTAGTTAGGTCTTTGCTCAGCATCTGTCAAAGCTGTAGACCCGCCCACTGTCATTTACAGTCTCTCACGGTCTGTCCCACATGACTCGCCCGCTTTTACTTCTCTTCACATTTCTTTCATTTCTTCAAGTTTCTCGAAGGTGTGTGCACACAGCCCTGCCTCTCACATGTATGCTTTTATCACCTATGTATTAGTAGTGCAGATCAACAAATAGTACATGATATTTATGATGTCATTTGTTGTGCTCGCTATGATTTCGTCATGTGCAGATTTTCACATTTCCAAAGGCGCCTGGTAACCATGACTTATTCAACTGACAATTCTGTCATGCTGAGTTGTCCTCTACTGTGGTGGGAATCAATGACCTTAGGAGTTATCTATGTTCTGTTTGTCTTGCCTACTCTTGCTTACATAGCCCAATAGCCATTTACAACTCTTACCAGGTCCTACTTGCCCCACTCTGAGTCCCATAGCTGCTTATCAAACATTATCCAGACCAGCAGAGAGAGCCCACCCAGTTCTGCATGTGCTGTTTGATCCATAAATCACTATCTTTGATTTGCAAAAGAAGGTGAAATGGTCATTTTTTCTGTAGCTCAGAAGAAAGATCATCCTAATTCTGACTATCCAGTTGCTTCTATCATTGAATACACTTGGCCCCAAATTGGAGAATATTTGATGAGGGAACCCACATCTCACTCTTTTGAAGACTCTTCCGAAGTGTCTGCTGCTCATTACCATTTTCTGTTGTGGTTGTTGGTGGTGGCCAATATTCCAAAGATCTAAAACCTGAAAAGCTATGCGCTAAGTTTGCTCCTCAAGGAAAGGACTAATTTTAAACAACTTAGTCACCAATCAATCCTAAGTAAATCAAGCAAAAGCAATATCTGACCCAATTTGTTTAGAAACCCACTCATTCAGCTTCACGACTTCTCTGTCATGCAGGGCAACTGTCAGCCTAGAGTCAAGAAAAAAAAGGCTCATTGAATTTTAATGTTGAACTAATGTTGCTTTCTCTATCTCCTACACTGGGGGAAGGAGAGTGACAGCAAGTCCAAGAAAGAAGTGAAAATTGGTCTTTCTTTCTCTCACTTTTCTTTAACCTTCACAAAGAGTTCAAATGTTCAGTGTGTCCTTTCTATGAACCTACTATTTACAGCAACCTCTTTTAACCTATATATAATGCATGAAGAAATCCAGGCAGAATAATATTGCATGTAGGCACTCATATGACTGATTGCGCTGAACTCTGAAAGCTTTCAGATGTCAGGATCACGATACTGCCAGGTCCCCAGCTAACTCCATCTGCCAAGGCAACTCTTGTCAAGCCCCAGAAAAATTATGCATAATTTTATAGGATGAGACTTCAAGTGTAGAATCTGTCTCGATCTGGAGGACTTATATGACTACCTCACTTCTCTGAATTATTTTTCATAATATAATATCTTCAATAGGGTTTCATTAATGCTTTCCACTGAATGGCAGAGTCTATAAATCTGTGTGATGATTTAAAGGCACCTATGACATGCGAACAGGAGGTAATACTGCAAATGAATACCGATTTTCTTTTCTCCTCTTTCATGATTATTATAATAGCTAGCTCTTTTTCTTGATCCCATCCCTCACATTGTACTCAGGGCGAAGGAAAGTGGGACAGGGAATACATAAAGATGGCAGATACTAGCTCTAAATCAGGGAGAGTTCTAGTTCTGTCTCAGGACTCAGGGCACCTGGACCTTCCTTTGTCATGTCATACACAGAGAGGTGAATGTCATCAGTGACAGTGACTCACTGACTTTTGTTCATTGACTAATTGAATTAATTTAAAACTTCTAATGTATTTCACTTTAGATCTGGAATGGCTAAACTTTCATAATTTATCATTAGTTTAGGCACAGGCAGTTTATTTCAAACTGAGGGTAATGGCACAAAGATAGAAGGAGAAGGGAGAGAAATTCAATAATATGGGAAGGTTGGCACTGTGGACAAATGAGGCTTGATCTAACACAAAAACCATTGAGTGGACAATGCAGAAGATATGTGACAAATGGTCTTTTAAAATGCTGGAGGCTGAGCCATTTATCCAGCAAATTCTGTCCCATGTCATTCAAGGTTGTGCTCCAAGACCATTGATTTTTCTCCGACTTCTGCTTTGCTCAGAATACACAACCCAGAGCTAATCTTGCTATGGACCTTTGGAAACAAAGTCTCTACACACAGAAATGTTATAGGGTAAAAATGGGCCTGACTCGAGCTAGAAATCAAGGGTTATCAGTAGGTACAGTGAAGTTAAGAATATGTATCCTATCCATATCCCTTCTAGGGTTGTTCAACTTGGTACTATGGTCATTTGAGACAGGTTTCTCTTCTCAGTGTCTATCCTGTATGTGGTAGGATGCTACAAAATATCCTTGGTTTATATTCACAAGATGAGTGTTTCTCAACCTTCCTAATGCTGTGAACCTTTCATACAATTCTTTATACTGTGGTGATCCTCAATCATAAAATTATTTCATTGCTATTTCATTACTGTAATTTAGCTACTGTTATGAATTGAAATATAACTGTATAATATGAAGAATATTTGATATCCTACCCCACGAGTTGAAAACCACTACACTAGATACCAATGCCATTTAACCAGTTGTAACAGCAAAATCTGTCACTAGATAATGTCAAACACACTGTGGAAGTAGAAAATGCATCTCATGTTCAACACTAACCTAAAATATTTCACTTAAGAGGATTTGATACATCACAATTCTTCTCATTATATATCAGACCACAGAAAAAACAGAGAAATCAGGTTTCAGGTAAATTCTTGTCACCAAGAAAAATTGATAAGGATACTTCTCCATTCTCTTCTCCCTTGATTCTACCCTTCCTCTGGCTAAACTCCCCCTCTCCTTCATCTCTCCCTCTCTCTCCCCTTCCTCCATCCTTCTCTCCCTCATTTCCTTCCTTCTTTCTTGCTGCTTTCTTCCTTCCATATGTTTATTATCTATGTATTTGAAAGCCCTAAGGATGTAAACTTTGAAATGACAAATGAAGAGTTCACTTTAAAATTTAAATGAAAAATGTTGATAACAGATGTGTTATTAGTCTTGTGTTGGTAATTCATTACATTTTTCAGGAGGTCTGAAGTAAAATGGGTATTCAAGAGTGACTAAAATCAAGATCCTTCCATTTTATGGAGGAAGACCATATAGTAATAATATGAAACTTATGAATCGCTTCCTTTATGTCGTGCACTTTTATGATTGCCTTACTATGCTGGTCATTTAGTTATTAACATAATACTATGAGTGCATATTGTTATGGATATTTCACAAAGAAACTGTAGCCTTGGAAAGTAGACTCAGTTGTCCAGTCTCTAGGAAAGGGTGGTGTTGGAGTTGGAGTCTTCATTACTATATTTAAAGCTGTAAGCTAAACAACTCTGCAAAACTAACACACAGCCATCACTATTTATCATTTCTGTAAGAAATATTTTATTCCTAAATATTTTGTTCTAAGTAAGCTAAAATCTTGTCATGTCAACATTTTACATATAAACTATTTTCTAGAAGGCTATGTCTAATTTTGGGGAATAATATTTAGTTTCAGCAAAAAGTATAAAAAGGTGGAAAGTGTAAAAATACTCATATTTATATTTTTTCAGGAAATAGCATGGTGGTCCAATATATCTGTAATTTTGGGTCACTTTGGGACACTGTCAAGAGGAAATGAAGGACTCTGTTGATGGTTAAGCTGGGATAGTGTGTAAACATTTTCTGTCTTCAGTGAATTGGGAACAGTGGAAAATGTCCTTATGACTGATATTTTTCAAAGTATATTTCATTCATTTTTAATTACAAAGTTCATCTATTTGGTCACAAAGAAAATGAAATCACAAAATGCTGATGAATGGGTGGAACTGGACAACATTATATTGATTGAGTTCACTAATAGCTGAAATACAAATATCACAGGATCTACCATATTTGTGGATCATTGCTCTGAATGCTTCAGTTTCAGTACATGGTAAAGCACAGAAGCATAAGCAGAGGCCATGGGAGAAGAAGTTGCTCATCTCACTTTGAAAATCTAAAAGCTCCAGTGAACCTGTGCATTATATACATAGGGTAAAATAACTAAAATTATCAAAAAGGAATTCATACCTAAACATTTATATAATCTTACACTTCATATTCTCTACTCCAAATCATTGACCTTCCTAATCTCATTTCCGAAGCTATTCCTTAGAAAGATTTTGTCTTGCTCAAACCATTCTTCCATTATAACTATTATTAGCTAAATCATATTTTGTCCGTTATCGCTCTCCATAACTTTTCTCTCTCTCTCTCTCTCTCTCTCTCTCTCTCTCTCTCTCTCTCTCTCTCTCTCTCTCTCTTTATCTATCTCTATCTCTGTTTCTTGTTTGTTTGCTTTTAGAGAGGGTTCCATTATGTAACAGTCTTAGCTGTCCTAGAACTAGCTCTGTAAACCACGCTGGCCTTGAACTCACAGAGATCCACCTGCCTCTCCCAAGTGCTGGTGTGTCCCTCCATACCTGGCCATGACTGTTCTCTTAGTTAACATCTTACTCTCATTTCTTTCTATAACGAGGTTAACTTGTGGAAGCCTATGCAGCTTTCGTCCACCCTCTACCCTAATCAAGTTTAGCAAGTCCATTGGCTTTGCACACTGGTTCTATCAAACTCTTCCTCTGAAGGAGAAGATCCATGCTTTCTAAATTCTTGCAGATCACCACGTGTGTAACCTGCACCATGACATGCATTCAATGTCATTAATAAATGATGTGTGGAAGCATTAGCAGAATGTTTTTTGCTACCTTTCCAGAAAATATATGCTACAGTCCCTGGTTCCTATGATCACTGTAACACCTTATCGCCACAAAAGACAGAGCGATGTAAAAATTAAACAGGTATTAAAAATAGAGACAGAATCTACTCAACACCAAAATATGTGGACAGACTCCACAGCTAAAACTAAATCAATAAGTAAAAAGTTGTTTGAGAGGATTCACAAAGAAGCCAGTCTTGCTGACACTTTTATTTGAGGCTAGTGATACCCATTTCTGACTTTCAAAACTATGAGATAATAAATCACGTTGTTTCAAGTGTGTTCAGATGCGCGAGAGCAGCAATAGGAAACCGATACCACCACGGAGGAGTGGTGCTTTGATATATCACCCTTCTCAGGACCTTGCATTTCATCTTCTGACAGTATTCTCCATGAGTGCACTGGACTTCCAACTGCTGAGGAATACACCCAACTTCGCCCACTCCCACCATTCAGTACTACTCAAAGTTTGGGGCATTGTGATTCCAACAAATAGAAAGAAGTCTTAGAAACTGAGAAAATAGCTGGATGGTGGTGTTGCATGCCCTTAATCCCATCACTTGGGAAGATCTCTTGGAGTTCGAGGCCAGCCTGGTCAACAAAGTGAATTCCAGAACAGCCAGGGCTACACAGAAAAACCTTGTCTTGAAAAGCAAATAAATAAATGATAAATAAATAAATAAATTTAAAAGCGAGAAAATAAAACATTGGAAAAAAGGAATGAGTAAATTTCATTCTTCCTTCCTTCTCTCTCTCTTTCTCTCTCTCTCTCTTTCTCTCTCTCTCTCTCTCTCTCTCTCTCTCTCTCTCTCTCTCTCTCTCTATTCCTCTGTCTCATTGCCTCTCTGCTTCTTTATTAGTCTAGGGATGAAGGTAAAGAAATTGAAAACCTAGAAATCTGAATAGACACCAATCAAAGTTAGACAGTGACGTGTGATGTATATAGAATGTATCTCAGAGGATATTAAAAATCTCTCCAGAAGGAAATGCATTCAAATATAGTACAGACAAATGAAATGTAATTTTTAAAAAATGTTCAAACACTGTGTACATAAATAACTTTACATGGGATATAGTTGGCATTGGTAAAGCCCTGTATTTAATACTCAGAAAATTCAAGGGGCCCACATAAAGACAGGGGAGGGAGACAAACGATAGAAAGGCAAAACCGAGTACTAACATTTGACTAGCTGTATGGATATAGTCACTACTAAAAATATAAATTAGCAAAGTACATTTTAAATATGACGTGTACAACTTTATTCTATTTACAAGCAAAATTGTTTCAAATAAAAACTATAGTGAGGCTAAATGTAAGAATGTGGAAACATACACACACACAATGCAGTTAATTGACTACCTTAATATATGATAAAATAGACTTCTGAGACCAGTAAGTTACTGATATAAAAAATGGTGGAGACTTAGATACTTTTATGTCAGTGACTAACAAAACAGTTAGAAATACTCAATACCACCAACCAATAGGATTTAATCAGCATTTAGACAGTGTCCTAGTCAACAACAGACCACCTAAAATTCTTTCCAGTTATGCTCAGAAAACATACCTGTGGCCAGAAATCAAACCTCAATAATAGAATATAATTAAGATCATTCAGTACACTCCTTGATAACATTGGAATCAACCAAAAAATAGAGGCAAAGTGATGATATATCTTTAAGATCTCATGGTGTAGGATTTCAAGAATAACTCAAAGTATATTGAACTAAATTTAAGTAAAAGTTTACCATAAATTTGGGGGTACAGTAAGGCTAATTGAGGTTGGAAATATGAGTACTACACACATCTGTTGTGAAATAGAATGTGTCAACACTAGAACCTAGTGATGGAAAATTGAGGTAGAATAATGAATAGGGGAAAATAAATTGAAAGAAAGACAAGTTCATAAATTTTCAGGCAGGAAAAAAAGAAAGAAATTAATGAAACCAAGAGCCTTTTGCCTGAAATGAACTCTGAAATCACCATATCTACAGTCACAAGGAGAAAGGGACACTTCGCTAAAAATCATCAGTAAGACAGGGGACATCACTACAGACCCAGCTGTGGTTGTTGAATGAAAGATGCTCCTTCTTCATATAGATGTAGGTATTGAAACACTTGATCACCAATTTGTGCCACTGTTTGGAAAACTGATGAAGATGTAAAGTATTGCGGGAGGAAGTACATGCTTGGGGTAGGCTTTGAGAATTTAAAACCTTATCTACCATCCAGGTCATACTGTCTGTTTAGGTTGCTGTTAAACTTGTGCTCTCTCTCATACCTGCTCTTGGTATCATGCCTATTGCTTGATGGAGTCCTATCCCTCTGGAAACACAAGCCAAAAAGTCACTGTTCTTGGTCAGGGTTTTTATCAAAGCAACAGAAAAGTAAGATATTAAGAAATGGCCAGAAGATAATAAAGAAATTTTATGAGAATAGGAATCTTTTGGTAACTTCCTCAGTTTTATCATCCCTGCAAAAATAATCCTTAGACCCATTACTATAGTTGGTAGTGAAATAATGAAACGACACTATGCAAAATAAGGAAGAAAGAAATTAGTAATTCCTAACACTACTTCTCTTGATCTTAGTGTTAACACTAGTCAGTGCAATGAGACTGGGAAACACGGGGGAGGGGGGAATGAGGAGGGGAGTTGAAAGAAAAACTATTTTCTATTTCCAAAATGATAAGTTTCTCTATTTGCAACAGCCCAGATAGCTATAAAAAAATAAGGAGCTTAACCAAAATCTCAAGACGCCAGTTAATAATATAAAAATCTATTGTGTTTCTATAAATACTCATTTTTGCAATAAAAATATAATCCCATGTATCATTCCAATAACAAAATGCTTAAATGCAACAAATGTAAATATGCTGCCTTGCTTCCATATTAGAAAAATGAATGCAATAAAAACACCAAAGTTGATAAGATTAAACATAATTTCTACAAGATTTCCAGGAAGATATCTTTCGTGTGTGTGTGTGTGTGTGTGTGTGTGTGTGAGAGAGAGAGAGAGAGAGAGAGAGAGAGACAGAGAGAGAGAGAGAGAGAGAGAGAGAGAGAGAGAGAGAATGGGCACTGTACGGGGTGGGTAACATATGACAATGGATAAAAGTGAAGGTCAGAGGAAAATTTGAGGGAGAGTCAGTTCAATTCTCTGCTTTTGTGTGGGTCCTAGGAATTGAACTCAGGATGTGAGGTTTGACAACAAAAACCCTTACCTACTAAGACATCTTATTGCCCATCAGTAAAATGTGGATAACTGCAAATATAATATACAGGATCAGAAACTATAACCACTAAAATAATTCTGAAAACAGAAAATAAAATGAGTCATCAATTATTTTAAATATATGACTTTTTTAAAATCATAAACATTTAATATGAACGATGTCTACAATCATCTACACATGACATAAATGTCCATGTGTCAAGGTTCAGCTTGGAAAGAAACCACGTTAAACCCACTCCTGTGGACAAAGGAAAGACTAAGGTTCTTACTGGATATTGGCAGTTGCTTTTCTTTCTTTTTCTTTAAATTGTTTTTATTGAACTACATATTTTTCCACATTGCCATCCCTTCCTTTCTCCTCCCCTTCTATCCTCTCCCATGATGCCCATGCTTCCAATTTACTCGGGAGATCTTGTCTTTTTCTACTTACCATGTAGATTAGTTCCATGTATGTATCTCTTAGGGTCATCTTTCTTGTCAAGGTTCTTTGGGATTGTGAATTATAGGGTGTTTTTTTCTTTGCTCTATGTTTAAAAGCCACTTGTGAGTGAGTACATAAGATATTTGTCTTTCTGGGTCTGTGTTACCTTACTCAATATGATATTTTCTAGACCTACCCATTTGCCAGAAAGTTTTAAAATGTCACTATTTTTCCACACTGTGTAGTACTCCATGGTGTAAATCTACTACATCTTCTTCTTTTTTTATGTGAAGATTTTATTTATAAAGCTTTTTCTTGTTGTACAGAAAGTAAAAATGTTGTTACAATCGCAGTGTAATGGACAGCCAGGACAGTCAGCTCACCAATCACAGCTTTCACGACACAGTAAGAGTCTTACAAGAAAACCTAACAACGTTTGCAATTTTGTTGGGACAGAAGTCCACAGGCTTGGTGGTGGATTACCAAAGGGATCCACCCTTTGGTGGATCCCTACTAAACGGAGGAAGGCAGAATGTCTTGGAAACTATTCTTTGGCTCTTTGGGTGGGGTGTCCTGGGGTCATATCACAGTTACCTTTTTAAACAGCTACGAAATCCATGAGCAGTCCACCCAATACTCAACAGTTCTTGTTCTTGCAGATTGTTTCAGGTCTCAATCATCTCCTTCATTATCTGTTTTCCTCTTTCTCTTTTCACCTTTCCCACTTTCTTCCTCCTCTTCTTCCTCCTCTTCATCCTCCTCTTCATCCTCGTGAATGAATCATCCTTTTCATCATCTTCATCAACTTCACCATGATGTCCAAATTCTTCTTCCTCCCCACTGACTTCATCATCTTCTCCTTCTACATCCTCATCTTCATCTTCATTCTCTTCTTCATCCTCCTCCTCCTCTTCACCATACTCATCTTCCTCTTCCTCGTCCTCTTTATCTTCTCCTTCTTCATCCTCTTCTTCTTTGTCCACACCATCCACTTCTGCATCTGAGTCGGGGAGTTTCTTCTACACTATCCACCTCCACATCGGAGTCAGGTGCTTCCTGGTCCTCTCGGTCATAGCATAGCGGTGCAGATAGGACAGCTGCGGCAGGAGCTTGAAGACACTCAATCTCAGTAATCTCAGTAATCGTTCAGGTTAGTGACCTCACAGCCAAAGAGATCCAGGCTTTTCAGACAATCCAATTTTTTCAAAGGTTCCAAGGCGCTGATATCTTTCAGCTTATTTCCACTTAGGTTCAGATGTGTGAGGGTTGGAAGTTTTTCTGCTAGTCTGTCCAGACCACCAAAGATTCTATTATCGCTGAGCTCAAGCGTTTTCAATTTTGGTAACTTGGGGAGCTATGAAACTGAAAACAAGCCTACACTTATTAAACTGAGGAACTCTAGGCTCACAAATTCATCCGTTAACCCCTCGATTTGCAATTGTTCAAGACAAGTTCTCGAACTGCTGCCGGGGTCCGGGTCCTCAGCTCCAGGTGGGTCCTCTTCTTCATGTCCATGTTTCCCTCGTCCCCCCTCTTCAAACTTAACTTTCCGCCGCAGGGGCAGAGTGGGGAGAGGCAACCCGGCCTGCTCAGTGAGGGCCATCAGAAAGAGGCAGCTGGCGGAGGCGGCATGGTCCCAAGCAGCATTAGGCATGCGGGCCTGCGGGCAGGCAGAGCCCCCAGAACCCCTACTACATCTTCTTTATCCATTTTTCAGCCAAAGGGCATTTAGGTTGTTTCCAGGTTTTAGATATGACAAACGATGTTGCTATGAACATAGATGAACACCTATCCTTGTGACACGATTAAGTATCCTTTGGATATATACCCAAAAGTGGTATTGCTGGCTCTTAAGGTAGGTTGTTTCCTAATTTCCTGAGAAATTGCTGTACTGTTATCCAAAGCTGCTGTACCAGTTTGCACTCCCACCAGCAATGCAGGAGTGTTCCCTTTAACCCCATCCTCTCCAGCATAAGTTGTCATCAGTGTTTTTGATCTTAGCCATTCTTACAGGTGTAAGATAAAATCCCAGAGTTACTTTGATTTGCATTTCTCTGATGGCTAAGGATGTTGAGCATTTTCTTAGTGTCTTTCAGCCATTTTAGATTCCTCTGTTGAGAGTTCTCTCTTTAGGTCTGTACCCCAATTTTTATTGGATTATTTGTTTTGTTGATGACCAATTTCTTGAGTTCTTTATATATTTTGGATATCAGCCCTCTGTCCAATGTGGCAATGGTGAAGATCTTTTCCCATTCTGTAGGCTGCTGTTTTGTATTGTTGACCACGTCCTTTGCTTTATAGAAGCTTCTCAGTTTCAGGAGGTCCCCGTTTATTAAGTGGTTCTCTCAGTGTCTGTTTTTCCGGGTTATATCTAGGAATTGGTCACCTCTGTCAATGAGTTCCAGTGTACTTCCCACTTTCACATCTATGAGGTTCAGTAAGATTGGATTTATGTTGAGGTCTTTGGTCTATTTGGATTTGAGTTTTGTACATGGTGATAGATATGGGTCTATTTTCATTCTTCTACATGTTGATATCCAGTTATGCAAGCACCATTTGTTGAATATACTTTCCTTTTTCCATTTAATTTTTTTAGCTTATTGGCAAAAAAGAGGTGTTTGTATGTGTGTGGATTGATATCAGAGTCTTCAATTCAGTCTGTTGGTCCTCCTGTCTGTTTTTAGGCCAATACCAGGCTGTTTTCAGTACTGTAGTAGAGTTTGAAGTCAGGGGTTATGATGCCTATAGAAGTTCCTTTATTTTACAGGATTATTTTTGGCTATCCTGGGTTTTTTGCTTTTCCATATGAAGTTGAGTATTATTCTTTCAAGGTCTGTGAAGAATTTTGCTGGGATTTTGGTGGGCATTGCATTGAATCTGCAGACTGCTTTTGGTAAGATTTCCATTTTTACTATGTTAATTCTACCTATTCAAGAGCATGGCAAATATTTCCATTTTCTGGTGTCTTCTTCAATTTATTTATTCAAAGATTTAAAGTTTAAATATGTCTTCCACTTATTTGGTTAGAGTTATTTCAAGATACTTTATGATATTTGTGGCTATTGCGGATGGTGTTGTTTCTCTGATTTCTTTCTCAGAACATTTATCATCTGTGTAAAGGAGGGTTACTGATTTTTTTCTGAGTTAATCTTGTATTCTGGTACATTACTGAAGGTGTTTATACATTGCACAAGTTTCTTTGTAGAATTTTGGGGGTCACTTATGTAAACTATCATATCATCACTTAATAGTGAGAGTTTGACTTCAGAATATATGACTTTTTAATCTCTTGCCACAATTGTTTTATGTCCAAAATAGCATGCTTAAATAGACCATATATATAAAATCTGACTTTTTTTAATAGTGGCTTTTATTTTTCCAAAAAGGAATCCCTAAACTGTTTTCATTTCAGAAATTTTATATTATTAGCTAAAATTTACAGGAATCATTATCTAATGTCACATAGAAATTCAAATCTAAATTAATAAACTCAAGATGCTTTTATTTAAGCTTAAGTTTTAGAAAATCTCTTCTACAACATATAATTCTGCTGATGAATGTTTTCAAAGGAATAACTGAGATATATAAGCAGGAGTTTTATGCAATTTTTGAATTATAAAAGGCATTATAAAAAAATAAGAGGCCAAGGATATTTGTTTGAGCTAACACTAGCTCATTGCTTCTGCTGTTTCAAGTATTTTTCATGTTTTACATGTATTGAACTGTTCATGGTTAGAACAATCTCAATTACTATAGCACAATAATAATTTTGACATGTGATATGCCAAGGCCTCTCATTTTAATCTTTAGAAATGTCTGCTAAATTTCACCTGTGTTATTCCATACTATTAGGTTAATTTTAATAATTCAGACATAATTCCTTGGCATTTTGTTTTTTATTGAACTGGATTCTTAATTACTTGAGAGACAGAACTATGCAATTTTTTTTTATCTTTTGTCTGTTATCTATTACCATGGGATAGTTCAGACTTCTATTGACATTGCTTTAATGCACTGACAATATGCCCTTCTATAGATAAGTTAAAACTAGCAGTGATTATGTTTTCTTCCAAACGTATTTCTCGCCTGACCCCTTGTCTGTATTTTAGCTTAAAATTATTATTTTTTTGAAAATATTTATTTGTTATGTATACAATATTCTGTCTGTGTTTATGTCTGCAGGCCAGAAGAGGGCACTAGACCTCATTACAGATGGTTGTGAGCCACCATGTTGTTGCCGGGAATTGATCTCAGGACCCTTAGAAGAGCAGGCAATGCTCTTAACCACTGAGCCATCTCTCCAGCCCCAGCTTAAAATTATTTTGTGCATTCTATTGGTTATCTAAATGTTGGTTTTGTTTTGGCTATCTTGGTAAAATGTAGACAAATTTTCTAACTTTATTGCATGTCTTTTCAATTTACTAATTTATCAGTTAATGAATTAATTTGTAGATGCATTTTGTTTGACAAACCTGGATTGGTTTGTCAACATTAACTAGAAATGTGGCAAATGTGCACTCTGGGCACTGTCAAGTGAAATTGCCTTAAATATTTATCCATTAAGATTTATTTTCTTATGGATTTAAGTGTACCATTCACTACATTGAAGTAGATATTTTATTATTTTTAATTTTACTAATATTTTTCCATCATTAATAGATATTTAATTATATTTAATGTTGTTCCCCAAACTGTTACTCCCAAAGTTTTGTACATCAGTATTATGAATTATTTAATCAAACTTTATATAAAAGGGAGGTACCTGGCACAAAGAGCCTATTCATGCTCTTGCAGATGGTCCCACTCCCATGAATATCCTGGCCGCACATAAAGAACTCAGTGGGTGAGAGAGAGAGAGAGACAGAGACACACACAGAGAGAATGTAATATTAGGAGAACTGGGGGGCAATGTAAAGAACTGAAGGGGATATAATGGGGGTTAGTTCCAAACACCATGTGACGTGCATTTGGGATAATTAAAATATTTAATTAAAAACAAAAGAAAAACTAACCAGACAACGGATCTAAACTGCAGGTTATGGAGAGAAGATTCAGCTGTTAAGAGGATGTTTTCTTCCTGAAGAAGACTCGGATTGGGTTCCAAGCACCCACAGGACCATTCACGACCATTTGTATTTCTAGATGTAGGGGACTCAATAACCTCTTTTGGCCTCCATAGACCCCAGACATACCCATGGTGTACTTGCATACATGCAGCCAAATACCCATGCATATAAAACAATAAATAAATAAATCTTTTAAAAGCTAAAATCCCAGTTGTCTAACTATAAACTACCAATATTGTATTATGGAGAGAAGCTAATGTGGTCATGACATATTGCTCCACTTTATTCACTGTAGGTTCTCTGAATCCACACCTTAGTTAATGTATCTGCTTTAGTAGTCATGAGCAGCACTGGTCAACAGAGTTCTGGACCTCATATTTTATTTGGTTTTGGCATCCAGGATGTGTGAACTTTGGAGACTGCACTGTAGAGTGTTTCCACTCTTCCATTCCTCTATTCACTGCGTAGCATTTGATTTACTTGTTCTTTCATTGCTTAATGGAATATGCCATCAAACATCTTGTCTGATGCTCTCTCTAGGGGAAGAATTTTGAGAAAACACTGATCATTTTTTAATAGTTTTAGAATTGTTCAGTTTTCTATTCTACAGTGAGACATATTTGACAAAATATGATTTTCTTACAAATGTGCTCAAAATTGTTAAATATTACACATTTACTCATACAAAATTATTGACCATATGCCTTTGTTATCCTTTTAATGTCTCATCTCACTGTGGTAATGTCTTCTTACTCATTGTTAATATTGAATTTTTGATTCTTTAGAGATATCTTTTAAAATGAGGACTTCTAAGTCTTTTTGTTTTTTCTTCTTCAGGGTTTTATTCATTGTCATCCCCCATATACATGATAGTCCCAGTAGAAGACCCCTCCCTCCTGCTGGTGAGAAAATGGGGAAGGATAAATTCCTCAACAGCTGAATGACATCTCTGAAATAATTTGACCTCTTCAACTTACCACTTTTTAATTTTCTTTCATTTTATTTTTTTTGAGAAAAGCATCTATGGGGACTGCATTTATATCGTTATAACACTTCCCTCTGCTGCGCTATCCTTCCTAGGCCCCCATTCCTTCTCAAATTCTTTACCACATGCATACATACATACACATATATGTGTATATGTAATCTTAATGTCATCAGTGTTCTTATTAGGTGGTTGTATTTAAGGTTGACCACTTGAAGTTAGATAGCTTGTGTAAGAGTTGAACTTAGAACCGACTCTCCCTCTCTCAGCAGGCATTGGTTGCCTGTAACTCTTCATCTAGTACTGAAACCTATAAAAAATTTCCCCCATCCACATCAGTATTCGAATTGCTTTGGTCATGGTAAAGGCATAGACAACCACAATTTTGAAATCTTATGGGTGCATAATCCCTGCCATGTCTAGAAGACATTATCTCTGTGGGCATCCTGGTCCTCAGCTTTTTCAGTCTTTCTGCCCTGTCTTCTGCTCCATCCCTGAGGCATGTGTTTAGATGGTTGTATTTAAGTGAGGGATGGGCTCCCTACTGTCATTTATTCTATGCATTTATCCAATTGTTGATCTGTGTATTACCTTCTCAATATTCAGGCTTGAATATATAACTAGGAATAATCACAGAAGCCAGAATATAGAAAGGGATCATTGTGGAAGGGAGAAGGAAGATGATCTAAAGAGAGAGATAGAGTTGTAGGATATAAACACTATGAAAGAGGAAGGAAAACCCAGTGTGTAAGACTTAGCTTGTGAACAAGAAGGAAGAAAGCACACAGAGTGAGGAAAAAAGGATAACATTAAGAGTGCTTGGAAATGTTTGTCCTTAGAACACTGCAGTGTATCTGTCATCCAATATATTTATGTTATATACCCCTTTTTATTTTATTTTAATTACTTCTTTTAAATTTTGAGAATATAAAATAATCTGAAATTGAATATTTAGGCGATTCACTTTCAGATTTCTTTTTCTTGTTCTTCAATATTTAAATATACCAACTTATGCTGAAGTATCCTTGCATGCCTTCCATAATTGCAGTACGTATCCTATGAGTTATTTTAGTTTTAAGCTTAGTTTAATAGTCGTTATGATGTCTTTAATTATATACTACTTAAAATGAAAATTTTAGTGTCTTAAAATAAGAATATGTCTAGGAATAATTTATTAATAACCTAATTTATATCTGTTAGAATTACTATATACCAAGTGATTGTTCAAATGAAAATGGCTCCCATAGGCTCATAGGTTTAAACAATTGGTTACCAGTTAGTGAAAAGTGTTTTGGAATGCTTAGTGTATATGAACTTGTTGGAAGAGGTATGTTACTGGGAGTGGCTTTAAGATTTCAAAAGATCATACCAGGTCCAGTTGTTGTCTCTCTGCCTGCTGCCCCATGATCATGATGTAAAACTTCTTGGCTACTGTTCCAGCACAAAGCCTGTCTGCTGACCTGCAAGTCCCCTGCACCCAAAACTCATGGACTCTACTATCCTCTGAACAATGAGCCTCAAATTAACTAGTTCCTTTGTAAGAGTTGCCTTGGTCACTGTGTCTGTATAGTAGTAGAACAGTAAGTCATATCACACGTATGAAACTAGCATCAATATAGTTCAAATTATTATCGGATACATGTAATAAATTTTGCTGCTTAATTCTTCTATATAAATTTATTTATTTTGCTTTTAAATTAATATGGTAAAAGGAATATATTTAGCTCAATATGACTATTTATATAATTTGGATAAGTACTACATCATACAAATTTAAATTGTTAAATATTTCTTTCAATATCTGGAGAGTAGGCCTTAAGTTTTTCACATGCTATTTTACTTTAATACCACTTAGACATATTTCTCACTATTGACATATAGTTTTTCTGTTTTCCTTTAAATCTCCCATACTGATTTTTGTACTGTAATTTCAAATGTTTAATTTTATTTTTCAAAGTATTTCTCTCTCTCTTATCTATAGATAGATAAATGATATATTTATCACAGTTGGATGTCATGCTTTCTTTCTGCAGTGTTTCTCTTATTCTTTGTTGACTTTTTGTTGCAAAAGGAGCTGTGGGTTGCGTTCCCACCTGGATCCCGGCTAGCTTACCCCCAAAATAACTACACAGAAACTGTATTCTTTTAAACATTGCCTGATCCATTAGTTTCAGCCTCTTATTGGCTAATTCTCACATCTTGCTTTAACCCATATTTAGTAATCTGTGTAGCACCACGAGGTGGTGTCTTACCAGGAAAGATCCTAACCTGTGTCTGTCTCGGAGAGGAGAGTCATGGCAATTGCCTCACTGCCTTCCTCCTCCCAGCATTCTGTTCTGTTTACTCCGCCTACCTATGTTCTAACCTATCAGGCCAGGCAGTTGTCTTTATTAATTAACCAATGAAAGCAACAGATAGATAGAAGACTCTCCTATATCATTTCCCCTTTTTCTGTTTAAATAAAAAGAAAGGCTTTAAATTTAACATAGTAAAATTACATATAACAAAACAGTTATCAAGCAATAATTACAGTTACAATATCTATATCTATTTTATCTTTTATCATAACTAAGGAAAACTATAACTATCCATTATTCAACTCCATCAAAGACTCCAGAAGAATATAATATTACCTAAGTAAGCAAGAAGTAAACAACTTCCAAAACTCTAGGAATGACAGAGACATCCCGCTGCCTGTACAGTCACCCAATATTCCTTTGTACCGTTGGGGCATCAATCTTCAGCCTTCAGACCCATAGTATCCAGCAAACTTTTCCATGAAACAGGAAATTTCAAAGACAGTTCAGTCACTATCTATTGTGTCCTACAGAATGTCTTGCAGACTCTTTCATGAATCAGAAACCCCAAAGAATCATCTCACCTTTAGGCAAGTTTAGCAGTCCTCTCTCTGTGGGTTCCTTGTGTCCAGTTTATGCAACAGTCCAGGCAAGAGCTGTTTCTTGCCCAAATGGCTAACCAACTCCATAAGGAGCCTCTTCAATGCCCATCTTTCTCTTGAAGTAAATTGGTGCTGTCAGAAGCAGATATGTCTCATTGTCATGAAAAGCCCTAAGTTATTAAAATATTTAAAATGCCATATTCTGTAGTCTTTGAAAAATATGAAGAATGCCTATCAAAAATATAACTATGCACATCTAGAAAATCTAACTAACATAACTACAAGTTTGACTACTCTCGATGATTATTATAACAACCTGTATTTCTAATTATACATTACATTTTTAAATAAACTACACAATCACAGTACCTTAATCAAGATAAGAAATACATGTATGTATAACAAAATTGACATTAAAGTCCATACCAATGCAAATTATTCATATCTATATCATATCCCCCTTTAAATGTAAAAGAACATTTATAAACAATGTTTGGGAACATGGGCACAGTTTTTTCTCTCCAAACTGCTTCCTGCTGTATGGGGGTATTGTTAATCAGGTCTTTGATGGTAAAACCTGTGTGCTAGGTTCATCTCAGTTGGCAGTTGAAGGAAGCGATATTTTGAGGGTGTTCACAGCAACTTTTCAGGAGGGCGTGGTCTATCATATCATATTGGGATAGAAGCAATCCACAGAGTCCCATCCTATGTGAAAACAAAAGAAGAATCTCCTTTCCAAAGCATTATAACTTTAGATCCAAATTTTGAAGTCATAATACCCTTATATCCATTCTGGTTTAGCTTGGCAGCCCAGATAATGAAATGTCTCTTCGTACTTAGCTCCTTCACAGTCAAAAATTGTAAAGAAAACACAATGTACATAATTCAGACTCTCTGTGAATTTTCCATTTTTTACGTGGCTTATTTTTCTTTCTTTATTATTTATTTCTTTTAATCTATAACTATTTGTACTCTGTCTCTTTAAAGACTTTACCTTTTTTTAAAAAAAAAAGGATTAACTTTATTCTCTATATTCTTTTTCTTCTCTCTCCCAAAATGGTGGAGGCTCTCGTGCCTCTGAGTCTTGCACGTTGCACTGCTAGCATGGCGGAGGCACTTGTGTCTCTGAGCCGCAGCATGCAATGACCCCCTCTTAGGCACACAGTGAGTCTAGTTATCATCAAACAAATTGTAGCACTTTACTCCAAATGTTACTTTCAAAAGTTCTGTCTCCCGCAGGAGCAAGACAGAGATTGCTATGGTGGCACAGCCCAGAAACTGGAATTTCAGAACCGCCACTTTCTAGTAGACTTGTTCCCGCTGCCTACTCAGGCAGGAAGAGCCGAGCCACAGGAATGGTCTCAGCTACTTTGTTCCTGATCCTGAGTGGGCACACAAACGTCTGGACCCAGAAATGCTCCATAACCAGAGTTTGCACCCACAGCAGGACCCAGGAAGCAGCATTTTAAAACGGCGCAGGATTTTCCTGCTGAGGCTGCTGAGTCAGGAAAATTTCTCTGCAGCACACCCTAGCAAATAGCAAAAAGCTGTGTTAAAATCTATATTTGTGCCTAAAATTCCTTTTTAAGCCCTCTTAGGTTTTACGTGGAGTTAGTTACCACGTTGGAGCATCACTCTGTTGCAAAAGGAGCTGCGGGTTGCGTTCCCACCTGGATCTCGGCTAGCTTACCCCCGAAATAATTACACAGAAACTGTACTCTTTTAAACACTGCATGGCCCATTAGTTTCAGTCTCTTATTGGCTAATTCTCACATCTTGCTTTAACCCATATTAAGTAATCTGTGTAGCACCACTAGGTGGTGTCTTACCAGGAAAGATCCTAACCTGTGTTTGTCTCGGAGAGGAGAGTCATGGCAACTGCCTCACTGCCTTCTTCCTTCCAGCTTTCTGTTCTGTTTACTCCCCCTACCTAAGTTCTGACCTATCAGGCCAGGCAGTTTACTTTATTAATTAACCAATGAAAGCAACAGATAGATAGAAGACTCTCCTACATCAACTTTTTCTTCCTCATTGCATTTTCTTCATAAGAGTTTCATATTTATTTTAAAGTTTACCTAATAAGGAATTTCATTCTGACTGTTTATGAATAGAAAATATTAAACCCTATGTGGTGGTTTAAAAAAAATGACTCCCCATAGAGAGTGGCACCTTTAGAAGATGTAGCTTTGTTGGAGCAGGTATGGCTTTCTGGAGGAAGTATGTCACTGTAGGGGTGGGCTTTGAGGTATTCTATGTTCAAGCTCTGCCTAGTGATACAATTCACTTCCTGTTCTCAAGATGTAGAGCTCTCAGCTCCTTCTCCAGCCCCATGCCTATTTGCATGCCATTGTGTTTCCCTCCGTGATGATAGTAGATTACATCTCTGAATTTGTAAACCACACAAACAAAAGGTTTTCCTTTATAAAGGTTGCTGTAGGCATAGTGTCTCTTCACTGTGATTGATTCCTAAGACTCCCTTTCCTGATTCCCATCTCAAACCTCAAGTACATTTGTACAATTAATAAAAATCACCTATTTCTCAACTTCTCTGTCAGTTTCACTATCTTGAAAAACAACATTCTTTTTTTATAGAATTTTTTTTTCTAAAGTGCATTTACATTCATTCCCATTTTGGCTTTGTTCTTTTTGTTTGGTTTTTCTCCAGGTACAATGATCCTGTACTTTAGATCCCTCACCTATCTTTGTGAGAATTTTCTTTAATGTAGGCACTGAGTGTACATAGATAGTCAGGGAAGTAAAGGATAATTTATTCTTTTGAATACAAAAGAAACCTGCTTTTAAGACTCCTACATCCTGGCATCACTGAGGATCTTGTTCCTTTTGGTTTTGTTAGTTTTACGTTGTTTTGTTTTTGAGACATGTCTTAAAGGCGTCCTCATCAATATTTACCAGTGCTGCAGCCGTCTCCACTCTTTCAGATGTTGCTAGCCTTCCCTGTTCAATGCCTTCAATTGTACAGCTACAGCCTGGGATACTTATCTACTCACAGCTGAAGAACACCTGAGCAAGAACAGTAGCAATGAAGAGGAAAACAGGCATCCGCTTGTGGTTTTTCTGTGAATACACCCTTCATCTCCTTTGGCAAAGCTGAAGAGGTTTCATGAGCTTGCATCCCATCAAACTGAATGAGTTCTGATTTGCTATGGCTTTGACACACTTAGTCTTACCAGGTGTGTTTGTTAGGCCAATTCTTCTCATTAATTACACCTGTGGATAGCCAGGAATACCCCATTGTGGTTTAAATGTACACTTTCTCTAAAGGTCAATGCTGTTCAACTTCACATCTTAGGCTTGTATGCCATCTATGCATCTGCAATGTGTTGTTTGTTTTTTTCTTTTTCAAAAAAAATTATTGGGTACTTTTGTTTTCTGGTGACTAGGGTCTGAAATGTTTTGATTTCCTAAGTGCAAACCTTTGTAAGACACATATTTTAAAACATTTCTTCACATTTGTGTTTTACCCTTTGAATTTCGAAGTAGTATTTTTTTTTAAGAAATTAACAGATTTTAACCTGATGAAACCAATTCCCACACTTTTCTTTGAGGAATATTCCATCAGTACTATATTTAAGAATACTTTGCCTAAGTCAAGGTCACAAAATTCTACTCCTTTATTTTATTCTAGAAATCTAATAAAATTCATCTATGTAATGCAATATATATACACATATGTGTATAATTATATGTGTAATATAATATATACTGTGTATATTGCATTATTATATATTATACACATATATGTAATATATGTGCTTATATATAATGGATGAGTCCTGTGTGCACTGTAGTTTATCACCAGAAAAAATTAGACTATAACATAAAAAGTTAATTTAGATAAAGCTGGCAATCACCCCAAGTGAACTCATGCAAGATGGAACTGGGGATAGATGACGGGGGAAGAAATTTTACATGAGTAAAAGCAGAATAATTCAACACAGAAAGAACTGAAAACCTGCAGATACTCCCCTCAAGAAAGGAGGAGGGGACTTAGCATAAGTCTGTGAGGATCCCACCAGAGGTTGAAAAGAGACATCATATGCAACACTGAAAAGAAGTCGGAGGAAATTGAAGGTTTTCATGGTGCTAGGAAAAAACTGTCTTATTATTATTTATAGTAGAAGAACTTATATTTCTTTAGACTTCAAATAGAATACTTAGTGTATTGCCTTCATAGTATGCCTGTTTTACAACAATGAAAGGATGTTACAAACATATCAAGCAAAATCCCAAGGAACTAAGGGAACAGAGTCTCACTAAACACAATGAACCAGAGATTGAAGCCCAGGAAGTTTTATAGGACAATACAATTATATCTGTACCTCATAGTCATCACACCTATGTTCAAATAATAAACATCTTTAAAAAGAGGAATGCAACTGATTCCCAGCAATAAGTACAAAATCATTGGGGTAAATAAAAATCAGCACAACCATTGAGGAAAATACATGAATGTCAATAAAAATTAAAAATAAGACTAGAACAGTCATATGACCCAACAAGCTACTTTTAGGTATCTATCCTACACCATTGAAAATTGTATGTCAAAGAAATGTTCTGGAAACGTTGCACAGTTTGAATAAGACTTGCCTAGAATGGATGAAGCCATGGATTTTATTCTCAGCACATCATAAACCAGCAGGGATGGTACATAGTATACTCCCAATATTGGGAAGTTGAGGCAAAATGGTCAGAGGTTAGAGGTGCAAGGTACAGAGAGTTTTTATATTTTAAACCCTCTCAAAAGAAAGAAAGCAGGCAGGAAAGATGGGTTAGCAGTTAAAAGAACTGGCTGCTCTTCTGGAGGAACAGATCAACCAGTACCTACAGAGTGGTTCACAATAACCTAAAATTTCAGTTGCATACAATCCAGTGCCCTCTTTTGGACTCCGTGGGTACAGATACATACAATGTAAAAACTTACAGATATGAAAGTGAATCCATTTTAAAAAAGGGAGGGAGAATTAAAGAGGGACAGACAAGATAAAGGAAGGAAGAAAAGAAGGGAGGGGAGGAGAGGAGGGAAATAAGGAAGAATACAATGGAAAAGAGAGGGAGAGAGGTAGGAAGGAGGTGAGGAAGGAAGGGATGGAAATGGGGAGGCAGGGAGGCAGAGAGGAAGAAAAAAGTAAAAATTAAATGAATTCCCATGTTATAGAAGTCATACAAGTATTCACCAACAGAGGAATGGATAACCAAAATATAGCACAGATTCAAATTATTTGAGGCTATGTATATGTGCTATCTGAGTTAGAGTCTCCATGTTTTAATAAATATGACATCACTCTTTACTCTGTAAGTACATATAACTATTATTTGTCCATTTATAATCGATAAAATAATCTCAGGAATGACAAATTTGATAAACAAGGATATAAAAATGTTTATTAATTTATTATCCACCTACTTTGTGGCTATGTGTTAGAGACGTGGAAGAAAAAAAAATGTGGATTCAAGCTTCAAGAGTTTAAAAGCATACTGCAGGGGTTAACTACAGAAGCAAATGCTCCGTTTACTTGAATATCCAATAATTAAACATCCAAAGCGCACTTGAGGGTAGGGGTAAATAACTGAGAAGAAGACATAAGTTGAGGGTCCATGACACACAGGAAATGTTTTCAGAACCTCTTTCCACATACTATCACAGTGTTTGTAGAGCTAATGTCTGTATCTGGTACAAGGTTTTCATTGCGTTTGTGAAATGGACAGAGAGCAGTGAAGAACCTGGTTCAGCACTGGGCAACTAGAAGGCTTCTACCATCTCTCATAAGACCAGAAACCTCCATCAATTTTCTACTGGAATATCATAAACCTTCAGAGAA